>NC_135788.1:84417933-84728767 GCF_051106095.1 Pogona vitticeps
TTACCAGTGGCTTCTGGTAATTTTGAATGATGCTTGAACAAGATTAAGTTTAGTGCATCATTAAGTCTTCCACTTTGCATGGTTACTTTTCAGAATTTTCACTGACTGCAGTGACAGAAGCAGTATGCGTGACTGCATCAATTAGGCCTTTAAAAGCAGATGGGAAGAGGTTCTCTTGTTGTTTTAACTACAGCTTTCAATTTAACATGTTTGTACGGCCGCTGGGTATTATAGAATTATAGTCTGAAAAACATTAACCAGTCAGCACAGTCACTGGCTGGGGTCTTTAAAAACATACTTTTTGCATCCCTGCTTAGGGACCTACAAGCTTTCAATGGTGATCACTCAATTCTACAGAGTCAGTGAAGTGTTAAAAATGGTTCTTAGTTTGAATATTCTGCACATTATTTTTTTCTTTTAATTAGATGTTTTGTTAGATTTCTTGTGGAATCTCATTCATTATTAATGTAATCATTATAGCTCTTTATATTTTATATTGAGTTCTTATAATATACAGTGGTGCCTCGCTTAATGATTGCCTCGTTTAGCAATGAATTCGCATAACGATGTGGTTTTTTAGAAAATAATATGCATCGCATAACGATGTTTCCTATGGGCGATTTTCGCTTAGCGAAGTTTGGGACCATGCTTCGCATAACGAATGCGATTTTAGGTCCCCTGCTTCACTTAACGATGTTTCTTTTTCCAATTAAAAAAGTGTCTTAGAAGGGTCAAAAATGGTTCTAAATGCTTGGATTCGTTAGAGGACCCCTTAAGTCATGTGCAAACCTGATTTGGCTTTGATCTGACTTTTCGTTAATTTTTTGTGAATTTTTTTTTTTGGCCCATAGGAACCAATGGACCTGTCAAAATCTGACAGCTCCATGCTTTCCTATGGGGGAGAAAACCGTTTTTGACCCTTCTAAGACACTTTTTTAATTGGAAAAAGAAACATCGTTAAGTGAAGCAGGGGACCTAAAATCGCATTCGTTATGCGAAGCATGGTCCCAAACTTCGCTAAGCGAAAATCGCCCATAGGAAACATCGTTATGCTGAAAACACAGTTGCTGTGTCTTCATTAATTTTTTGTGAATTTTTTCTTCCCCCATAGGAAATAATGGAGCTGTCAGATTTTGACAGCTGTCAAAAGTTGGGGGGAAAAAATTCACCATAAATTAATGAAAAGTCAGATCAAAGCCAAATTAACTTTTGCATCCGTTTTAGAGGGTGCAGAAGCTAATCCAAGCATTTAAAACCATTTTGACCCTTGTATGACACATTTAAAATTGCAAAAATTGACTTCGCAAAGCCATTAAAATGTATTGAGTCAGCTTCAATACATTCCAATGGAGGATACATTGTTTCGCTTAGCGATGTTTCCTATGGGTTTTTTCGCTTAACGACGGCAATCCGTTCCAATTGGAACGGATTAACCGGTTTCCAATGCATTCCTATGGAAAATGGTGTTTCGCATAGCGATGGTTTCACATAGCGATGTTTTTTTTGGAACCAATTAACATCGCTATGCGAGGCACCACTGTACTTTTCAGGGGAGGCTTAATTTATCCTGAAAACGGTACCATAAACACTTTAAAGAAACAAATAACATGTAGTCCTATGGTAGTTGCAACGAGGCAACTCCTATCTAGGAGCAGAAATAAGCTTTGCTGATAATATAGCATGATCCCCTGTACCACCAGTATAGAACAGCAGGGTGTGTTTTAAGACAGTTCTGTTTTACAGTCTGAAATATCTGCCTTGAAATGTAACAATGATATATTCCCCAACATCCATCTGCCAACATCTTCTGTCTATTTCAATTCATAACTGCCCTGTTTCCAATAACTATTATGAGCAGAAGTGGTTAGGCAGAAGGAGGTGGAGACATCTCATGGCCATCAAGAGAACTACAAATGGAAGAGTGTTCATGGGATTAACTTGCCCATCTGGATGGGTAAAGGGGTAGCACAGTGATTTTGTTGAGAGAGAAGTTGGTTCAAGGTAGAGGCCTCCTCTTGATCACATAGAAAATTACAGTGGCATTCCATCTTTTTTCTTTATGAGATTTTTGAAAGGCGGGGGGCGGAGAGATGTAAGAAAAAAGGAAAACAAGTAGGCCCGCATATGGAAGACAACAAGCGCTAGATTTCCCACAAACTTCAATGAATGAGGCAGCCATGATAAAATGCAGTCTAGACATACCCAGAATATACAAAATGAATTTCATGTGGTTTGACTTCTTCTGATTTTATCAGGAGGCATCTCCCAGTGGGTGAATCCATTGAACATACATTTATCTGTGTATTGGAATTGAATTGGAAAGTGAGCAAATTTAGTTTTGAAATTTAGTTTTAGTTTAGATTTAGTTTTAAAACTAAATCTTGAACATCTTTGGTTTCCTCCAGATCTTTGATGAAATCATTTAATGAGTTCCGATTTCATTGGTATTGTACACACGTCACTCCAGATGTGTGCTTCTCTTGCATCCGGCTAGTGGCACAGCCTTTGCTATTGCACTCAATGAAGAGTGACACGCACAGATGTTGCCCTTATAGACATCTTTCCTGCACCCCCCCCAATGCCTTGTGTTGAAACAGCCATATGGTGGAAACCCTGCTGCTTTGCCCCCACCCACCGACCCACTCCCTTTCTTAATCAAAAGACTCCAGGGCAAAGTCATTTGCTTAATCCTCCTGACTCTCAAGTCCAGGCTGTCAGGATTAAGAGCAGACTCACTTTCTTGCAAGAGACGACTCAAAACAGTGCCTGCAAAAATGTCCCATTCTCATCGTTCACTGTCTGAGGAGCAAGCAACTGTTGTGCCTTCATCCACCCATAAATTCAGGAAGAAACCCTGGAATAGCAGAGACTGACTGAATACAGTATTTGCAAAAAAAATTGTTAAGCCCCAACACCCACTAGATCCCAGAAAAAGATCACTCTTTTTCATTCTGAGCTTAGCATTGGTTACAGACGAAGAGATCTGTTATTTTAAATGAGTATGCTTCTGATACCAGAAAGCAAAGTGCTCTTTAAAAATATATTGTCATGTAAGGTTTCCTGAAGGAGGGATGTGGTGGCGCTGTGGGCTAAACCACAGAAGCCTGTGCTGCAGGGTCAGAAGACCAAGCAGTCGTAAGATCGAATCCACGTGACGGAGTGAGCGCCCGTCACTTGTCCCAGCTCCCGCCAACCTAGCGGTTCGAAAGCATGCAAGTGCGAGTAGATAAATAGGGACCACCTCGGTGGGAAGGTAAACAGCGTTCCGTGTCTAAATCACACTGGCCATGTGACCACGGAAAGATTGTCTTCGGACAAAACGCTGGCTCTATGGCTTGAAGAGCGGGATGAGCGCTGCCCCCTAGAGTCGGACACGACTGGACAAAAAATTGTCAAGGGGAACCTTTACCTTTACCTTTAAGGTTTCCTGAAAGTCATATCTCCTGTAAGGAAGGGTAACACAGTTGACTCTAAGTTAAGTTCTGATCATACTTAAGCATATTGTTCATGACCACTGTAATGAGGCTTTGCACTATGTCAGTGACATCATCACTAGCTGTTGTAGGGTCCACTTGGCAATACAGCTCAGATCTGTCCCAAGAGATTTTGTTTTTTTTGAGCTTGAGTGGCAAATGATCCCCAGCACCCAAAATCAATTTGTATGGTACCTAGGTTATTGGCAGAAAACTGGAATAGTATATGTTTTATGAATGCTGCCAAACTCGATTTGCAATTCTGGTGATTCACTGCACTCACAGAGTCTAGATGAACTGCTATCAAAAAGATGACCTTGCTGTTCTTGAAAGAAATTGCATCTGTTGACAAAACAAAACAAAACAAAAAAAACAAAAAAACCACAGAGATGACTTTTGAAACTCTCGGTATGGTGTTGCACTAAGTCCTCCCCCCTCTTGTCCACATAACGTCTCAAAACTTTACCATTTCATTTTTAAAGTCTTATAAAGTAATAGATTGCAGAACTTTATTGATAAACCTGCACCACAGGAGAAGAAAAAGAGGAGTTTGAGCTTCAGTTGAAGTGGTGATTGACTTGAGTGTTGGAGAGAGGATGAATAGGTACGTCTTGAGATTAATCCAAGGCAATAAAAATAGCAACAATTTGAAATGAAGCATTCATTCCTCCATGCGAAGTGGTGCTATCTCCAAAGAACAGTAGAAGTGAGATGGTATGGGGACAGAACTTTTGACATTCTATTTTTAGACTTCAAATCCCAGAATCCTGGCTGAATCCTGGAGGACAATTTGGATTTCCCCCCCAAGCCTCTAGCAAGTGATGTTAGTGATCATTGCTACTGATAATTAAGGAATGAGAAGCCCACTCCACACATTATGCACCTCAGGTAAGGGTGCCTGTAGAACAAGGTAGTTGAATATGCTAGAGCCCCTAACCCTGATGATGCATAGAATCTGGAAGGGAGAAATCTAGGCCTTTAGATCCCTTTGTACCCAAACCTTCTTGGAAATGGGTCTGAGAAAACTGTATGCACAGGTTTCACACTTGCTGATATCCACATTTCATACTTCCACTGCCCCTTCCCCTGAGTATAAAGTGAAAGCAGCTTATGTTTCTCTGTGGTAATCAAACTGCAGTCAATAAAATGAGTGATGAACTTAACAAATCATGTGAAAACACTTTACGCTGTGCTAGCTCTACTTTTCATTATGTCTGGAAATGAAAAATGGTTCTGATGCAGACACAGGACTGTGGGTTGTATATCCAGATCATGTCACTGCAGAGATGTTGGATAATGGATTGTATCTAACAAAACAAGAGGGGGAAACTATTTGTTATATTATAAAGTATGTGCATTGATGTGTACATGTTTCGTTTTTAAACAGCAGCAAGGAAAGCTCATCTGGATTGGAAGGGGACTTAACTATCAAGCTTCAGCTTGCAAGTTGGTGGTGATGGAGAGGACATGCTATAGACACCAGTGGTCAATTCAGAACTACTTTGTTGTGGATTAGGAATGGCTTAAGAATCTTCACTGCCTGAGCCAGAACAACCGATGACCCCTCGTGCCCTAGGTCAAGGTGCACAGTACTCAAGGCCAGCCAAGTTATTTTGATAACTGGAGTAGAAAACCCCACATGTTCTTCTGCATGAAAGCAAAAACATAATAATTACAATAAAAGTTTATTACCCTTTGTTGCTTGTGACAGCTACTTCCTCCTTCCTCCTTGGTAAAACAAGCTCTGGGGTGGTATAATACAGACCAAGAGCAGACTGTTTGTGAGCTTTTACAAGTTGTTGAGCTCTAACACCCAGTGTAGCCAACCTAAAAATATCTGGAGGTTTGTGCTTTGCCCACCCCTGTTCACAAGGGTTAGCTGAGCTGATGAGAATCTGACAGAGGTATTTACCATGTGACCCATATAGGAAGCCAAATCCATCTATGAACATAGTATAAAGTCTTGATCACATGAACAGAGTAACCATCAAAAGCTAATCCATCCCAGTCCTAAATCTTAATGATCCCCCTCCGTTGCATTAGAGAAGTGGCAAACATCTGAAACTCCTAGAGAGGCATCTAACACATGTAGTTATTGAAGAAAAATGGGTTTTGTGGAGGCATGTTGTATATGCATAATATATTATCCTTCTAAGAATGAGGAACAGCAAGACACAACACATACACAAAAAAATAAAGCCCTGCTCTCAATAGAAGTCTGTTTAAATTTCATTAGGCATTGCCTGCATGCCTCGAGATATACTTTCTAAGATGGCCAGCAATCATTACTCCTTTGGCATCCTCCTCTCTTTTAAATCAAACACCCATTTGCCAGCCACAACAGGAGGGACTCCCTCCACTTGTCATTCAGTATTGTTAACTACAGAGAACAAAGATGAGGTATTCTTTAGTATGTTTTTCTCATGATCTGGGCCCCCTTGGAGTGTTCCGATATTTAGTCTAGGTAAAAACTATTTTCTTCCTAGTTTAATAAAATCTTTCGCAGTTGGATCTGAGGGCAAGCCACTTCCAGAAGGACCCAACGAATGAAATCTCATTTGCCTGATCCTTTATGTTATTCACTTTGGGATGTTTATTATTTATATGCTATGGACATTGTGATGAGCAGCAAGGCGGCTGACCCTGGCAAAGAAGGGTCTATGGAGTTTAGTGGGGAACAGGATCTTCTCCCAGTCTGAATCCACAGCTTCTCACTATACCTCCTACACACTGGCAAGAGTGTGTGTGTGGATGTGTGTGACAAAATCAGAGAAAGAGGGAAGTTGGTAAGAACCTATCTTATAAGACCACTGTACTCGTTTTCACAGAACCCTAATGTGCCAGTTTTCAGTTTTGTTTAAAATGAGAGAAGTTCAAGATTCTGAACTTACTTGTGCACTCAATTCCATGGCTACGTACTTCTTATGAAGAATAAATGTAACAGGTGAACCTATATTTGGGCTGCACCATTTCCTACTGCAGGTGACAGCGCACATGGTCAAATGTCACTTCCTATGACAATAAAAATAACAACAGTAATAACATCCTATCACAAACAGTGGCAGAGAGAAGAGTTCTAATCTTATCTTCTCTCTGAAACCTTAGCTCCTTGTGTGTAATGTTTGTCTTGTTTCCATAGCAGGGCATTCTATCATGCAGGCATTATACAGCAGGAGATACAATGCAAATAATAATAATAATAATTAAAAAAATCCAGTCTTGCAGAAGGTGGAAAGGGAAGCATTGTAGGAAATCAGTATAGCTGCAATTGCAGTATCTTGCATACTTCCTAACAAAGGGATAGCAACAGGCTTTAGGAAGCTTATTTACTACTCGGAGTAAGTCATAGCTTAATGTGGAATCCATCACTGTGTAAGCACTCATTTTAAAGAGTGGTTTCCCACAACTAAGGCAGTGTACAACAAACAGTTCTGTTGGCAAAGTAATTATTTTCTTTCCTCATTTTCTTTGTAAGCGATAGCTGATGTGCAATCCACCCTCGTCTGTCTACTTCCTCTTTTGTAAGAAATGGTGGAGCCATTTATGTTGTGGAGACTATGATCCCTTTTAATTGCCATTCATGTACCAAATAACTTGTTAAACACTGCCGGAAGCCAACACATATACACACAACATCCCTCAAACCAGAAGGATCACAGCCTCTGCTGCATAACATATCCCCTGCTAGAGCTACATCAAATCTTGTAGAATTCATCATCTCCACAAATGAAAACATTCAAACTTTAGGAAACCCATCAAGTTGCCATTGATTTATACAGTTCTGTCATTCCCACCACCAAAAATTAATCACTGCAGTTCCATTCTTCATTCCTCTTTGTTTTTTCTTATTTCAAGAATCCAGACATTTACAATAAATAAGAGGCTCACATTTTCTTTCTTTTTTCTTTTTTTTTCTTTTGTTCTTTTTTCTTTTGCTTTGGCTCTTGCATAATCAAAGGTTTGTTGTAGTAATCAGAAGAAAGAGTCCTGTGCCTTGGCTGTTGTTGGCATCACTGACCTGCTTTAGACAAGGCTGCTCCTCACAGTAGCATACACAGCCTGGATCAGTGAGCACATGGGTAGTTTTGTTCACACTTGAATTATGTGTTCCGTGTTAGGCCACACGCAGATGTGTTCACACACACACACACACACACACACACACACACACACAAACACACACACACACGTGCCCCCTGCCCCAACACATACTCATTAGTTATAGCACTCTGGCACACAAAAATGTATTGTGTATATCTACACAGAAGCACACACTCTTTCCCAGTCTTTATCACAAAACTTACAGGTACAGAGAAACACAACTCTTATACCTTATTAATATGTACACATCCTCTCTCACACCCATACACAAACACTCATTCATTAAGACACTCACTCACTCATGCATATGCATACACACTACATACACAGCCTCCCATAATCCTTTTGCACACTCAAGTGGAGGCACAGCAAAAGAGAGATTAAAAACACACAACTTATTTCAATTCCATTTCCAAGCTAGGTTTGAGGTTCCCTCTCCTCATGTGGTAGTATCTGACTCCCAGGACTATTGTTGCACCAAGGAGGACAAGACCAATGATAAGCAATATCCACTGGCCTGCTGTGGCTTGACCGCTGCTCAGTGACATCCCAAGGAAACTGACTTTCTTGTTTGCTTGTTGGCCTGGGTAAGAACCAAGAAAAACAGAGATGAGGAGGACAGCTCAAATGAACCTCGCTTGGCAGTGAAATAACCAAAAAAGCTAACTGCTTAGAAGGCCAAACTAGACATGGTTTATCAAAGAGCTTGGTTTTACATGAATGATTTTAAACGCAACATGGCTTATGCAAGGGGAATCAGGATCATGGTGTGTGGGAGGGAAAAGGGTTTTAATCTTCGCCCTTTCTGTACAACTACTATTTGCAAGTGTGGTAAAATTTGCAATGGCACCAGTGGAAGATTTTCTCCCATTCTAAACCAAGTGGGTCAAGCCCTGTGAGGAAAGATTGAAAGAACTGGGCATGTTTAACCTTGAGAAAAGAAGACTGAGGGAAGAGGTGATAGTAGTCTTTAAGTACTTGACAGATTGTCACACAGAGGAGGGGCGAGATCTGTTCTCGATCAACATATAATAATGGGCTCAAGTTAGAGGAAGCCAGATTTTGGCTGAATATCAGGAAAAAACATCTTAACTGTTAGAGCAGTACAACAATGGACCCAATTATCTTGAGAGGTGGCAAGTGTGCCAGTGCTGGAGGCATTGGATAACCATCTGTCTGATCTGCTTTGATTTGGATTCCTACACTGAGCAGAGGGTTGGATTCAATGGCTTTACAGGCCCCTTCCAACTCCATTATTCTGATTCTGACTGTGATCATGAGGTGCACAAAACATGAAAGCCCTCTCCCCCAACCCCAATATCAAGGCTCCAACCTGGCTCACACATCACCACACCAACTGTTTAATTTAAAAGCTTGTGCTGCCTGTGTAACACCAAGCTACATGACAAATGTCACATCTAACTGAACATAAGCTTCAATACAGTAGGCAGGGGAAATTATTTCAAAAGCCTTGGTGTAGCATAGTTAAACCCCACATACAGACTATCGCAAAGCCAACTCCTTGTAGGGAAAAATTTAGAAAAAACAACCCTCTGGCTTCCCTTCCCCCCTCTCCTACCTCCACCTCCTTATTTGTGGGATGTGTAAGAGGACCTATTCAAAAGCCTTTAAGTACCTGCATAGGGTATCCAGGTGTATTCAGGCCAGCCAAGAGTTTCACCATTTTGCAAGTTCATGTTGATCAGCCATTTTGTCAGTGGTTCAAAATAGGACAGCAAGGCCTCAGCCGACATGTTGGGTTGCCCTGTGATAAGCTGCATGACATCCGGCCATGGCTTGCTATAGCCCTGCTTCAAGGCATTCCTGTAACAACAACAACAATTTGTAAACAGATGCACAGATGTGCATTCTCACACCACACCAGATATGATGCTTGAAGGATGTGTGCCATGAGAACACACAAATTGCTTTGCTGAATGGGACCAAACATCTGTCTAGTTTAGCACCCAGTCTTCTTCAGAAACCAGCCAGATCCATCTGGGGCTCTGAAAAGCAGGATATAACATTATCCTATGATGTCAATTTTTAGGCATTTGATACTGCTAAGACAGGAGAGGTACATGGCTTTGAAAATGGAGTTAGCTATTAACGGCTCTTGGTAGAATCCTCTATCATGAATATGAGTTACACATTTTAAAGCTATCAAAGAAAGCAGCAGTGATCACATTCTGTGCTAGAGATTTCTATTCTGGGGAGTAGTCTTCCATCCATATATCTTTTCCTCTTCATCCCTAATCTTCTAAAACTCTGTCATGCAAATTTTCATTTCATTTACTGGAATTTGTTTTTCTTTTCTTCTTTCCAGTTTTTCAGGACTTTCTACTTTTGTGCCTTTTACAGCTGTTAAAAACGCTGTTATTTGGTCTTGGTGGTATCCTTGTAGACTTTTTTATATTTGGTATTTAAACTGATTTGAGTCCCACCATGCCATAATTTACATATTTAAGGTATCTAATGTACAGCTTTGAACAAAATGATTAATCTCATGGGCTTCCACAGGTAGATCGCCCACCCTAGAAGAAATTAAATGTTTCCCTTGCCCTCAACCTAACTGTCCAGTGAAAAGCATAATCAAGCCAACGCTGCCCTGATAGTACTTGCCTCTCTGTGATGAAGAACCAACCCTCCACAATAATGTGGTAGATGAATCAAATGTTCACTCACACTTGGCAAACAGTGTCAAGATTTCAAGTTGATTGATATAAAGCCGAGAAGTAAATGCACATGGGCTTCATCTATAGTATTTCACCTAAACCCATCTGTTCTTCTCAGTTCTACACCCTCTTATTCTAGGTGCCTATACATCTATTGGCATGTGTTTGTTTCCTGAAGGAGGTCCCACACAAGGAAATGGTGCAAACACAGAGGGGAAAAGTCTTTAAAGTGGATCTAGTTTCCTGCTGCTTTATTGCTTCAGCCTTCGAATTTCTACAATTAAACTTCTTATAGGTAGATCAGCCTACCATTTGTGTCTTACTGGTGCTCAAAATAATTGAGTCATCTGGAGTGTGGGGATGCTGTGTGTACTATAATTAGGAGCTCAAAAGGCCCTGTATCTGAAACTGCCCATATAAAGGGGCAGATTCCCACAACAATCAGACCAAAGATCATACACTTACCCCAGGATAGCACCAGCTTTCTCAGACTGGTAGATGTCACACTTGTGCAAGGGTCCTACGTGGCCAGCAGCTTTGCAAAGGGCTTGGTGGAACTGGAACTGGATTATGAAACTGACAAAGTACCTGAAAAGAGATAGGTTAGATGAATGGGAAGACAGCATCATATCATACTTCCTCAGGAGTCACCAATTGTACACTCGAGTCCAACATTTCCTAGATCATCTGGCAAGCAAAAACCAGCAGCAGATTGTTTGCTTACCTGACATAAGGGACATTGGCAGGGATATGAAATTTTGCCCCAGGGTCAAAGTCTTCTTCTGATCTTGGCACAGGCGGGCATAGCCCTTGGTATTTCATCCTGTACAATTGAGATAAAAGGAAAGGAAATGTAGAGAAACTGGCATAATGTACACTGATTTCATGATTTAATTTTTGAGTTAATGAAACAAGGTTTGCCTTGGCTAAAGGTTTTTTTTTCCCCCATGGGAAGTAAGGCAGAGCCCCAGAACAAACATTTCAAAGAGCTCATACTTTAAAAGAGAGAACGTGCAGGCAGCAGCCTGGACAGGGAAGTATTGTGAAAAGGGGACTCCAACATACAAAGGCCTCAAACGGTACTGACAGGAAGCTCTGGCATACACAACCAGGGAGATGAAGAGATAAATGGGGCATCGAGAAAATGAAGGGTCAGATCAAAGCAGGCCAGGCCCAGACTGCAAGTCTGGAGGTTTTACAAGTGGAATCAATGACAGGTGACTTGTCATTCAACCAAGACTACCATATAGGTTCTGAGAACATGCTAAAAGTATTTTCTGTGCACATGGAGTTCAATCAGAAAGGAAATGGTGGCAGTGAGAACAAAAAGGATTAGCACAGCAATCCCTCTCTAAAGCCTAGTGGGGGTAAATCCTGGCACCTGGCAGCTTCTTAAGCATTTCCCTTACTTTGAGGAAAAGGACAGAGATCAGAAGAATCCACAGGAAAAGGGCTCAGAGGGGCAGTTTCGTTACAGGAGGTAAACTCAGCAGTCAAGGAGGAAAAATGATTTAATGGTTTTGGAAACCCATTATCATATCACAAACATGGATGTTATCATCTATCTGGAGGAACAGGCCTGCTGCTTGTGCTGAATATCTACTGTGTAGAAAATGGATCTGAAGCTACTTTGCTCTGAAGGGCACAGAAACAGGCAGGCAGAAGAAAACTTTCCAGAGTAGTGTCTATGTGTCTGGGTAGAAATCAGCTAAGACAAAAGCTAGCCAAAATGTAAGATAGTCTAATTAGCAGTCAAATTATAAATTGTTCTTGTTATTATATGCCATCAAGCTGCCTCCAGCTTATGGCAACCCTATGAATGAGTGATCTCCAGAATGTCTGCTCCTCAGTAGCCCTGCTTAGCTCTTGTAAACTCAAGCCCGTGGCTTCCCCTAGGGCAGTGGTCCCCAACCTTGGGCCTCCAGATGTTCTTGGACTTCAACTCCCAGAAATCCTGGCCAGCAGAGGTGATGGTGAAGGCTTCTGGGACTGGTAGTCCAAGAACATCTGGAGGCCCAAGGTTGGGGACCACTGCCCTAGGGAGTCAATCCATCTCAAATTTAGGCTTCCTTTCTTCTTGCTGCTTTCAGACTTTTTCCAGCATTGTTGTCTTTTCCAGAGAATCTTAACTTCTCATGATGTGCCCAAAATATGACAACCTCAGATTTGTCATTTTTGCTCTAGAGATAGTTCAGACTTGACTTGATCTAGGACCCTCTTGTTTGTCTTTCTGGAAGCCCAGGATATTGGCAAAGCTCTCTTCCAGTACCATATTTCAATCGAATCAATTTTTTTCCCTGTCAGCTATCTTTAGTGCCCAGCTTTCACACCCACACATGGTGATACATCTTCACACTTGCTCTTTTTAAATTCCTTCATTCCTGCCCTTCCGAGTCTCAGTCTTCTTCTGATTTCTTGGCGGCAGTCGCCATTTGGATCGATGATTGAACCAAGGCATGCAAAACCTTTCACTATTTCAGCATCTTCATTGTTAACATTAAAGTTGTGGAGTTCTTCTGTAATCGTGATTTTTGTCTTAATGTTCAACTGCAGTCCTGCTTTGGAACTTTCTCCTTTCACTTTCACTAAAAGTCATTTCAAGACATTGCTTTCTGCCAGTAAGATGGTGTCATCTGCATATATTGAATTATTTATGTTTCCTACATCGATTTCCATTCCTCCTTTATCTTACCCTAATCTGACTTTCCATATGATAGATTCTGTTTACAGACTGAACAGATAAAGGGATACAATGTATCCTTGTCTGATACCTTTGCCTATAGGGACCTCTCCACCATATTCTGTCCTAACTGTAGCTTCTTGTCCACAATACAGATTATGCATCGGGACAATCAAGTGCTGAGATACACCTACAAGCTACAAGTTACTACAAGTTACTTACCTGAGTTACAAATTACTCACCTGAGATTCCACCACTGTTGATTGTATTCATCTTCGGGAATGCGTCCATCAAACACTTTCCATCTCCACTGATCCATCAAGTAGCCAAAGGGCAGGAAAGCAATCTTATCCAGTGCAATGCTCATCAAGTAGTTGATGTCACTCTCTGGCCAAGAAGAACAAACTATAAATAGACTCACAACTCAGTAGATCTTTCCTTAATGTTACTCCTTTCTACTGTACCTCTTGCTGACTCTCCTGTGCTCCTACAAAGTGTTACCTCTCTCATTCTATTAGTTCTTGGATTCTTATGAATGTTCAGGTATATCTATACCCTATCCAAGGGCAGATTAGGTTGATCAGTGGATATGGCCCACAAAATATATGACATATAAAAGTTGTTAGCCCTTACGGTATCACAAGATTCTCTTTTTGGCTGCAAGAGACTAACACAGTTACTCCCTTTGGAAAACTAGTAATTGTTAAGTGAATCCATACATTGGATCAGTAGGATCCAACACAGATTCATGGTGTCACTAGATCAGTGGTGCCCAACCTTTTCTGAATCGCAGACTGGTTTAGTTTGCAGGTGGGGGGTGTCTCTCTCTCTGTGTGTGTATGTGGGTCACCTGTGCACGTGTGCATGGGTGGGTGGGGCATCTGTGCATGCATGTGGGGGCTGTGCATGCGTTGTCCATAAGTGTATGTGGGGGGTGTACATCCCTGTGGGGGGTGCATGCGGGGGGATGGGAGATCTGTCTCCGCGGCCTTGATGTGCCAAGGCCACGGTTTGATACTGGGCTGCGGACCAGGGGTGGGGGACGCCAGTACTAGATGATATGATGAATCTATATCTAGAAGAAGTGCTCCCTTAAGGGGTGAAATAAGTGTAATTGTGAAAACATATTAAAGAAGACATTTACACATCTTTGGAATTAAATGGAATTATCTCTGAAATGTTTCTTTTGGATAACTGTTTTTAATGTCACACATAACAAAAGAGATCACATTGCTTGGGAGAAAGTATGGAAAGAATAAAAAAGACACATTTCCTGGAACATGTGTTCTGGCCAATGGTTTCAAGGGGCACATGTCTATCATAGCAACTAAATGTAAGTGTGGTAAACTATGTCATAAGGCTTGTGTTTTCATGCTCAAAACCACTGCCTAGAGATGCACCTTGTAGCTATGGGTCATTTCAGACAGTTCTGTTATGGGGAAATGGCCTTGCCTTGTTAGTTGTTTTTGAACACAGTTTATATACAACACGGGGAGCAGATGATTTACCTATAAAATTTAAGTAGCTGGTGTCCCACTGTTTCTCTTAACATGGGAGAACTGATCTTCCCTGTTTAAAGCAAAAAGCAAAGCGTGCTGCTTATATACCGCCCCATAGTGCTTCAAGCACTCTCTGGGCTGTTTACAAGTTAATTATGCAGGCTACACATTGCCCCCACCCCCAGCAAGCTGGGTACTCATTTTACCAACCTCGGAAGGATAGAAGGCTGAGTCAACCTTGAGCCGGCTACCTGGGATTGAACCCCAGGTCATGAGCACAGTTTTGGCTGTAGTACAGCGGTTTAACCACTGCGCCACGAGGCATGAGTTGTTGATGGGGTTTTAGAAATGGAGCTGCAATGGGATTTGCCACAATTTTTTTTCCACCAAGCCTCCTCAGCTTCTGCTGCCATTTGCATCTGCCCATCCTGTAGCTGTTTTAGAATAACTATCAGAAAAAGGAAAGGTAAAAGCAAAGGGCTATCCTGACTGAAATACAAACCCCAGTTTCATGAACCCTTTTACTTACAATCCAATTCAATATGGTGGGTTTGGAGCAAGCAGTCATAGGATCTGGATCCTAACGTGAAGGAAAGGTTGCAATCCAATTCACATGGGCTGCAATCCTACTTGTACTTACCTGGCAATAAGTCCTTTTGAGTTCAATAAGCACTGTTTTTGAGTTGATACATGTAACATAGCTCTTATATTGGTAAAGAAACCCCACTGGAACATAGCACAGAGGAGCAAAAGTGAAGCTGATTTAGGAAGACAATTTCTAAAACATGTCATTCCCCCCCCCCCTGCAATCTATGTTTGAGTTTACAGGTGGGCTGGAATCTCTTTATGAATAATCTGGTGAGACTGGCCAGATTACTCATAAACATGTTTGAACTTGCTTATGGGTTCAAATGTAGGTTGCAGAGAAAATGTGAAATGTCATAGGGATCCTCCCCCTACCCATTTTTCTTCAGACAAGGGAATAAAACCTTCAGCTTCTGAAGAGGGGAAAGCAACAGAACAGGAAGGCCAGTGGAAAGGTACTCCACAGGAAAACATCCAGGCAACATCCTCTGAGAGATACAATAGCAGTAAAGTAGTTTTATGTTTGTTTGTTTGGGGGGAATAGGTGCAGCAACACAGAACGCAAGTAATAATTCCAATTGCATTTTAAATTGGCATTTTGAAACACAAGAAGACATCAATCAAGAATCATCTAAAGCGTTCCCATGTGGCAACATCTTGCTTACCTGTACTATCTTCAATCTGATCCAGCAATTTGATGCTGTACAAGTGCTTTGGGGTAGATACTGATAAGGCCATGACATCTCCGATGGCTTCATGGAATCCTGGATTGGCTCCATCACGGAATGAGATGGGCTGGTCCTTGTACTGTAGAAAGTATTGGACATGACCCATTTCATGGTGAGCTGTTATTAAATCATCCATATTCACAACAGTGCATTGCTTAATCCTGAAACAAGAGAGAGAAGACCAAGGATGTTTGAATGCAAGGTAATTTTTACAAAGAAGAAATACAGTTCAAAAAAATGTGCTCCATTTCTCTTGCACAGCTTACAGACCAACCAGCACAATCCAAACCAGAGAGAGCTGTAGACATTCTGCAGAAAGATGCACTGAGAATAATGGTTCCTAACCATATATGCATGTCAAACAAGTGTACATTGCCCTGAGTTTTGGGTCTATTTTAATATAGGGATCAAGATATTTACCTTAAAAGGGCCACAACTGAGAATAAGAACTCCTCCTAGTCCTTTTTTTTAAAAGGGGTTTTATTAATTTTATTTATTTTCAATAGGGGTAAGGGTTGGGGTGTGGGTACAAGGGAATAAGGAAGGAAGGAATAAGTGTGGGGAAAGGATAAAATAACAACATGAATTTGACCCAACTCTGGGAGGCAGTGGAGGACAGGAGGGTCTGGCATGCTCTTGTCCATGGGGTCACAAAGAGTCGGACACGATTTAGTGACTAAACAACAAAAACAAAATCTGAAGGATCATATCTCCCCATATGAGCCTTCTTGGTACCTAAGATCATCAGATGAGGGCCCTCTCTTGATCCCATTGCCAGCGCAGACATGGTTAATGGAGACGCAAGAGAGGGCCTTCTCTGTGGCTGCTCCCCCTTGGGAGGTCATGTTGGCCCCCTTCATTTTATCCTTCAACTAACAACTGAAGACCCACCTTTTCAGGCAGTCTTTTTACAATCATGACTAAGACCCTTAATGTCATTTTTTAAAAAAAGTTAAGATAACTGTTTGCATTTTACCAGTTTTTATTATTTAGCTGTATTTTAATCAGTTTTAAATTATCTTACTGTGTTTTTATTTCTGTTCTCTTTAATACAGTGAGCCACCTTGGGTCACCTTATCAGGAGAAAGGCAACCTATAAACAGGACAAATAAACACAAACAAATGTGTAGCCCCACATGTGAGCAGCTGCTTGCACACTGGATCTCCATACTCTTGGGATGCCCACAAAACCCGGTGTCCCAATCACATATAGAACTTTCTTTGCAGACAACATGCTCAACAAATGATACTGGAGACTGTGACTAGCATGGGGACATGGATTCTGCAGAAGGCCAGGAACATGATCCTCTTCCTAGTTAAAACTCTTCATGCTGCACATGCAAATAAACATTGGAAAAGAGCTAGAGACAGCTGCAGTTTGAAAACAACAACTTCTGTGTTAATCTGTACTCTTTTAAATTTCACAAGTTCAATATTACTGGTCCATCAACACAGAGCTGAAGCAGAATCAGGGGATAAGGAGGAGCAGGAACCAATTCCAGCAAAGGGGGAAGAGAGGCACGAACCAGCTTTGTGGGTCTATACAGTGTGGTGAACAGCTGGCTTATCTACTGGCAGAAATTAACACATAACTCTGGTGAGTGAGGAGGCAAGTTTTCAGTAGGTCACAATGAAAGTTGTGTAAGGGTGGAGATTCTGCAGTTACATAGCTTACAGTTTGTCAAAGTGAAAGAGGATTCATTTTGTGCATTTATTTAGGAAGCTCTCTTGGCAAAGGTGAAGACTAGGGATGGGGACAAAGCACTGATTCAGTGTTCATGCTGGTTCATGAAGTGGCTGAACAGGTGTTTGGCACTTCAAAGCCCCGCCTTCTCTGGCAGGCGCCCACTTAGAGGCCATTCCCAGAGGATGTAGGGCAGGGAAACCAGGCCACTGCTTCCTGAGTGAGTGCCTACTGGAGGAGGCAAGGCTTTGAAGTGTTGAATATCTGTTCGGCCACTAAACAAACCAGCACCAACTGCAGAAATGCCAGTTAATGCCCATTTCTAGTCAAGACAATGGTCACAAAATGAGCTATGAGTGATGGCAGCAAAGGTACTTTACTTTCTACTATCCTTCTCCACCCGCTCCTATTGAAAGCACCTGAAATCCTTGCGATTATAGAAGTCCCAGGCTGAGGCATGGCAGACCACTTCCCTCCCATCACTTGGCTTTTCCAACATGGATTTATTCCAGAATTCAGGTGGCATCGGAATGAGGCCCAAGGATTTGAAGAAATTATCAGACTCTTCAAACATCTTCTTTGGAGTCCAGCCCTGTGGAAAGGAGAGTAAGTGGAAGAGGAAAAAGAGAAAAAGTGGGCATCAGAGACAAAAAAAGGTGGCCCTGCGTTAACTCTAGCCATGCCCACCACTGACTTCAGATCCTTCCACTTGCTCTCATCCACCTTGATACATGTCCCCTCAGATTAGAAGAAGTTTCCCAACTCTGTCCCAAATATTTCTGGGCTCTGTAGCCAAAGTTAGCCAAGATTAGTGTCTTAATTATGCCATTTCTACCTCAAATGTAGTTAAAAATAATACACAAGAAGCACACCTGGAGGCCGCTAGCATAACTTGACAAGTCGCAACATTTTTACTAGCTGCTGCAAGAACTTCTTATTCAGGGTTTGTAAGGGTTGCAATTAAACACATGTTGGATTAATCTTAGTTTGCATTTAATGCATGATCCTAGTTGTTCATAAGATTTAGTTCTCAGAATGAGACAAGCCACTAGATTTTAAATTGAACTTATAAGAACTAGGTTTGGAAGCAGCACTGAAATGGTAAGGTTAATATCTACCTGGATTTTCCACCAGCAGCTGATACCAAAAATAGGGATAATGAATACCAAGCTGTATGAGTTAATGTCAAGAAAGAGTACTCTGCATGTACTGAAGTGTTTTCTTGAACTCTGAAGCTTCAGCAGTTATAGGATAATAAACAAATAGAATGAGCTTCAAGGCCCATTTCAGATTACATAACAAAACATAATTAGCCCTCTCTTACTGCCCAAATTGCCAAGCTGACTGTCACAAGCTCTGGCGTGTGAAGAACCTCTGAAACCTGTCCAGGGCTGAGACGGGAAAAGTACATGCATTAGAAAGTGAAAACGTCCCTTTTCAGTTAATCTCTCCTTCATCTAGGAGAGAGAGAAAAAAGAATAACCCATTCTTTCTGGATGACTCCTTCCTGCAGAGCAAGAATTAGAGTAGAACAGCCCCAAGTCTCAGAGTTCCTCAAGAGTTTCTAAAGCAGTGGTTCCCAACCTTGGGTCACCAGATGTTTTTGGACTAAAACTCTCAGAGGCCTTCACCACTAGCTGAGCTGGCCAGGATTTTGGGGAGTTGTAGTCCAAGAATATCTGGACACCCAAGGTTGGGAACCACTCTTCTAAAGTGTTCAATTTAATGCCCTAAGAAAACTCTACAAGTCACTGGGGGGGGAAATGGCATAACCTACCTGGCGTTTCATGGCTGGTGTAGCATCCACTTTGATGGCATTGGGAAAAGGCATGACAAGGTCAAAAACGTTTGCCCATGATTGTGCCCACATGTTTCCTAAGAAACAGAAAATACAGCTGATGAATAGGCAGAAGCAGAGAGGGTGGGGGAGAGAGAGAGAGAGAGGAGGAGGAGGAGGAGAAGACAATGGATTCACAAGATCTAATGTTAACATTCTGGCAGAGGATAATATGTCTGCTTCAAGGCAAATTAATAGTGATGTGGGCCTACAGCCAATGATAATTGCATTCCCAATATACCTAACACCACTCCACAACACAGATATGTTGCATATAAAAAGGCTTTTTCACTTGCTTAATAAATGCGTTGGTTGCATACTGCTCGTGTAGCTTAATATCAGAGTTGGGCTTTTGTTAAGGAATATCACACAGAATGTTCAAGGTCCTATATTTTGTGTCTGACAAAATGTGGTATTATAAACAATGCATCTAGTGGTTTTTTTTGCAACTGCCGTATACAGAGTTCTTCTATTAGTCTCACAAACAGCTTTTCAACATTCATTATAAGGTTGATATGAGAAAGAAAAACTTTTATTTACAACAAACTTTTTTTTTACATTACAACTTATTTGGAGGTCATTTACTCCTCTCTGAGTACACAAATTACTAGGGTTGAATAACAAACAAGGGGAAACAGTAGCTGAAGCATCTTACTAACACATGTACACCTGCCCCAAAGTTATCATCCCATCTACAACATGGACAATCAGTCTTTGAAGAAAGAAATGATAGAATGCACGGGCCACATTTTGTATGGCTATGTACATTGTGTCGTCTCCTATAGTCAACAAGGTTCCTTCAACAGACATCTATACCTCCCAAAGAGCTGTAAATATAGGATTCCACAGCCTCTGCCTCCCAGATATGTTGGTTTCCATCATTTTCAGCCACCACAGTGAATGGTTGGGAAAGGCTACATTAATGCAACTATTGCTGTCTCAGAAGGATATTTAAGGAGGAATGAATAGCATTGGAAATTACTACTATGTCCATTTCATTCCGAAGAAAACTCTACAAGCTACTTGGAAAAAATACCCTGGCAATCCTAGTAATCACTGGCAACTGGTAGAACTGTCAGCTTTTTAAAGGCAAGGTCTAACAAAAGGAATAACATTCATAGAGGAGGCTCTAAGCAGGAACTAATTGCCCAGGGTGTCCACTGGCTCAGGGCATTGCCCTACTATGGAATGGCTTACCTAGCAGGTGAGCTGGGATAGGGCCTTTGAGATTGATGAGTTCTGCCCCATACTTCTTGTAGAGAGCCCGACGCACATAGGCATGCAAATTGAAGTACAGTGGTTGAAGTTGCTGCCAGATGTTCTCCAGATCGTCTTCAAAAGTTGGTGTTTCATACAGTGATCTCCAGAAAGCACCATTGTCTGTATGACCTGCACAGGAATATGAGAATTTGGTGAGAGCAAAGAAGGTCCTTTCATTGCAAGCTGCCTAAGGAGAACTCTTAGAGTGTGACTATACTGAAGAGCTGAATTGGAACAATTCAGCTTTGTTGCAATTTGATTCCCAGATGATATTATCTCTGAAATTGCAAACAGTTCACCATTTATGCTGGTTACGATTCAAGTGGCATTCCAAGCCACAGGCCCCCTCCTTCCTGGTCCAGCCTCTGCTGATCCTTTAATGGTTTAGTCTAGAGGAGTCCCGTACCCTAGAGCAAAAGTGAAAGAGGAGGAGGTGATGGAGCTGAGAGCTTGCACCACAGTGACACTTTGCCCAAGCATAAGGGTAATGCAGCTGAAACCCCAACTGAACTGTTTTAGAAATCCCCCAGATGGCATAGGAAAGAAGATTCTTATATATGCAGAAAAAGAAAAAGCCAAAGGAGGAGTTGGTGGATGTGCTGGCCGAGTGCCAGGGTGCAGCAAGAGTTGCAAGTGTCAGGAGACCCAGAGAGGCCAGGTAGAACTTCCCTGGCTCCTCAGTCAAGTATCCTATCTGGGGATCCACACCATTCAAGCTTCAGACTAGTTCATTTCTGAAAAACTTTTCTATAGAAAAATAATGTAGAAAAAGTACTTCCGGTGACATAAACAATTTAAACTAGCTTAAAACTGTACGTCACCAGAGAGCAGTAATTCCGGCTTACTTGAAGGTAAGGGAACAGAATAATGGGTGGTGGGAAGGGGGTGATCCCAAGTGGAATCATTCTGAGTCATGAATCATGATGTATTTTGCAAAATTCCTGTGCAAACTTTTGATGTTCTGTATTCTGAGACTACGAAGTACCTTTTTCATATTTTTATAGGTTTTTCAGAAATGTAGTAAGTCCAAGAAGCTTTAAATGACAAAGCAGCTTCACAACAAACCATACTTATAGTACTTTGCTTTTGCATGCCTCCTGCACATCACATCCAATCAGGTGGGAAACTGTTGTTTTTTTTAAGAAGTAGCTTGGGATTGGATACACTTTGTGGAGAAAGGTGAATGCTGGTGCCCCCCCCCAATCTTTACAACACCACCTGCAGGAATACGCTTTATGCTGGAATCCTTCCGACATGAAAATGTTGAAACTCTCTAGAGCAGCCTGTAGCATTCGCTCTGCTTATTAATATTCATGTGGAGATTTACATGCATCAATAGGTGTTGGGGTGGAGTTAGGTAGGGGTGAAGAAAAGGAGGGAGCGAGAGTAGGCGGTTGAGAGTGAAGAGAGAAGGTTGTTTTAGTGAAGAGTTAATGATATTGGCTGTTATCACCTGTAACAATAAACAATTTCTACTTGGTTCTTAAATTATACGTTGCCTGGACCTCTGTCATTAATAGTGAATAACATTGATGTAATCAACTGGTGGCAGCTGAATGACACGTAGCTTGTGCCTTTGCTTGGTGAAACAACAAAGGGCCAGGTGGGAACGTGACACAGCCATTCTCAACAGGGGCCCTATAGCACATTTGAAGGGGGCCACAGAGTGGAAACAATTCTTCATACAACATCTTATAAGGTTCATTATGCAACTTATACAATTTCGATTTGATCTATATTTCTTTCACATTGTGTTTATAGCCATGGCCGAAAAAAGGTTGAGAAAAGATGCTCTAAATGTAGAGGAAAAAGCTGCTTTAGTAGCAAAACAGCTGAACTGATTTGAATCAGGCTTGTATGTCACAGACAGTAAAAATTAAATGAATCCACCCATTTTATAAGCAAAGTAAAACTCACAGCATTTAACTATGTAGTCACCCTCTTATATGATGAAGCAGCATAGAATTATCATTAGCCAATAATAATATACATTCTTCTTCTTTACCACTCATATCCCACACACATGTTGCAAAGCTATGCCATTTTTTTTTAAAAATTAAAAGTATAAAAGGGTTGGTTGTTGTAGGTTTTTCGGGCTGTTTGGCCGTGTTCTTAAGGTTTTTCTTCCTAAAAATCAGTTAGTTCAAAAAACCTTAAGAACACAGCCAAACGGCCCAGAAAACCTACAACAACCATTGAATCCCGGCCGTGAAAGCCTTCAAGACTGGAACACTTTTTGGTAGTGCCAGACCCACCAAACAACTAAGATTCCTCACTTTAGGAAAGAGTGCACATTGCATCTATGTACCATGCTCTTTGGTAAAATGTAGCAGCTCTGCAGACTGAAATAACAATGATAAAATAGTAAGCTATCCAATGCAGTTGTGGTGATTAGACTGTTCAGTGAACAGACTCCCTTGATACAATTGCTTGAAAACTGTGTTGAGGGTTTTCTGCCGTGAATATATTAGATCAACAATGTCAAGTCTGCATTAGCTTTTGAGACTCTTTATCAGATGGGCACAGCCCTGCATTCTTTTCCTGCTATATCTCACTATTAGATTTGTTCAAGCAGTGAGGATTGCAAAACCTACTTACCATTCAGTTTGGCAGCTTTATTGCTCAGCTCCACATATCTCTTGTAATGAGTTCTTATTTTTTTCCCTGATACATCTCGCCAGTCTTTCCAGGCATGAAGGAGCTCACTGTAGTCCCTTGATTGAGCCATGATGTCTGTAAGTTCTAAATAACACATCAGTACAAGCAAGGATGAGGTCTGAGACTGGACATTATCACCACCTTGGCTACAATGTGTATCTCTCTGCTATCCCCGCATTAGCATTCTCAAAACCTGGCATTCTCCAATACTGCTCAAATACAACTATTATTCTCAGTTAGTATGGAAAATATTAGATAATGAGCACATCTGGAGGATGTCAAGCTAAAGAGGCTGGTTTGCACCATACACGCTCCACTCTGGCCATTTACCCTTTGTTTCCCAAAGACCCACCTCTGTCTCCTTCAAATCCTCTCAAAGCCCATTTATTCTTGGATGGTTTTCTCCAACCATGTTCTAGAGTGTGTTCGCCTTCCAGCCAATCTATGTCCCTTTTGCTCCCATCTCTTTTCAACTTAATTTACTTAGGCTGTTTTTCTGACTTCATATGTTGGGATTTTAACAACCTCACATGCTGCCTGTAGTAGGAAGAGAACTTTTATGGGATGAGGTCACTGTCAATCTATCCAGTACTACCTGTCGTTCCCTCCTGCCTCTGAAATAAAAGAGAGCCTCACCTCTTTGCTGTTTCCTTTCCTTTTTCTTTAATATGTTGAAAACAGTCCTATTGTTTGTTAGCTTACTGTTGAAATGAAATGTATTTATTCTTTCTCCTACGGATGTCTCAGAGTGAGTTACTGAGACTGTAAGTGCCAGTTAATGAGAAAGGGATGGATTATCTGGATAACTTGAAGCTATTCTGATCTGTGAATCTCTATACTTCCACTGCTCTGCAGCAAAAAGCAATTTTACCAGAAATTCAAAACTCTGCAACAGCATATGCCTCATGCAATAAGCCAGAAACTAAAGCAGATAAATAATGAGTGGTAAAACCAAGACTCTATCCCAAACAATTCTGATCTTTTGTGAATAAAGTTAACTTTTTATGGGAGGTTAATTTATGTATATCAAAACACTGTGAGAGCTCAATTTTAACTGGAAGTCCTGGTTTTCTTTATTAGGACCGAGTTCTGGCGCAAGTGGTTCTCTTTGGAATGCCATTGCTGGGACTTACCAGGATCCAATGCCTTGCACGCTGACCCTGAGGTACAGACTTTGGCTACGCTGTAAATTGTCTCCATTTCTGAGAGGAGCTGGTTATACTGAAAGAAATATGGTTATTCTACTTAGAGAGTAAAAGAGGACTGCCTCCTCTCCCCTCCCCTCGCCAGTCTAGAGAGATGCCTGACTAAGAGACCATCCTTACACTTGTAAAAAAAAAAAAAAACCTATTATCTGCCTTGGAAGAGATTTTAAAAAGTTTTATGGTTATGACATTTCTTCCATAGGGTCATGCAGCTGCTCTGTGCCTTTATTCCCTAAAGTAATACTGTGCAGGCGAGAATGTTTGTACTAATATTTCCTCGTGGGCTGTAACCCTGTTTTTCTACTTGCTGATGTTTACTTCCACCCCCAACCTTCTAATGCTGTTTATCTACATTCCTTGCAAAATATCCATCCTCGTCAGTTGTAAGAAATTAGGGCAAGGTTATAAGAACTGCCTCATGCATTATAACTATACATTGTATATTATATTCAGGAGTATGCTCTCGCTGAAGTTTCACTTTTCAGCAAGCCTACAAACAGCTTACTGAAACAAGTGAATATCATAATACATTTGTGTAAAGACACCATGTGAACATCACCATTATGGAAAGTAGTTTTAGACCATTATGGAAACACATATATATCATCCAATTAACAAATAAAAAGTCACTCCTGTGAAGTCATCAACTGTGTCTTTATTCGGATTTTCTATAATGTCAAAATCCTTGCCTTGAAATCATTCTTCACAGCTTTATGAAGGAAAAAATCAGTTAGTTCAAAAAGTCCCCAGTTGGGAGTGACCAAAATCCTCTTTGGGAGGTAAATTACCCCAAGTTAAGAAATCACTGTAGACATTATCAGCTCCGTGCTGAATCACATAACCTCATTTGCAACTGATAATGTCTACAGTGATTTCTTAACTTAAGGCAATTCACCTCAAAAAGTTATGTTGTTTGGTGGCATTTTAGTTGATACTAATATAGATATTACTTAACCATGGATAATATAAAACAGATGCAAATGGTCTGCAATCAGGAGCTTATCTGTATTCTGTTAACATCTATAACTCCTGAACAGTCAAAAGCAGGTCCACACAGGGTGCAATACATTAGAGTTTTCTAAGGCATATTTCATGGAGACAAAATCCTTTTCACTGGGGGGAATAGACAGAAGAGTGGCACATGCCATATGATGTTGGGGGAAAAGCATATCTAGTATTAGCTGTCACTAACAAACAATTTATTTATTTATTTTATTCAATTATTCATTTATTTATTTCACACCATTAGTGTGAAGCACTATTCTGGGTGGTCTTCAGCAAAATAATAAAACATAGCAACAATGAAATTACAATAAAACCAGTCAATGGATAAAATCAGATGTAACAAGAGGTGTGATTCCAAATATAGTGCAGCATGTGAGGCATAAAAACCAGGCAAGATTGCATTGGAAAGCCTCTCTGTAAAGTAGCATCTTCAGAAGTCTTCTAAATACTAGGAGGAAGGGAGCCAAAAACAGCTTCACTGGGAGCTGTTTCCAGAGTGTTGGTGCAACAGCAGTGAGCTCCTCTGTAATTGATTTCCTGGCCTCCTTTGGTGCAGGCACCCAGAGGAGTGTTGCTCGGAAGGATCTGATGGAGTGGGTAGATGACCTTGGAAAAAAAGGTGCTCCAACAAGTACCATGGTCCCAAACAATGAAGTGCTTTATATGTGAACATCAAAACCTTGAACCTGATCTAAGACACAAAAGGTAACCCGTGCAGGCAAGCCAGAACTGGGGAGATGTGATCAAATGTGCTCATATCGGCCAGCAGTCTGGCCACCATATTCTGGACCTGCTGCTGTCTCTGGGTCAGCCTCAAGGGAAGCTCCACATGCAGAGCATTGAGGAGGTTGATCTGAGAGATGACCAATGCCTGTACCAATGTCCAGAGGGCTCCCTCATCTAGCTGAGGATGGAGTTGGGCTATAAGCTTCAGCTGATTGAAAGCTACTCTACTGGCTTACTGTAATTTGAGGGAAAGGAGAAATCTATCTATGATTCCTCCCAGATAGATAGCTCTTTACACTTCCAGTCAAAAATCAAGGTGCACCTATTCCATATTTTCTTCCTTAACCATTTTTCTTCTGGTAAGAACAAAATTACAGGTATTGGGAAAATATAGAAGGTTACACGTAGATGATATCATCTGGATCTCCTATAAAATTACAAGAACACATAATAAAACAATGGCCAAAATCCCATTGCATAGTTACACCTGCAGAATAGTGCATCTCACAGTGGCAAATTTCCTGGTCATACACCAAACCACACAACGGCAAGCAATGAGGAATCTAAGTGGGAACTCATTAATCAGCAATAATTTGGCACTGTGAGTTACACACAACTCTGCTGGTGCAACTGCGCAATATGATTTTGGTCACCAAAGTCTTGTCTGGAGTGCAGAATCTTTCATGTTGTTTTCATGTAAATGTACATAAGTATGAGCCAGAAACCTACAGAATGATTTGTGAGTAAGAACAACAGTCTCCTATCATTACCTTCCAGAACATATCTGAGATGTAGAAGTAGAACCTCTACAAAGCAATGTTTAAACATACTTATTGAAGAGAATGTATAGTTGAGCAGCAACAACTTTGCCCAAAAGTAAGTTTGATTTTGACCTCTTCTTCCTGTGACCGAAAGGATTCACGGGGAACTTCTATAGGAATAATCTCATAATAGCTTCTTTAACAAGTAACTGAAGTTCTTAATTGCTCCCAGCAAAAAATGTGATTTAGGAAATGGTGATTTTGAGCAAAGAAGCAGAGGAGATCATACTTAAACTTACTGTATTCCACTCAAATCTCCCTTACCCAGGCTTCTTTTAGGAGAAAATTAAGGAGGTTGGATCTGTTAGATACATGTATAAGTGATATATAGCTAGGTGCTTTAACAGCTGGAAATCTTTTTTTAAAAAGAAAAACTAAGAAATGTAAAAAAGGGGGGGAATAAAGGAAAAATGTTGCAAGTAATAATAAAATTTTATTCTTAAAATTCCACAACTATGATGTTCCAAAAATTCTATGTGGCCCTGTAATTGGTCTAAGGTCTTCACCCATCTCCTTCATTCTCACCTCCTTCAGCTCCTCTTCAGGTAGGGCTGCCCGTTCTATATCACTCAGTTTCTTCAGAATACGCTTTATGCTGGTGTCCTTGAAATCGGTGGGATCAAATGTTCGGGCTCGGAGGCCATAATGCAGGGTATGGTTTGACATTTCCAGGTTCTTTTCTAACTACAAAATACACATAGAAGGAATGAAGTAAGGAAGGAAGAAAGAAAGATGTTTTGCATAACAGTTTAAGTCCCAGTACAAACTGAACATAATGATATGCCATTGTCAGTGTTTTTCCACAAGCCTACCACTGATGGCATAATATTATGCTGGTGTAGCACCATATCCAACCCAGCTCTACCAATCAAGGAGCTGAAAATGGGCAATGAGGAGGAGGCTGGAAAGAAGTAGGACCCAGCTGGGATCATGTGTTCTCAGACTTCTCTCATATTTCCGACAAGGTTAAATTGGCAAAAAGAGATTGCGCTTATTAAGCTACTCACACAGAAGTCAATGGAGAGCTAAAAAGCCCACTACCCCTGATTCTGTGCTCATACAGATAAAACAAAGACCAGAATTCCAACTAATTCTGTAATGAATCATAGTACCAACAGGAGCACATAACCCTCAATGGAAGCCATAATCCAAATGACAGGGCACACAGCACTATGTGGCAACAATTTAGTCTATTTCCTGAAAATCTGGATCAAACAACTTAGAATCCTGTGAAGGCCACTCATTGTTTTTTCTTAATTAGTATTCTTAACCGTGGTTTTATTTGTGGCAATTCCCTTCTGAAGCTATACAGAACTGGATAGCCATCCCTGAAAGTCTGTTCCCATTTTGCATACACTTTTACTTTTGTACATCTGCACTGTTAACTTTCCAGGGATGCTATTTTGACAATATATTTGTAATGCCTATTTTAATGTGTGTACTCTTGCCATCTCCCACACAGCTATGTTAAAAACTGTTCTAGCACACATTTTTAAATATTTTAAGCGAGCAACCAAATAAATAAACACAATGGGTGCTTGGTCAACATAAGTTTGCCACCACAGTCATGTATTGTCTGAGGCAAGATATGGGATCACTTTCTTCCTCTTCTTAACTTTATTAAAGAGACCGTGACATAGCACCAATTTTCTTTTTAACATGAACTCAATTTTTTTAAAAAAAAGTTTGATTATTTGTTCTAATTGGTATATTCAGGTGAATTTCCTATTCCCATTTACAAGTTTTGTTATGCCCCCTAATGCAGATGGAATGTCAAGAGGTATAGATTTCCAAAAAGCTCTCTGCCTCCTGCATTGTAGAAATGTACTGGAGAAGCAATGACTGCTAATCTGGAAGCAACCTGCTCTTACAGTTGTAATAAAATGAAGTCTTAGAGAAGTTTCCAGCTCTTCCTTAGATGAGACTCCTTTTCAGAGATTTTCTAAATGAGAAACTGATACGTTGTCTAGAAAACGTGATTCCTTAAGAAGAAAGCTAGTCTGTTTATTCTAACTGTTTCTGCTTGCTTATATCTACACGTGGCAAATAAGCTCGTGCTTGTTTGGCAACTGGTTCATTGGAAGACAAATTTATATGCCATGTCTGATGCTTCAGGCACAGTGATGATAGATTTGTCATACATGGAAGGATAAATTTATAAAAGAAGGCAGTATATATTTGCTTTAAGATATGATCTGAGACTTCAATTTCAATTATTCTGCTGTAACCAAACCATGCGGGTTCCCATACCATGATCTTTTTGTTGTGTTCTGTGATGTTGACATTGTATGCCCACGAAGCCTCTGTGTACGCATTCCATACCACTTCAGCTGTGCTGTTGTACTCTGCCAAGAATTTTTCAGCTTCTGCTTCATCAGTTACTTTATCTGAAAGAGGAGAAAATGGGAAGGGAGATAAATGTAACGTTGGGTTAAAAAATAGGGAAATAAGGCTTGAAAGCTTGTTCTATTTGGTCCACCTGTTAGTATCTGCTCTCTAAAGGAAGGGCTTTGTGTGAAAATTATACACTGGCTGAAATCCTATTGCTTAGCATAATAAACTGCACTAGATAAGCCCATTGAAATGGTGGAAATTTGGTGAGTCAACTGCTCTATAAGGTCCATGTATTTAAATAGACCTACTCTAGTGAAACTTACTATACTAAGCAACAGAATTTCAGTCACTGAGTGCTGGAACAGAACCCCATTGCCATTTAAGAAGCATGAGTGCTGCTGCTGATAGTTATTCAGTGGTGACAAAAAGACATTCTGAGCATGATCAGAGATTTTGTTCTTTTTTTAACTTCATGCTGCACTGAAAAGAAAAAGATTACTCATTGAAGCAGAGTCCAGAGCTGATCCCTGGCAACTCTATAGACCCACTTGAGTGAGCTGCATTTCCTGGCATTCCTGTCCCCTTAAAGAGAAATATGAGGAGAATCCAGCAGTGGACTAGAAAGTAGGTATTTGCTGAGCATCTGCCTTTGCTCATCGAGAGGTTAAAATGAGGAAAAATGTGAAGAGACATGCATTCTAGAATCCACCATTCAGCCAATCACCATGCAGCAGCTCAGCCTGCCTCCTATTTTATCTGTTGCATCAGGAGCAGGAAACTCCATCAGTAGAAGAGATAGCTGATATCAGGATAGGGGCTGTAGCCAGCCATTACCGCAAAAGATAGCAGGTCTTCCGACCAAATCTCACCACTTAGGGCAAGGGTGGGGAAATGCCTGTGCAGCTGTTGTTGGACGCCAAGTCCTGCCTGCCTAAGCCAGCACATAAACTGGCCAGGAATGATAACAGATGCAGTCGGCAACATCCAGAATGCTATCAGGTCTCCCATTTCAGGGATTACTGCCTATGGCCTCCAGCAGGTGTCAGTTTAGAGACAAAGAACAATCATTTAAAGCAGTGGTTCTTAACCTTTGTTACTCTGATGTTTTTGAACTGCAATTCCCAGAAACCCCAGCCAGCACAGTTGGTGGTGAAGGCTTCTGGGAGTTGCAGTCCAAAACTCCTGAGTAACCCAAGGTTAAGAACCAGTGATTTAAAGGAGAAAAGCTGTGGCTTGCTAATTCTAGAAAGAAATGTGGTTCACTCTCTGCCCAGTACCAGTCTCCTCAAAGTGATTCTGTGGCAATGCTAGCTGCTGGCCTCATCTCACAGTAAAACGGGCAATCATTACTCCAGCTGTATCAGCCACGTATTCTTGGACATATTCCCTGCCCTGCCCTTCTCCTTATATCAAATCCCCATTCCTATCATCAGTGAAAACCCACTGAACACATCCGCTGAGTGGCCTCTCAATCAGGCTTATAACTACCATGTTCCAACAGTAAAAGCACGTAGAAAGGCCGTAGCTCTTCTGGAATGGTGGCACTCACTGTTGAGAAAAATATGATGGCTAAAGCCCAAATATCAGTGGCTCATTCAGTCACCCTCCCATGGGCCTCCAATCATTTCCGCGACTTGAAAGCTTTACCAAGGCCTTCTGGGTAGCCCTCTGGAACAGGGGGACGCCACTCAAAATCTGGCCAGCCCAATGTTTCATTGGTTTTCCTGTTCTGTTCCTCCAACCACAAAGTGACAGGGCTAAAATATTCCAGTAATGCTGAAGCATTCATCTTATTTTTGCCAGTGAGTTGTTGGAGAACATCTTGCCATGGCTTAGAAGATCCAGTTTCCAATGCCTCACTGCAGTGAAGGAGACAAAGAGAGGAAGAGACAGTGATGCAAATATAGCTACTTTCTATGACACCCACTGTGGAAAATCCATGGCAATCTAAAACTTGAGCATCAAGAAATTCCAGTTTCCCAGATTCTACATCTCTATGTATCCAGCCTCCTCTAACACATGAGGCTTGAGGAAGCTTTTAATGTTTTATATTTTCTCATCACATTTATCAGAGAAGCAAGCAGCCAGGCAACAGAACTAGGTGTCAGAAGCAACATCTGACATTCTTTGCAACTATTAGAGCCAACCCGTTTCATATTATCTTTCCAGACCTGGTGCTCCAAGGTACTAGATTTACCTTCCCTTTTAATTTTCTGCAATGCCTCAAAAATAATATGCAGCACTGTAGGAAAAAAAAACAGCAGTTCCCAGCCAGCCAGTACAACCCCCACCAGCCAACCATTGCCACTTATGCCCATCTGAACCCATCAAGAAAAGAAGAGATAAATAAGAGGGTGCTTTGCTCAGAGCCCTTTCAGACCTGGCTCCGGCCCCGTAAGGAGTTGTTCAGTTGGCTTGAATGGCCTGGAGACATTTGAAGATTTTGGTACTGCAAGTGCTTCCTTTGTTGTAGCTTTTTTGTTGGTGACACACTTTGGTCTGTGTGATACAGTTATTGAGAGTATTCCTTGATGAGAAGTTGGGAATAGCTGAATCTGGTAACCAGGTTTAGCCCTGAGAATACGTGGAATCTGCTTTTCTGAAGGCAGGACAGCTATTCTTCAGGCATGATTTAAGACCAAAATGTCTTGGTTATCCTACCTCTAAACATCAGGATGCCAATATTCTTAATGTATCCTTTCAGATTTGTATGCTTGCAATACCACTTCAACACAGACTAGATTTCTTCAAATCTAATACCTTTTAGATGTAAGTCCACTCCTTGTTACTCTCCCTTCTCCCTCTCACCTGAGCTTCTTTCCAGCTTCTTTTGATTGATAAATGTCACAGGTATGAAGAGGCCCAGTGTGGTTGGCAGCTTCACAAAGAGCCTTGTGGAACTGAAATTGCAGGATGAAACTGACAAAGTACCTGCCCAAAACAAAAACAAAACTCTGTATCTTGATGGGACCAGTCAATTATTAGGCAGAAGGGAAAAAAAAACCCAAAAACAATCCTGTACAGTATTGTCCTAACCAGTATGCACTATTGCAAATCCATACTAGCTGTTTGCACTATCCAGTGCTTATTCTTAGACACAACTCTGAGTTCTGAAAGCAGATTGTAAGCAATACATCACTCAAGAATTCTCTACTGAAGGACAGTAGAATCCAGAATTCAGTGGCAAAACCAAACATTTCATTACCTTTTTTCTTCATCAAGTAATCTTAATTAAAAAATACCCTACCACTTCCAATTCTGTGTGTAAAATAGGCAAGGGGGATTTGTATTTCCACTTGAACTGAATGCACTGGAAGGAAAAAAAAGCCAAACAAGGTGGGAGAAGGTGTTATGAAGTAACTACTCTACATCAGGAGATCTTGAGTAAGCACTATGCAAAAGCCAACAAGGGAGATATATGGGGTAATAGGGATGTTTTTGGGTGGGAGATAAACTAGCTCAAATGTGCAAAGGTGGAATGAAGTTCTCAACTGTGAACAAACAGTAGCTTCAGTTTCTGAACCTTAATATATCAAGCTCACAAGTCTAGATTTCTCCTCACCATTTGAACAGTCAAAGATTCACCATAGCTAGACCTGGTCCATTCCCTAAACACTAGAAAATGTGGATTATGGCAAAGGTCACATATTGTGGGTAATGATGGAAGCCTGGGTGTTGTCTCCTAGCTCATGGCTGGTCTTGAAAATTCCTGTTTGAGTTCTGTGGCTCACAGAGATGGTTTTAAGAAACTGGAGCCCCAGCACTATTCAATCAAGATCTGTTTGTCAGAACATCATTTACTTCAGTCCTACAGAGCAATGCCATTTGCACCATACAATAACTGAGGGATGATAAAACCCTTCCAAGCACAGTTCAGTAAAGCTCCCAGGCCAAATGTGCACATTTCCCATTCCTCAATGGCACCAGCTTCCACTACCTGATGTAGGGTGTGTTGCCTGGGATGTGATATTTAGCACCAGGGTCAAAGTTTGTTTCATTTCTTGTAATAGGAGGGCAAATCCCCTGGTATTTTGTCCTGGGAAGAAAACAGACACAAATGAATGAATTAACGTATGTTTTTCTAGAAGTGGGATATAATTCAGAGTTGGTTTTAGAGCAAATTTTGACATAGTGGTGGTCACCAATGCAGTGCCAGAAGCAACCATCTTACATCTGGTTTCCACTTCTTTTCATATCCTCATATTATGGTTTTCCCTCCTCCAATTCCACACTATGGATTTTTCCAGGAGGGATGCATAATATGAGGATCCCCATAGGTACCATAGGAGAAAAGAAGATGGATTGGCTATCTTTGAAAGCAACATGTATAATTTTGCTCCAAAAAAGAATATGTCAAAAAGTGTTAAATAAAAAGAAATAGGAATAAACAAAACTCATGTTGATAACTATCCTTCCAATGGGTACAGATACTTACATATTTATTCAAGTCTGAGATTTTTTAAAAAAGTCATTGTGCCCATCTGCTCCCAAATATTTGTCTACTTGTCTTGGCATACATGTTTACACATGCACAGTTACTCTTAATGCTCTCTAGTTACAGAACAAAAATATTGTCAAACTAACTTAATTAGCTTGAAGAACTCCTGCCTTCAGACAAACCTTAGCCCAGGTCTCCCCAACCTGGTGCCATCAGAATGTGCTGGACAACAGTTTTCTTGAACGCCAAACATATGATGCTCCTGGAAACTGTAGTCCAACACATATGGAGGGGATAGATTGAACAGAGGTGCTTAATCTCTTAGCATAATTTTTCCCTTCTTTACCATTCATGGCCACCCTCCACACACTCTACTTGGACTGTCAAAGGGACCTTTACCTCAGGTACCACCAGTCATAATTGTAGCGGCTGGGAGGGGTGCGCCCACTGAAGACATTCCATCGCCACTGGTCTATCAAATAGCCAAAGGGCAGAAATGCAATCTTTTCCAGGGCCATTTTAAGCAGATAATTGATATCACTCTCTGCAAGAAATGAGGGAAAACAAAAAAGAACAAAGGAAGGAAACTGTAGACAGAGCTTCTAAAGAGAGGTGGAACAAGGGTAAACCAGATGTCTAGTCTGTATAGCTAAATCTTACGCTGCCAACTTTGTACAGATCTTGCCTGCAGAGTAAAAGGCTTGAGTAGGTGATGCATTTGTCTCAAGGAAAGTTAATACTGTAATGGCAACAAAACCTCTGAGCCATAGAGAAAATTGCTTAGCCCAAAGCGCAGGAGTAGTTATGCCTTCTGTGCAAAGCTTTCCCTAGGCTGCAGTTTCTGTTTGCAGAGGGGAAGAGAGGCCCTTCCTATTCTTTCTCATAAAGATGTAGATGACAAGTTCTTGGTTTCAGTCCAAGAGCCTTATTTTAGCCTTCCACAGCTGGGAATCTATGGATTGAGATAAGCTTGGTTTCCCGGCCCTGAGACAACCAATTGCACGTGGGAATCTGGCACTGAAGACGTCTCCTATTATCTCTTTTTCCCACCTTAATCATTCACTGTTTTTCTTCATAACACTTAATGAAGATATCTGTGTCTGCAATCCATACCTACATCCTCAGTAATTTTGCTGAGCAGCCCAATCTTCTGGAGGTGGACCGGGGTGGAGACAGACAAGCTCATGACGTCCCCAATGGCTTCGTGAAAGCCAGGGTTGGCCCCACTGCGGAAGGTGACAGGTTGGTCCTTATACTGGAGGTAGTATTCAACATGCCCCATCTCATGATGCACTGTGAATAGCTGTTCCATGGTGATAGTTGTGCACTGCTTTATCCTGTAGAGTAGGGAATTAGGAGGTGAGATTGCAATATTAGTTATGTGCATCAGGTGCATCTGGTGTATCCACAGGTCTTCTGCTTGGATGAGATAAGTGTTCCTGATTTGGCTCCTTGATTACATACGGAAGATGAGGTGGCAGCCCTCAAATGGTGTAAAAACAGAAACTGAGGCAGAATTTAAGTGGACTGGAGTTTGAAAACTTTCATTCCTAGTACCAGTGGCCATAGAAATTTTGTAAGGGAGAAGGCCAATATTTCTAATATTTCTAGCATTTGCAAAACTAAGGTTTCTTGGAGATGTACTATATAAACAGGTTTATAAGCAAGTGCATATGTTTAATATAGATTAAGACCTTAATTCAAGGGATAGACAACCTTCAGTCCTTGACTAAATGTCATATGGCATCCAACCTAATTTAAAGATTGGGATCAGCTTGCCCATAGCCTTCCCTAGCAGTCCACCAAGTAAAGAAGAAGTGGGTGAGTAGGTGGGATGAAGATGGCATAGAGAGAAAGAGAGAGAATGCAAAGGTAGCTTCCACACATTTTGGTTCTGGCCCCCATCAACTTCTGACAAATACAGAATAACCTTAAGAAAATCCTGCTACTTTACATGGAAATAGGTGCCACACCACTTTCTAACTTACTCCACAGATTACAGAATTTTGCCTATGGCTGTTCATATGTTGTGAGGCTCACACAGAGAGCAAGATCACATGATTTAACTCTAGGCCTGAGTAGATGCCCCAAAACCTGCTTTCTATACAAGTTCTTAGTCCCTGAACACACTCGGAAATACAGTTCTGGACATACTGGAAAATAGATTGTATCTTCCTGCTGAACAAGAAGGACAATGTCCACTACCTTTTCCATATGTTGACATCTGTAGCAACTGTGGTGTTCCCAGTTGCAGGCAGAGATACAAATACACACACTCACATGCACTCACACTGAAACACAGAAAAAAAACTATGCATCTTATATGTTGCATGAGGAACATAATACATCTCTCAGTTAAGGTTACAATACCCTAGTCACTTCCATAGCTAGGAGAAGCAGCAGATCTTCCATTTAAACTGAACCAAATGTTGGTACTAATATTAGCCCTTGAAATTTTCTAAAGCATCTCTTTCAAGTAGCAATTCTTTGAGTCTGTGTTTTCACTGGATCACAAGATGAAAATGAACCTGATGTTGACCAGATACTCAGAAAAGGTGAAATTCCTTTGCTCTCTAAGAACCAAAATACACATTATGGGCCTGTGCCAATTAGGGCTTTTGCTCCCTTTCCTAGGCAAGGCCCTGTCATATGCAGTATGCACCTGAAGTCTTTGCGATTGAAGAAGTCCCATGCCGATGCATGGCACACCACCTCCCGCCCATCTGTTGGCTTCTCCAGCATGGATTTCTCCCAGAATTCAGGTGGCATTCCAAACATGCCAAGCGAGGTGAAGAACTCCTCCGACACCAGGAACATGTGTGTTACGGTCCAGTTCTAGGAAAGGCAAGGACCCATCCGCACTCATTAGACAGCACAAATGTTTGTTGGAGTTTGCTCTTGGAGACTGGTTCCCGTTCACTCAAGTATTCTCATAAGAGATTTTAAAAAAGTATTCTGCTTGAGCTTTGGAGACAACAGTCTCAGTGGGACAGAAGTGAAGCGGAGGAGTAACTTCTTGAAAGGAGCAAAAGGCTATGGACTTCTTGCACTAGGCAGAGTGAGGGCTGATGCTTGCATGAAGATGCATTTATTTTGCACCATGGACATAGTGGTAGCAGTATAAGCTTTTGTTTCAAGACTTGTGCCAAGAAATGAAAGCAGAAGCTGTGCCCTCAAATTAGTTATGGGGACCAAAAGGACAATCATTTCTATAATGCACACTGCATGGAAGCACAGACCTATGTACAGTATTTGAAAATAAATGTGGGATACACCAGCCCTTAGAAGGCAGGAATTGAAGCCAAACACATTCACCCACAAGTTGTAAAGAAGGATTAAGAAACATTTTGTGCAGAAAGTCATACTGGAACAGTATCATGGAGAGTTGTGGCTCATTTGCATGTTTTAAATTATGCATAACTGGCTTGCCATCTCTTCGATGCTGCTGGGTAGATCACTACTCTAGTTTTACTCTTAATATATTACTTGCCAAGAGATCAGCATTTTACTACAGGATAGCAGCAATACCACTGCCAGTTATGTTTAGGGATACACAGATTTTCACCCACAACATCTAACTATCAGCTGCAGTGAAAGCAGCAAAACAAAGACAAGAAGATATATGGAATGATAACATAAATGCCCTTACTTGCTCCCTCATGGCTTTGGTGACATCCAGACTGGGCTTATTCGGGAAAGGGACCATCATATCATAAATGTTGTTCCACTGCTGGGCCCACATGTTACCTGCAAGGGACAAAGCAGCAGAGCTTAGTTAGATGTAAATTATAAAACTTGGATCTTCTTCTTAGAGGCTTTTGATGTAAGATCATTGGCAAAATATCATTCATAATTTTTAACATTTGGACAAAAAATAGGAGACCTATCTATCCGTTTCCATGCTGCTGGATAAAAGCATTTGTTGATCCTATAGAATCAGCTGGCTGGAAAGCTTAATGGTTTAGGTATCTATCTGGCCGAGGAACTGGAAGCTGGGAGTTCAATTCCCCACTGGGTGTCCCAAAAGAACCAGCCTGTGTAGCCATGGGCAAGATTAACAGTCGCAGGGCACTCCCAGAAGAAGGGAATGGTAAATCACTTCTGAGCACTGTACTCACCACCTAGAAAATTCTGAAAAGGGTCGCCATAAGTTAGAACTGACTTGGTGGTACATGAATAGAAATAGAATCAGGGACCAATTGTGCATATTTTTGTTATATAAACAGCCTCAAGGAGGAATAAGCAGTCTTTGTACTTATAAGGATAGGGGAAAAGGCAAATCTAACTCTCTCTCTCTGTTAAAAGTCTTACCCCCTCCCCCACAGAGAATGAATAGCATTTCACAAGAGGACATTTGGAATAATGTCCCAATTCTTTCCCTGTAGAGCAATGTCTCCTTAGATGTTCTTGGACTACAACTCCCAGAAACCCTGGCCAGCACAGTTAGCAGCAAACTCTTCCGGGAGTTTTAGTTTAAGAACATCTGGAGACCCAAGGTTGGGTACCACTGCTGTACAGGAATCTATATTGCCACTTCCATTGTCTCCTTTTTTTTTCCTGCCCCAGGAATGATTTGTAAATCCCAAGGCAGGAGGATGGCAATAGCAGCTACTTGAGGCTGGTGCCTGTGGAAGCTCTCAAACATGACCTTGATTGCATTAAGCTGTTTTACTTTAGCTGAAGGAAACAAAGAGTTCTGCTCTGAACCATCAAACACAGTGAATACTTTTGGTTTGATCTCACTCACAGGATGGGTGCAAGGAAAACGTGAAACAGATCATTGTACAACCTCTATAAATCATTAGAAAGTAAAACTAGACAAGCAGATTTTCTGCCATCACAAATATTTCAATCTATTAAATATTAAATGTGTACATTTAATTTATAATTATTGTATAGCTGAACGGGTTGCAGTTCCTAGCTGCAGAACTAGGGATTGTGACTTTGCACAGGAGATGGAATAGCCAAGTCACCCTGAATGTGTGGCTAATGGGGTTATTATTATGTCCTGCCGCTTGTGTGATTTTGAGCATGCTGTACAGTCCCAGAGTACTATGAGGAGGGGCTGATGGACCTTATTTGAATACTGGAAGGGTCAGCATAAGTTAGAATCAACTAGATGCTACATAACTCATTATTCCTCCAAAAATTTCCAATACACATACATATTATGGGATTCTTAGTGAATGAGTAAATGAGGGAGGGAGGCTGAGACAAAGGGATACATGGGCTATGATGGCACTGAATGCAGAAAGCTGTGAGGAAAGGAAAGAAGGCAGATTTGTGTGCCATGCATGCAGTGGTAGGCCCTCCAGATGGGCAAGTGGAAGCTGAGAGGGGGAAAAACACTTTACACACATGGACTTTACAGTATGTAATATCTATGTGTTTCCCATATTTTCCCTAAAGTCCAAAAGCTAAAATTTGACTCTTAAAAATAAAATAAATGTAAGAAGTCTCCAAGACTTTCTTTAAATTGAGTTCTCTAATAAGAATGAAGAACAGTCGCTCTCATTTTTCAGCCGATGAAGTTTGGAAAAATTGTTTTGAACTATATCAGCAGAAAATAAATAGTTGTTGCCTTGGCACTACATTTCCAGTTTTTCATCCTGTATAGAGCATAGCATACAGTGAAGTCATTCATGTATTCAGAAAGAAATTGCCCCATTTTGTCCCAGTATTAGCCCTACTTTGCCTCCTTTATTGCCACCTTACCTAGTAAGTGAGCTGGAATGGGGCCTTTCAAGTTGATATATGTAGAGCCATACAACTCATACAGTTTTCTTCTGACAAAAGCATGGAGATTCAGGTAGAGTGGTTCCAGCTCATGATAGAGTTCTTCCAGATCATCCTCAAAAGTTGGTGAGTCATACCAGGAACGCCAGTAAGCACCAGTATCCTTGAAGCCTGAATTGCAAAGATAGCACAGAACACAATGAAATCCTTATCTGTAATCTGAACACGTCCTGCTTAGTCATTCATATAATGTAAATTTCTTTCTTGCCTTGTTCTGCCATGACAGAAAAGAAGTGTACAAACTAACAGCCAACTGCTAAAAATAGCTACTAAATAAAAATAAGCATATAAAGTGTTAACAAATAAAGGTGGCCTTAACACATCAGCTGCTTCTAGCTGCCTCAAGAACTCTGGTGCACCTTAGCCTGCTTCATATGACAATTTTCATGGGATTGTAATGAGGAGACATTGATGTGCTGATACAATGGTGCCATTTTTTATTCCCAAAATGGAATAGCAAATACTTTGAGACTGGACATACTGAAGTCATACTGAAGTAAGCATAAGACTGCTCAACACACCATAATTCACAATGGCTTCTTTCTGGTGCTGAGATAGAGAGAAAGGTCATGTGAATAGGTCCTAGAACAGATTGCAGATAAATTACAACAGGAAAGAATGAGCAATGATCCAAAGAAGTAGCATTGTCCCTATAAAGACCTAAGCAGTTGTTTTCTGAATTTTCCTACAGGTGTTTTCCTTATGCTAAATATGCCCTGTTGTTTTCATTTTCCTCCAGAAGGCAGATGTTCAGTCCAGTTATTCCCTGCTCAAGTTTCAACACCAACTGATGTTAAAGGAACTTACCATCCTTTTCATAAGCTTCATTGCTTAGTGAAACAAATTCCTCATACTTGGATCTTAGAGGATTGCCAGCTGAGTTGTGCCATCCTTCCCAGGCATAGAGCAGTTTTCTGTAACTACGAGAGTTGGCCATGATGTCAGTTATCTCTGAAGAGTGAGTGTAGGAAAAACAGAAAGAAAAAACAAAGATAATAGTCATATAACTACAGGATTGGAAGAGACCTCCAAGAAGGCCAACAATAATAGGAATGCCTACATATTAACTTTTCTATTCACATGAACCATTCCATCATGTCTCAGAAAAGGCACAAACAGACATGGCTATGAAGCAAAAGGTTTGACAAGAGACACCAGAAATGGACAGGAAAAAAAAAATTAAACACCAATGATAGGTTGTATAATTCTATTATTCTAGTTGAAAAAAGGCATTTGTTCAATTATACCTGTTGTGCCTATTGTCAATTCTAACTGGGCCTCTTTACCAACAAGAAGAAATCATACTGGACTCTTCATCAGGCCTCTCTTTTTACTAGTTGTCAATATCCTTTTGTTTTCTGTCACTATTCTAATTATAGAACTTAAAATTGATTGCCCAAATTTATTACCACCTATGTCAACCTACAATCCTCACTCTAAAACTTCTTTATCTCATGAAATGTATAAAATAGGTAATACCCAACGTGAGATGCTCTCTCTTTCTTTTTCTTTAAAGACCCCTTTGAACGGTTCAAATCACATTCCTAAAGTTGGGCACTAGACCATACCCTGTGCAACTTTGCTCCTTCTTTCAGAAGATATAGTCACAATGAACAATATCAACATTTTACCTAAAGAGGCATATAACCTGACTCTCCTGTTTTATTTAGGATTGTAGAGCCCTAAATAGGTAGTATGTGAACAGAGTACATAGAGAAGGACAGACAGATATATAGTGTATCTTTCAGGACCCTGGACAGGGCAGTGGAAGAAGATCATTTGTCTCAAGTCTTCGCTCCAAATGAACCCTTATGTTCTTCTTCATCTTGGTCATGCTTCCCAAACTCCATCCCTTCCAGCTGAGGAAGGTGAGCCTTAAAGTGGAAGTCCTCATGGAACTGTCTTGGTGAGTGAAGCTGAGATACTTATCTGCTTCCATTTGTTCCACAAAGTTCTTACTGCTCAGGGGCATCCAGCTCATGGGACAGTGTTCAACTGGGTATCCTGATACAGGTGCTCCTAACCATAAGAATCATGCTCACTACTGGATCTCGGATCCAGTGGTTTCATTGCATGCGCTGGCTCACCACTCCTGCTTGTCTCTGTCTAAGTCCTGGCACTTGCATGAAGTTCTGCTGATGACAATTCATGCAAAAAACCAACACAATTATCACTCCCTACTTTTGTAAATGCATCATGCATTGAGCCTGCAAGCATGAAGCAATGCCAGATTCTGCCTGACTCTTCAAACCTGACTAGTGAAGGAAGGTAAAAGCACCAAGAGCAGTTATTTGAGCAAGGAGCTCTAAATTCAGATGGCTGTCCAGCAGGACCTTGGGTGTAGGATCTGGCAAAGGAGCTGAGCCAAGAGACCTGATCCATCAGGCAGTGGATCAAGTTGCTCTAACTCTTCCTGGTGCTTAGCAGCACCCTAATGTAGAGCAGTCTTTGTTGATGACCTGCTCCTGCACAAGTGTGAGAGGGAGCAGACTTTACCTACCATATAGGAATTCCTAATCTTTTTATGAGGTCTCACATATGTCCTCATATGTATGATTGTGCAGAGGTTCCACTCCTAGAACAATAGTTACAGGCAAGCAACTCTCTTTTCTGTCGTAAACACAAGAGTAAATGCTGCATTTGACATTAGCAAACACCAAGAATAGAGATAAAAATCTGTATGCAGTACTTATTTTACTTCATACTCAATGATCCTGCCGTGTCATATTTATTTTATGCAATTATTCAGGGAAAAAGCATTCTTCTCCATCCCACTTCGGAGGTGTTATTAATTTAGGATCTGTTAGTAGACTTAGAAGCAGTTTGGTATCACTAGATTCTGTCTATCAAGTTGGGAAACACTAATTTTAAACTGCTTTTAAACTGTGAGCTGGTAATTTTCCATAAGAGTGCAAGCTTATGGTGACATTACTTCATTCTAGGCTGCAGAATTGCAGAGAATAAATTAGATGGTAAAATAAATTGCTTAAACTAAAAAAAGAAGAGGCTTGTGTGTGTGTGTGTGTGTTTGTGCACATGCAATTTCTCACATGCTTGAAGAATAAACATATTGTGGGGAAAAACAAGACATCTTGCAAACTACAGTATGGTAACTAGTCACATTCATTTTTAAATATATATGGAATATGTAAAGTTTTATGCCAGTACAACATATTGGTTAGCTGCAGCCATGCATGATATGTGGCCCTTACTCCTCTATAAAGCAGCTTTCCTTTCAGTCATCCATCACAACCCTGCCTAGGTATCTATTTTCAGAAGAATCTGGACATCTGCAAATAGACAAGGATGAAATGGGGAAGGAACAGGTCAACTGAAGACAGAAAACATGGCATACCTGGTTCAAGAGCCCAACAGTTTGAGTTCTGATTTGGTGGACACACCTTGGCAGTAGAGTAAATATTGTCCATCTCACTCAGGATAGTGTTATACTGGGAAAAGACAAATAGTACAGATTAAAGTGACAGCTTCAGACTTACCAATTCTACCTGTCTTAGAGACTGAATTCTATCCAATAAGACCTATCACATTTTCCACAATCAGTTAAAAATAACTGCTTATTAATGACAGGAAGAACACCTCATGAGTCTGCTTATTATGCTGTAGACAGAGTTATGTATTTCATTGAGAAAAAGAGCCCCAAATGCCTTTGTCTTCTACTATGTTTTGAAGTGAAGGACAACATCCTTAAACAGATCCTTCCCTTTCCTGTTAAAGCACTGTTTTTTCTTTCTCCCATTGTTCTGATTAAGCCATGTAATCTGAATCAATCTGGCTATGTCACATCAATTTGGGTGTAAATCAGGACTCTTATCCACTTTCCACTACAACCTGGTCAAGATGTGCCTGACCCGTCAAACCCTCTCTTTGACATAATGAGAGGTTGGAGATGGCTTTGTAAGTCAGAGACAGGAGGAAATGGAACCATGAGCAGAAAGGGATGAGGCTTCCACTTTATATACTTTTTATTCTCTCCTCAGCGCAGGTAGGAATGAAAGAAGCAGAAGACTCTCTAGGATGGAAAAGGCTCTACAGCTTTCTCTGCTGGTGACCCTGGACTGAAATCCTCCCAGAGAGGCATAGGGAACCAGGAGAAAGAGCCAATCCCATCACATCTTCCCTTGATGAATTATCTCAACACCTCTGGAAATACTGACATAGAGAACCTAATGCCCATTTTCAAGGGAGGGAGGGAGGGAGGGAGAGGACAAACATGGAGCTCTTTTTTTGTTGTTGATGCCTTTGCTTTAAATAGATTGTGCTCTCTTCCCATGAAGTTGTGCTTTCTTTGTTTCTGCCTTGTCCTCAGAGGGAGTCATCTACCCAGGAATCTTGGCAAGCGCCTCCCCGCCTGCTGATCCAGATGGGACTGCAAAGTCTGGGATTAGATAGCGATTCTCAAGGTCCCTTTTTGCTCATTCTTGCTTTGTTAGATGAGCACAAGAGCTACTGTCAGATGCACACCTTTGCTTTGATGTTTGATAGCAGGTGGACTCCGAGGATGAACCATTGCTAGAAATGTGACTGAAGTTCATATTCCTTTGCTCAAAATGCAAACAACAGCTCAGGGACAGGAAGCAAACCTTATCAATCTTCAATTTGTTCTCTGTAGGAGGAACACAGAAATATAACATTTTTTTCCTGTGCTCCTGACAGAGGTAATACTGCCTGAAGGAGAATGTAAAGACCTATTTCCCATCATCAGTGGTAGAATAGCAGTATTGTCTTGCCCAATGTCTTTTGGTATTATCTGTTATTGTGTGATTTTATCTAAACAATGTATTTTTATTTTCCTGGTCATGGACCGAAATAAATAATCAAATAAATAAATGAATGAATGAATGAATGAATGAATGAATGAATGAAAGAAAGAAAGAAAGAAAGAAAGAAAGAAAGAAAGAAAGAAAGAAAGAAAGAAAGAAAGAAAGAAAGAAAGAAAGAAAGAAAGAAAGAAAGAAAAGAAAGAAAGAAAGAAAGAAAGAAGAGTTTGCTGGAGAGGGATCAGACCCAATTACATTCCCCTTCATGTTGCTGGGGATGCAACAGGATCTCATTGGGCATGGAAATGGGCTCAGAAAAAAGGACTATTTTCTGCTGAAAAGTCCACCCGCTATCAAACGTAAATGCATCTGACAGTTGAAAACAACTGAGTTTGCTCATTGGTCAACACCTATTTTACAGCATACAATAGGAGAGAGATTTGATGTTTTACATATTCTCTTTCTGGACACCTTGCTCGGGCCTTTGATGCTTTTATCTAATGAAGCCCACAGTGTCTCCAGAGGTGAAGCACCTGTAATGGCCTAGAAGGGAAATACATCTTGGATTTCCTGACAAAGAACTAGGCTTCATGGAGCTGAAAAGCAGATACTCAGGAAGATGGGTAGGTAGGTACTTTACTGAAGAAGTCTTCAAACAATTTCAAATTCAAATACAGTAAACACAAACTAATAACAAAATCAACCACAAATATTCATCTTGCAAAGGGTTAAAATATAAAATACTAAAATTGTACTAAAATTATATTTTTATAATATAAGTATTTTATTTTATTAAAATATAAAATACTAAAATTATATTAAAAATACTACAATAATATACAATTTAGTTATTCGATTAATCATAATAAAATAAATTCCTATGGTTCTAGTAAAACCCTACTAGAAATAAAAACATTACATGACTCATCTAAATGGAAACTTTCTCTTCTTTATTCTTCCAGAGAGACGTTGCTTTAACAGTAAAGAGAGCAACCTTCTGTGTCACTAATTGATTAGACCCTTGCAATAAGAGTTCAGTTTGTTCTCTCTCCTGATCTCTCATACTCTCAAGGAATGGGGCTAAATAATGTTCTCTAATGCTAGTGTATAGCTGGCAATACAAAATAAGTATGTAATGGGCCCACATATATATATACAAACACAAAATATATCTTGTACTGGGATGCCCTGAAATTGTTCTTGTTGCATGATTGTATCCATTTGCTCAAAACAAAAATGAGTGAAGACCATTCATAAATCATTTTTTGTTGGGAAGGACAAGTTTTTTTCCTCCTGAAATTGGATTTTAGTCCTTGCTAACCATTTCATGGCTCTTACAGATGACTGGTCAGCTATATCCAACTATGCTCTACTGTTCTTTGAAAACATAATTTGAACACAATTTTAAAAAATTAAAGAACCAATTTTTAAAAAATCTTTTTATCACCTGTTCATTTACACATACTGTACATTGGGGAGCCTTACATCACTCATTTGAACTACTAGCTTACTCCAGCAATTAAACATCCTAAGAAGGCAAAGATCTGGTACAGATGCCATTCCAAATTCAACTCTAATTACTGCGGCTGGTAGAAATTTATTTGATGTCCTTATGATTTTCTTATTATTGACAAATTCCCAGATTTCTGTGCCTAAGATTAACATAGGCAATACCTTACATAGTATACATTTGTAACTGGTTGAGTCAGGCCAGGGTACTAATAATTCAGTAATTTATTCACAGGCAGATGCTTTCATTACATTCCTATTTATCTGATGAGACCATGGTGATGAGACCAGTAGAAAAAACTAGCCAAAGTAATTACAGTATATGATCTCACCTGTTCTATTTCTTTGGCGCAAAACCACTTATAATGTTTCAGGGTTTTGTTTTGGTTTTTTTTTTTTTTTTTTGCCAAAGATTACTACTTTTTATTTACTATTGTTTATTACCAGGTTGTTTTGCTGACAATGAGCATTAACTTTCTCAATTGTCTTTGCAGACCTACCTGCGTTGTAGAAAGTAGGGTCATATTGTATTCTCAAAGGCTTTCACGGCTGGGATCTAATGGTTGTTGTAGGTTTTTCAGGCTGTTTGGCCGTGTTCTAGAGGTTTTTCTTCCTAACGTTTTGCCAGTCTCTGTGGACGGCATCTTCAGAGAACACAGACAGAGTTCTCGCTCCTGTCCTCTGAAGATGCCAGCCACAGAGACTGGCAAAATGTTAGGAAGCAAAAACTCCAGAACACGGCCAAACAGCCCAAAAAACCTACACCAACCATAGGGTCATATTGTCTGTATATACGAGCATGTTAACTGACCTGTCCAGGGCTTTCAGCATATGAAAATTGAGACTATGAAACTATATCATTAATACAATTGTTTTTTAAATGGTGCAGAATACAGCCCTGTTGAACATCTTTAACTGATCTTATTGTTAAAGCATACTTTATACTTGTTCTAACTTGTAGACAGTTGTGTCTGTATAAAAGGTCTTGATAAGGAAAAGAAGTCTCTGATCAATACTTATCTTCAAGAATTTGTACCATAAAGATTTGATTATTGAATCAAAAGCAGCAATGTAGTACAAAGCTCTCCACATCTTGAAGTATATTTTGTTATCAGATACAACAGAGTAAAGGAATTATCAGTAACAGATCTTCCCTACCTAAACCCTACCTATTTTTCTGCTGAGATGAAATTTTGCTCTGCTGAAACCTCAAGTTTCTCTAAAATAAATTTTGCATAGATTTTGGTTGTAATATCTATTAGACTAATTGACCTATAGTTTCTAGGGTCTTTCTTGTCTCCTTTTAAGAACAATGGAACAATTATGCTGAGATTCCAAGCATTTGGAATGCACCCAGTATTATTTATGTGAGTGAACAAACCAGCCTGTAAAGTAGCCCACTATTCTACTCCTTAAAAAGTTCAGGTGGCATGATATCCTCTCCTGGCACTTTGCTATTCTTTAATGACGTTATGAGCCATTTAATTTCTTGCATGGAAACAGGAAGCTATTTGGAAAGATCATTTTTATTCCCAGGAGTGTTTTCCACAAACAATGTGCTGTCAACTTTTACCTGCTCCCTGAATAAGTCAGAAAAAAAGCTGAGACTGATATAGGTGTCTCAAAATTACGCTGGAATTCACCCAAATTTCTGACAACTAACTGCCAAAACTGTGCTGGGTTTTTGTTTACTAACTCCAATTCCAAATCTCCCCAACATTTGGCAGCATAACTGGCTTTTTTTAAAAGCTCTAAAAAATTTTTTTAATATTCTCTCCTAGTAATGGCCATAGATGTATAAGCTCTGATATCAGAGGAATTACGAACTTTCCTCAATTGTTTCCTCAATCTGCAAATTTCAGCATCAATCCAGGGGAACTTTTTATTCCTAAAGCCATTTGCTGAGATAATAGTAAAGTTTTAATTTTGGAAGAGATCGCCTGATATGCACCCAAAACATGATTAATGTTTGCCTCAGGGGAACATACTATACTTGCTAGGACACAACCCACTTCTACTCAGGGAGAGGAACATTCCAAATTTCTTATCCATGAGTTCCCTAGAGAGCACATAGTAACATGAACATTGAAATCACCAAAGATCAAGGCAGGCTCAGAAGGTCTGTAGAAGGTCTGAAATGAATTTTGAGAGGAAGCTGGTGCAGGCAGTCCCAGATTCCATTCCTGTCATATCCAAGTAGAATTGGGGAAAGAAAGTCTTGTTTGAAATACTGGAATTTGGCTGGCTCCCAGTGACAAACAATACTGACCTAGGATGGACCAACAATCTGACTCCGTGAAAGTCAGGTTCCATCATCCCTATATCATTAGATTACAAATGACTCTTTATATAACAAGGCACAAAACTCCAAGTAATTTGAAAATAAAATCTAGCTTACAGATATAGTCTGATATGCAGCTGTTTATATTTGCTCTTTCTCTGTATCAGCTAAAGGACAGAGATTAGATTGATCTTCCTTCAATGAAAATGCTTTACTTTACAATAAAGTAAAGCAATTAAAATAAGCTCTGGAGGAAAGCATTTATTTGCCTTGAAAGAGCACAGGGCAGAAAAAAATGAAAATTTTAATTAAATGAAATGAAAGTTTTGGGGGCATTGGAGCTACAATTCTAATTACAGTTCCTAAGGAAAACAGCGTTGCAACCTGTCTCCCTCCTCTATAGGTCAGAAGTTCATGGGAACCAAAGTGCTACTTCCTCTTGGCTGGAAAAGAATATAGTTAACTTTTATTTCTCCCAGTGGTTTACTTATTTAGAAACAGTAGAGAAAATAAAATAAATTTCAGTTCATGCTGTTTCCATATTTAACCTGTGCATAGTGAGAATTTTTCAAAAACCACATCTGCAAGGTAAAGGCAGTTTTGCTCTGGATCCTGACAGAGGGGAATGAGGTAGCTCCTTTCTTCCATGCCATTTCTCAATAAAGCTGATGTCTGAATAAAGTTCTCCATACATACATACACCTTGCTGCTACAGCAGCTTTACCAAGGAGACTACAGATAACATTTTCAGATGTTTCATCCAGTTTGGTGTTGAAGGCCTCAGACGTCCTCCAGAATCATTTGCAATGTACAGTTCTCTAGAATTACACACCTGTTATTAAAATTAAGTCCTAATATTCCTTTCTCTCCTTCCTCCGTCTCCTTGCCATAGGTCAGTCTCTCTCAGTAACAAAGGACATACTTACCCTTTCCCGTTTAACCACAGGTAAATTGGAGGGTCCTAAGGTTTGGATTGAACTGATGATATGCTTTAGTTGAGGATCACTAAAATTCTGCCAGATGTGTCCATAGCTTTCTTTTGCTTTCTTTCCCCAAGCTTCTATGAATTCTTGCTCCTTCAAAGAGGCTGCTACCTGCACAAGGGTGGGGGTGGGAACAGTAATGACAACAAATATATGAGTACACCATTGATCATTCAAAGATAGACATAAAAGTCCCTGCATTGCAGCATTTCACAGGTGTCTGAAAACAATAAAGAACATTAAGATATGTCTGCAGTGTTTTTTCTCCTTGGGCTGCAGCAAGCAAAATGCTTCTTGCCTAGCCTAATATATAATAGTAGTGATATAATGTAAATGATGTAAATACTGCAAGAAATTTCACATTAAATAAAATTTTGTGTTGATTATAAAATATGAAAACTCGCAATTAAACTGCACAAAACTACTGAGTTCTGAAAAAGAACTTCTGAAATGTCTGTGGTAATGATGATGATGATGATGATAATCTGAAAACTGCAGGGCTGGAAGGGACCCTATGGAATTAAGGAGGCACAGTGGGGAATAAAACTCTAATCTCCGACTCTGCAGCCAAATACCCAAGCCACTGAGCAATCCAGCAGTTATATGAATGATTTATCAGTATACTAAGTAAATTTGAATTTGTGCCTTAGCATAGCAAAAATGTTGGGATCTTCTTTGGTAGATAAACTTTCTCATTAATGATTTCTTCTGTGGCCCACTGCCCTTCATAGGCAACCTAGTAACCTCAACCTTTTATGAGATACAAGGTTGGAGAGTGCTAAAAATTGGTGGAGTGGCATTTAGAGATAAAAAGAAAAAGAAAATTAAGGAAATCATTCTGAGAAAGAAGCTGTTGAACCCTTGAGGCCAAGAGGTGGGGCTTATGCAGGGAACAAATCTAATCTTTCCTAGGCACACGAGTTACACCCTTCAAGCTACCTTTTACATTCAAGACATTTCTCCTGTTGGGTGGTAGGGTGAAATTTAACTAGTCCTAACAGAACCCCTTTCCAGCTGTTTCCAAGACTATAGACAAAAAGTGTAGGGACTATTATATACTGCCTTTTTAAAAAGGTGCCAGAATTAACAGACAGTTTAACTTTGGACAGAAGACATCTGCCTGTAGTGCTGTTTCCCATCTTCAAAAGGGGCCAGTGTTCATCCTTCTCCTTACAGCCATGTTTTTTTAAAAGGAGAGGCACAATAAATAAATATATATTTCTGCCATACATGCATGCTATGTCAGAGGCAATATTGATGTGCATATGTACATGGAATTTGAGTTATAAAAACCAGCAGTTTTTGTACAGTTTGTACAGTTTTTTTAATATTATTTAACAATGCATTTGGTGGGTGGCTGGGAAACAATCCTGTCTATCTGCATTGCAATTTACACAGGATTGATTAGCTGAATTTCATTTAACAAGTTGATCCCCACCCACCCCACCTCATCTGGTCATTTTTACTTCAATGGAAAATGAACAGGCTACAGATGCTAGCAATCCAAGTTACACAATACTGAAGGAGTTAACCATCAGCATTACTGTATATTACTTAAACCAGGGACGTGGTGGTGCTGTGGGCTAAACCACAGAAGCCTGTGCTGCAGGGTCAGAAGACCAGCAGTTGTAAGATTGAATCCACGCGACGGAGTGAGCTCCCGTTGCTTTGTCCCAGCTCCTCGCCAACCTAGCAGTTCGAAAGCATGCAAATGGGAGTAGATAAATAGGTACCACTATGGTGGGCAGGTAAAACGGCGTTCCCTCATCACCTGCACAGGTTGACCAATACACATGAAGGATCTTACATTACAATAAATGGAAGTTGGGAGATTATTATTTGGAGAAAACCAACAGGCGACATTAAATCAAGAGAGCATTTGAAAGTATCTATGCGTTTTCTATTTAACTTCTCTTTGAATCTGCTTCTCTCAGCTACACTGTACACATTCAACATTACACATAGTTTGGCCAAGAAACTGTATGGTGATTGTTTTTCTTCTTGACTGTTGTGCCTTTTAAGCTTCCACAAAACAGCACTAGAGGCCAAGTTTTAAATCCACTTATTTCTACCAAGGCTATGTCAGCACTTCCTGCACCACTTACCATCCATTTCATAATTTTTCAGTAAGGCCTGAATGAAATAAAGGTTGATTGCTTTTACCTGGTTACAAAACCTCACAAGGAAGAAGTTACTGTGCAAATAAATTCATTGCTTTTTCCTATGAGAAAAGTAGCCAGCAACGTTGACACATCTGTCACTGGTCCTGAAGACACAACTGTAAGTGTTTCATGCCATGTTTAATGGTGATTTCATCTCCCTGGAGAATGTGATATATGAGAGGACTTTCTTTTATCAAAGAGCTAAGAATCTTGACAAAAAATGTCATTTTGTTAGTGTTTTGGGCAAACAGACTGAGCACTGTGAATTTGTTGATAAAGCAAGTTGATAAAGCAACTTAGAGAAAGATTGATGCTTGTAGTTCTAAACAAAAGGCTTTCTGTGATTAAAAATGAATGAATGAACTGAACATTTAACTTGTCACAAAATTGTATAGATGGTTGCTCAAAACCCAGTGCACGGCTTGATGAAAATGCATTAAGTGTCTAATCATTGTGCACTCCATTAAAGTTTGATTTATAGCTCATTAGTGTTTATTTATAGCTTTCCTACCAGTCTCAGACAAGGCCATATTGTCTTACTTTACTCCCCAACCAGAGTATTGAATGCTGGTGTGATGTGAGGCCATTGGTTAAAAGCAGTGGCTTGTATCTGTAATTAGTATGAAATTGGCTACATTCCTTAAAACAGTTTCAATGCCCAGGTGTTACAAAAAGTCTTCATTGCCAAAAGGAAAATAAGCAAAATGTGATCTGTATTATAGCCAGAAATTGTAACCCCTGGAACAAGGGAGCTCTTTGGATTCCTAAGCAGCACTGTTTCCAGGTACAAAGATCTCTTGGGCAAGGTACTTTCAGTGGGGCCACCCCCTCTGTTCTGCTGCCACTACAGTCCATTTTCTTTTGGGCAAGTGGGATGGCCGTGACAATGAGGATGAAGAGGCAATAGCATAGGACGTAGGGAGCTAGAAGACTTTGAAAGTGGACTCACTGCAGTAGCACGAGCTTTGGGAGGTGCCCATTAACCCTCCCAGCTTATGTCCTAAAGAGCAGAAGAGGAATTCAGAAGAATATTGGTTGAAAGGATCCAGAGGCCAGCATAGATCTGTCTAGGTTATTTGCTCAACAGAATTTCCATATCAAAGGCTCTGAACTTTACATGTTCAAATGTGGTTATATATATAGCTCCTAGGATCCTGAGCATTGGTCATCACGGCTGGAACTTCTGGAAGTTAATATGCAAAAATATTCAGGGAAGGTCTACACAATGAACAATGTGCCAAAAGCATGGAATAAGAATCCAAAAGAAAGGGGCATTAGAACAATTAGCTCTGGATGCTTAAATAAAATAAATAAACTAAGCCAGTCCATGCCAGAACTTGGTAATGTTCTGTTTGGGACTTTATTTCCTAGACTCCTCCCAGCTAACATGGCCATTGGTAGAACTACACAGATTTGTTTTTGGACTGCGTTTGTGCACTCAGACCACCCTCAGCACCTCAACAATTGAAGTGTGCAGGAAAGACAACGGGAGAGACTGATAAAATCATATAGAAAACAATTACTTGAAGTTATTGCTGCTAAAGGTGATTCTACAAGCTGTTGAATCATAAGGTATACTTAGTTTTTCACACATGGCTTCTCCATGTTGGCTTTATTTTTGTGAAATAAATCATGACATAGTATAATATGTCATGTGTTGTTGTTCATCTGAGGTTGTATTTACCTAATTTTCAGACCTGCTAAGGACCAGATGATTTTTATTATGTCCTGATATGTAAAACCATAGAATTCAAAGAGGATGTGCTTTCTTTTTCACATGACTGTATTCTGTGCCTTTGGGCGGACTCATAACACCAGGATATACTTCATTTCTCAGTAAATCAGGCTTGGCGGGGGGGGGGGACCTCAAGGATCCTGAGTTAGGTTTTGCAGGCTTATAACAACTAGACAAAGTTCAAACACACCTATCGTTTGAGTGATACAATGAGGAGGAAATGAATCATGGTCATTTTCTCCTCTGTCTTTTTCTGAGCTCAAGAATGAAAGTCAGTTTGCCTTAGGTCCATGTTCTTTTCTTTCCTCCTCCTACATGGCTGGAGGACATCTTTCTTTTTTCTTATCAGAGCACTGCACAATTTAAAATGGAAGAGATTGGAACCATTTACTTCTATTTTTAGTTAATTAGCACTATTGGTGCTTGGACCAAACTTTTTCTTCCTTAAATCCTCTGTCTGCTACAGATTTCATCCCATTTTGGTTATTCTACCATTATTTCTCTGGTTTGCTGGTAAAAAGAAAAGCTAGAGTGCAGGATCTTCCCAGATTCAGATGTCACAATAAACAGAGCACAGACAGAATGTCAGTGGGTTGTTTACCCACAGCTGCTTGCAGTGTCAGCTCATGAGCTGAAAGAGAAGCTCTTCTCCTATGATTTTAGGGTGAAGTACTCCCTCATCTCAGCCCATGAGCCACAACTGCTTGTTTGCAATAGGAGAAATCAAGCACTGTGCAGAGAGGGTCTCCCTAAAGTGATCCACATCACAAGTAGATTTTCCTCATGAAAAACTAGCGTAGCTTTAAAGTTATGGATTAGTAAATGTAAAACTAAAATCAGAACTAAAACTCTTGTGGCTCCACTAACTTTTTATACATATACTTGAAGATGTATTCATGAAAAATTTCATGAATTAATTCAAAGAGGCAAGTCACTGATATTTTAATTTCTCAAAAAGAAAGTTGGATTTTTAGCTGGCAGACAGTTACTTTAGTGGTAATGGAAAGTTGGATTTTTCCAGCATATTTGTAATGAATTTAGCAAGTTAAATAGCTATTTACATATAGAATTATCCAAATGGAAATCACTCATGTTTCTTTAAATATTGCCATTGTTCCCTTCAGGAAGTAGATGTTAATATGAACTGTTGATAATTTTAGGCATGCTTATTCTTTCCAGGGGCATGTAATGTGAGGGAAACAGTTTGTTTATGATACAGAAGCACAACTGGTAGATGGGTGGTAAACCAAATTGGGTCTTATTTCATTTTTTGTCACGTACTAGTAAGATATCAAAGAGTGGAATATATGTATCTCATAGGAAATATTTTTCACAGTGTGTGAAAGCTGAAGGAACCACAGTGGCCAGCCAACTGTTGTGCTATCATGAGAGGACTTCCTTTTGAGAAAAAATTGGTGCTGTTTTTATGTCAGTTTAAGAAACTGTGTCAAAATGGACACAGTTACAGTACCCATTGTACACACTATAAATGAATGACTGCCTTCTCCTGTGTATTAGACTGGAATAGTCACTATGCTTTATGGGGGAAGGTCTCCCGACTATACTGTAGTTTAGCAAAGTTCATATTGCAGAGGAAAGCCTGTTCTGTACTGGCATTCTTCATGTGTAATTATCTCTCTTTCAAGATCAGATGTGCTCCAAAATATAAGAAGTTTTTCTGATATTTGTTGAAATCATGTTTGCACAAGCAATTTCATCTTCATTATCTGGTTACCTATAGTGATTATAATAATATATGTTGTTTCCTCATGACTTTTTAAATTGCTTATTCCTTGATTTTATTATATTTTACTGTTTCAAATATTGCAATATTGCAAATCATGCTGGGATTTCTGAGGTGAGAATTGGTATAGAAATGCCTCAATAAATTAAACAAATGAGTAAATAACTCAAGAACTGTATGTTCAAACAGAATTTAAGACCCTTTCCTTATTTCCTTCCTGACTATTGTATCTCTAGGCAGGCCCACAGCCCATCTCCATAGTTTCAAAAGTCTGATTTTTAAGACATTAAATATTTCATCTGACAACATGATCATGGAAAAAATTCTCTTTACATCTACTTAGATTGGATAGCTTGTTAAGCCCCAGCCATGCAGAAGAAGCAACCCTCGGCTAATGTGAAAACTGTGTTATTCTGGTGCTTTTTATAGCTATTCAGAGGTTCTGACAAGTAACAGAGAAACTGTCACAAGCTGGAGGAGTTGCAACCAATTAGTTTGTCACTTCTGCCTGGCTTGCCTGAGAGAGTTCCCCAGCCATCCTTATCGCCCAAACAATTCTAGCTTATTTGGTACTCCCTCCTTTGCATTTAATATCTTTGGATGACTTAGTGTGTTGTATAATATAGAATAAGTGTGGGAAAGTGTGAAGGCAAGAGGAGAAGGGGACAACAGAGGACAAGATAGTTGGACAGTGTCATCAAAGCTACCAACATGAATTAGACCCAACTCCGGGAGGCAGTGGAAGACAGGAGGGCTTGGCATGCTCTGGTCCATGGGGTCACAAAGAGCCGGACACAACTTAATGACTAAACAACAACAACATAATATAGAACAATACAAAAGATAGAACTAATTTGTGTACCTTAAGGATTGTTGTTCAGGTAGGGGAAACAACCACAGGTGAATAGTAGACAACTGGAATTAGCAGTTAGAAGAAAATTGGCTATTGTACTTAATTCTAGATTTTGTTCAGATGGTGGGCAACCCAGGGGATAAATTCATCCTAGTAACTGTGAGCACAAATTGTGAAAATATTAGGATCTGAACTGAGGGAGGGATTTTCTGCCTCATTGAATTAATGGTTCTCCAGGGTATTCAGATCAATTGTTGAATCATTGTGGATTCCAGAATTACAAATCTGTGTTCAAAAGAAGTGGATATATTTATGAATAATTTCATGTGACATTTTCTTCTTCAGTTATGATTAACTGAGGTCAGAAAATGTCTTCCCCCAATGATCAAAGTTTAAGGGCACAACCACACATTCTACTGCTGTCCCTTTGTTGGGAAATTCCAGGTGTCATTTCCCTGGGATACGACATTTGCAGTCACAATTAAGTAAAAAGTTCTCCTACAAATGTGTACTGCCCTTCTCAGAAGCAACACTGCAAGGGAGTTGGCAAGTGTCTGGGGAGGTTGGACAGGAAAGTATGTCCTCTACTTCGGTCTCCTTCAATGTCCACAGTTATTCCCAGGCAATTTGCTCTCTTTCTAAGGAGATATTTCACTTAATATTGCTCATTTATGTGTATAAAAGAGCACATACATCTAGAATTCAACATTGTACAAACACACAGACATATATAAGTTGTCAGGAGGACAGGACAACTTGGCCTAATCTTTGTTCTCTGTTGCCTCAGCTGTACCTGGAACATCACATATCTGTGTTTATTTATCTAAGTACAGAAATACAAATACGTGTTTGATCTATATGCTGCCTTTCTCCCCATAGAGGATCTAAAATGGTTTATGACAATTAAAAGTATATTCACAGATTTAAAATGGCATTAAAACTATACTAAAAATTAATATATATCAACCTGATGCCACAATTAAAAACAATTTTAAAAACAGGATATTACTAATAAAAATAGAATATGGCAAGGACAAGCCTTGAATACTGGTGCAAGAATACTTTTTGACCTGTAAAATCCCCTTTGTAATTTCCATTTCCACTTTGCAGCTGGAGATGGTGTTGGAAAACTGGTTTCAATTATACGTTGCTAGTTTTTCATCTCCTCTTAGAAGCTAATAACTATTAGCTTGCTCTTCCTCATTTTTGGTACAGTACATTTTTCCCAACTTGACACCCATAATACTGTACTAAACGCCACCCTAGCCTGTATCACAGCCTTTCAAATACTTCATCTATGGGAGAGATACTGGTTCCTGTTGAGGTACCCTTTCCAGTTTTCATATGCAAATACACCTGTCTCGTTTGTTGATTTGGCTTTGATTGGTCCCATTCCTTGCTATCTGAGTTTTCCTGAAATATGGATTCTCTGCCTTTTTAGAAACAAAAGTATCACTTTTTTCACAATGATATAGGAAAGGAAAAATAGAACATTTGCTGCTTACCATGGAAAACTGATCTACATCAGTGGTTCTTAACCTTTCTTTTGGCCTTCAACTCCCAGAAGCCCCTGCCAACATGGCCAATTGTCAGGGATTCTGGGAGCTGCTGTCCAATACACTTAGAGAACCAAAGGTTGAGAAACATTTGCACTGAAAGATAATCTCAATAGATAACCCAACACACTAGTCCTCATTTCTATTTTGTATTTTGTAAGACTTGACAAGAAAACTTTACTGGATAAGTCAGGGTGATTTTTTATTTTTCTAAATCACATCTTTGTGATCCAGGTTAATTGATCCAAGGAAATACCCACGCTTACCCCAGTTCAGTTTTCACAGTTAGTAATGCAGATTGAAAATACTACCCAATGCAAAAGCAGGCACTTGAAAAAGAGATGTTCTCAGATGAGACTGAACATTAAATAGTGGAACAGTCTGCTTTGTGGACTGTGACTGTTGATTTTAATTAGCAAGGGGGCAGTTGGGGAATTACAAGGAATGTTCGTCTTGCAATCTTCTTCCTACATATTCTCTAATGTATCATTTCTTGATACTTGGCCACAGGAATGGAGATGTTGCTGTCCTGTTAATACACTTCCACAATAAACACAAACAAACTCTTCCTCTGTAGGGTCTTAAATCCTGTCTGCAAAGGATTTTGCAAGCCTCATATTAGCATGCCTGATTTTGCAGAACAGCATTTTTGATCTGCATTGCCAGCTGTGGGATGGCGGTGTTCCTCTAGATTAATTAGCCTGGAATGTAAGGATGTGATCTGAAAAACAAAAATTTATCTTGAGTACACAACAAAGTTTTCTCTCCCCTCATAGTGACTAACACATCTGCTTCATCTCAGACACAGCCCTCTACCCAGAACTGGATAGCCAGCTTCACAGCTGTGGGATTCTTCTGATTTCTGAAGAGTGATGAATGAAGACTCAGAGCAGTTCCAGAAGCCACAGGATAAAAAACAGACCAGAGACTAGACTATGATTACATACAATTTGACATTACATCATGTACATTCTGCTTATGCCAGCTGACTTCTAAGTGGGGGGGGGGGAGTTGTAGCCCAGCCCTCTAGGATCAGTCTTACCCAATATCTTGTTTCCCATCATGACCAATCTATGGGATGCCCACAAGCAGAACATGAAAGGAATAGTTCTCATAGGCAACTCATGCTGCCTATGACCCAAGACACCATATAGACTGCAGTGATGGCGAACCTATGGATGCGTGCCACAGATGGCACGCAGAGCCCTCTCTGTGGTCATGCAAGCCGTAAGTTGCCATTGAGAAATACTTACCAGTCCTCCAATCCCGGATTTCAGCATGCCCCTCTGCTGGTGCAGTGGTCCAGCAGAGAGATGCAATTGCCGTCATTACCAGTCTAGGCCAACGGGATTGGAGGACCAGTAAGTATGGTACTTCTCAGTTAATACGATCCCTAGGGAAAAAGAAGAGGCATTTAACCCTTAAAGTACAGGGACAGTTTTTTTTTCTAAATTAAAACCTCAGTATTCTGCTTTAATTGCAGTGTTGGCACTTTGAAATAAATACTGTAAGTTGGTTTTGTGTTGCAGTTTGGGCACTCAGGCTCAAAAAGGTTCCCCATCATTGGTATGGAGTGTAGCCCATAAGTATTCACAGGTAATCATATTTTCCCTCCATCTCTAAATAACATACCCAGTATCATTTCTATCAATTTGCTTCTGTACAGGCAGGCATATGCTTTATACCTCTGTCAATCGCTCGGGAAGGGAGACAGAAGATGCTACTGAACTCATGTCCTGCTTGTAGTCCTCTTTTAGGTAACTGGTTGGCCAATGTGCAAACGGAAGCCTGGACTAGATAGGCTGTTGGTCTGATCCCACAGGGCTCTTCTTAGATTCTTCTTTACATTAACTTTCCCTGCTTTGTGCATGGTGTTATTATTGTATAATGTTTATTTAAGTATGGTTTACCACCCTTTGGATGTTTCCTGAATGACAACGCATACATAACCAAGAAAGAAAGAAAGAAAGAAAGAAAGAAAGAAAGAAAGAAAGAAAGAAAGAAAGAAAGAAAGAAAGAAAGAAAGAAAGAAAGAAAGAAAGAAAGAAAGAAAGAAAGAAAGAAAGTGCTCCCGTGCTATTCATTTGCTTGTTTTCTAAACTAGCAAGCCTAAAATATACTGTTTCCATGTACAGGAGTTGTTTCACTCTTTGATAATTTTGGATGCCTTTTCAATTTCTAAGATAGCTTTCATGAGTTGCAGTGTTATGACAACTTTGCATTTCAGATCTTGGCAGAGGCATAGTGCTACATACTTTTCTGCACGTGACATTTCAATTCATCTATTGCATTGAATGGTCATTGACAGGCCCATTCTGCTCCACAGTTTAAACTTGTTGTTTAAAAATTATCTAAACTTGTGACCATCACTGCGTCCTATCATAGCAAATTCCACAAATCAAATTTCTGATGTGTGAAGAAGCATTTTCTTTTGTGTGCAAAACTACTTAGCTTGCTAATTTTTGTATTCCAGACACCATGACATTCCTCCTCATCTAATCTTGTGCTAAACACTGCCAAGGAAAGAAGAAACAGCAGTCAATGCTTCATGAGTATGTATATGGGACTGCTTAGGAAAGTATGTGGAGGAGTGTAAACTGCTCACACATTATGGGTTTCCTCTCTTTCTTTCCTCTTTTTTAACTACAACTAGCAGTTATGGTAGATGGCAAGCAAAGACAAGTCCAGAAATGCAAATGCTAGCATTTCTTACAGACTTTTTTATTTTACTTTCCAGCAGACATTCCTACTGTCCTGTTCCAGTTAATTTCATGTGCTTGTATCCTTTATTTGATTATCTGTTTATTTTAAACAGTCCCCTGCCCCCAATTTCCTAGCTTCCTTGAGAACATAATGTTTATTTTGAAGCTTGACGGTAAAAATAACGTGTACAGAATTTTTCTCATCAGGGGAATCACTGAGCAGAAGGGGATAAGTCATGCAAGTCTGTTCTTCCATCTGTAAAATGGAACAGTCATAGTAGTAAAGCAGGGAGAGCAGAAACGTCCCAAGGAGGAAAAAAGTGTGATGCAATTTCTGGGGGAAGAAACAAATCTCTAGGCCCAGAGAGGAAAGTGGGCATTCAGATCCTCAAACCCAGGGAGGCAGACTTACTCTGCAATCTCCTGCAGGATTTTTTTTTTAAGTTTAAAAAAGGAGGGAAACAAAAATAAAAAAAAAGGCTTGAAGTGGGAAAGAGGCGGAGTTTCCACCTCCTGTTCCCAGTGGCGGCATCTCAAAAGACTGCCCTGAAGGCAGCTTCAGCCTTGACTCACCTGCAGCTGGGAGTTAAAATCGGTCAGGTTGGTGTTGTAATTCCAGCTGGCAGAGACGCTCTCGAAGAAGACCGTTTCGGCGGTGCTGTTGTAGTCCTGAGCGAAAAGGAGGGCTCCTTCCTCCGTGGCGGGATGATTGGGGGGGTTGAGGGGGTCATCCAGGGCGAGCGTCGCTCGGAGGCACAGCAGCAGCAGCAGCAGGACGCCCGGAGCCGGAGGCATCATCCTCACCAGGAGCGGCGGTGGCGAGAACGGAGCCTGGGAGCGCCAGCTTATAAAAGCCCGCGCTCGCTCGCTCGCTCGCTCGCTCTCCCTCCTCAGACCCTGCCCCCGGACTCCTACCTCTTCCCTTCTGGGAAGAGATAAGAGGGCAGCCTGCCTGACTTGGCACGGCGCGCCTTGCCTGCCTGCCCGCCCGCCCGCCTGCCTGCTAACCTTGCGGCGGCAGCAGCAGCCTCCGCGGCCGCCACAGCCTGCACCGCGACGGTGGCAACAGCAACTCGCTCGCTGGAAGGACGGCCCCCTTCGCCTTGCCAAAGTCCACTCAGTGTCTCGCCCTCACGGGAACGGGCGGGAACCTCGTCAGGGGATGCTTGGCCGAGTACGTGTGTGTGTGTGGGGGGGGGGGGGGAGACCGAGACCGAGAGAGTCACCGTGGAAAAATAGCAGCAAAGAGGAAAATAATACGGCTCTCTCGCTGAAGGAATGGCAGAACAGAAAAGAAGGGCTGGAGACATAACGACCGAGGGCGGGAAAACGAGGGCAGAGGAGGACGTCAAGGGCGAAAAGACCTCGCCGGAGGCCGCCCTGAAGGAATGAAGCTGATCTTTCCCTGGGAGAAAAATGTTGGGCTAATCGCCCTCCTCGCGCTTGTCCACTGAGCCCCCGAATTCTATTTCCGAGTCCATCTCTTCCGAAGCAGTTTTCAAAGAGGTCGCCCTGTTAGTCTGCTTCAGCATTCTCTCTTTCTTTGAAAAAAGAGATTTTTTTTTTTTTTTGGCTAGGCATGCTGTTTCAACATGCATAGTTCCAAAAACTCTAACCTCAGCACACTTCCTGATAACCATCTGATTGCTTATGTAATCAGCTCTTTGATCCTTATGGCTGGTAACAATGTCACTGTCATTTCTAAAGTCCATTGCGAATGTCATTGTCAGCCTCTATTCTCCCCTTCCCCCATCTCGCCTGGACTATATACCCCTCTAACATGTACCCTATGTATATAAACGGGGGGGGGGGGGGCTAACGATTATGTTCCGTGTGTCTGAGGAAGTGGGCTGTAAGCTTACTCTGAAATAAATTTGTTAGTCTTCAAGATGATGCCAACATTTTGCTCTTATTTTTGTTATATGGCTTTTCTAAAAAAAAGTGCCCTTTCATTTTGACAAAATCAAGGGTCCGTCCAACTAGTGTTTGGGGAAAAAGCCCCACTGTGGATGGTACAGAAAGTGTGATGAGGAGGAAATAAAGTTTTTTTAAAGCCCTTTATTTCAAATAGCTAAAAGCGTTTACTCCCAGTAGTTCCATTGGGATGAACTTCAGAACAGATGTCCAGGACCACACTAAAAAGAATGAGCAGCAAAGCACCTAATAATACATATGCTGTCCAAAAGAGTGGGGCATCTTATAAGACCATACCCTTCCTTTAGAGCAGGGATGGGCAGGCCTCTTCTGGCTTCCTCTTTTATTCCAGGAAAAAAAAGGACAGTTCCCAGAAGTCTTCTGAGGTCGTGATTCATCTTTTAAAGAAGTCACAGGGTTCAACATCCTCAGACATGTATTTTCCAAAACTGGAGATGTACTTCTAGTCACTTCCAGTTTCATATTTGGTGTTCTGGACATTGTTGGTGATCTATAAAACTCTCAAAGGACTCCAGGAGCAGAAAATTGTTTCCTTGACTCACCAAAGTTGCCCACTCCAGCTTTAGATGTAATGTATATAAGTAACCAGAAATTGTTACTACTCCTTCTAAGTTCCAGAAAAGATGCCTTGAGCTTGGTGAAGTGGAGAAAAAAGATGTATGGAAAAAATGTGTGGCAATTGTGTGCAGCCAGGGTACTTCAGTTAGAGTTGCTATGTCTCTGTAATGTTTCTCTGTTTCATTTCTGTTTTGTACATTCTCCTTTTGAGCTATTTCTTTTCTCCTTCCAGTTCTCATCAGATCTCAGTGAGGTCACTGCCCCATCCCATGTTGCCACCAGCACATAAAGGAGGCAAGCCAGCCCCAGAGATGAACTCACAGGCTTTGACAAAGTTTTACACTAGGACATGTACTTTGTTGTCTCCTGCTGAGTCCCACTGCAAACCATTAACAAATCTGCCAGTACTTGCCTCTGCATTAACTACACTGCATGAGATGCTTCAGGCTCTTCTTCCAAATGTCTACTCCAGAACACCCCTCTATTAAGTGTTATCAAGCAACTGCACATCTGAGGATGTTACTATACACAGGTTTTTCTTGGGTTCATGCAAACTTTCCTAGACCATACTTGGTATTTAAACCACTGCTGCCATTCACATCAAAATGTTTTAATTAGCCTATGAAGGTGTGTTTCAAGGGTCCACACATAACACAACCCCCTTCTTCACCCTTCTCTGTCATTATCATAACTTTTTTGCCTTAAAAAAAGAAAAACTTTAAGAAGTGTAATAGTACTGAACTGACAAGGCATGGTAAGCATTTGAAATGGTGCTGTATCAGCTGACTCCTAAACTCTGAATAAAATATTTTAAAGAACAATTTACAATTGCATCATAACTGTACTCTTTATTTGTGTAAGCAGAAGACTTACAAAAGGAGCAGGATTCATCCTCCCCCCAACATAACACAATACGTACATCATCACTGATGTCTTCTGGACATATCCAACAATGGACCTAAAGAATCAATATAGGAAATCACATAAGCCAAAAGCAAGATAAAATAACGTGTGATTAGCACTGTCAGCCAAATAAAATAGGAAATAGGAAATTGCACAAGCCAAAAGCAAGACAAAAATAGTGTGTGTTTTAACAAACTTTGGCAGCCAAAGTTTGTTAAAACACAACATTGGATCTTTAAGGATTCCAGAATGTACTGAATCCAGTTATTTGTTTTCTTCTGTTCCAGTTTTTCTCATCAAAATTCTATTCATCACAATAATCCAAATTTATGGAAACCCCCAATGCTGAAGAGGCTGAAATTGACCAGTTCTATGAAGTCTTACAACACCTTCGAGAACTGACACCAAAGAAAGATGTTCTTCTCACTATATGGGATTGGAATGCTAAAGTAAGGAGTCAGGAGATAAAAGGAACAACAGGGAAGTTTGGCCTTGGAATTCAAAATGAAGCAGGGCAAAGGCTAATAGAATTTTGTCAAGAGAACAAGCTGGTCATCACAAACACTCTTTTCCAACAACACAAAAGGCGACTCTACACATGGACATCACCAGATGGGCAATACAGAAATCAGATTGATTCTGTTCTCTGCAGCCAAAGATGGAGAAGCTGTATACAGTTGGCAAAAACAAGACCTGGAGCTGATTGTGGCTCTAATCATCAGCTTCTTATAGCAAAATTCAAGCTTAAACTGAAGAAAGTAGGAAAAACCACTGGGCTAGTCAGGTATAATCTAAACCAAACTCCTTATGAATACACAATGGAAGTGAAGAACAGATTTAAAGAACTAGACTTGGTGGACAGAGTGCCTGAAGAACTTGGGATAGAGGCTCGTAACATTGTACATGATGCAGCAACAAAAACCATTCCCAAGGTAAAAGGAAATGCAAGAAAGCAAAGTGGCTGTCTAACGAGGCCTTACAAATAGCAGAGAAGGGGAACAAAATGCAAAGGAGATAGGGAAAGTTACAGAAAATTGAATGCTGACTTCCAAAGAATAGAAAGGAGAGAGAAGAGGGCCTTCTTAAATGAACAGTGCAAAGATATAGAGGAAAATAATAGAGAGGGAAAAACCAGAGATCTGTTCAAGAAAATTGGAGATATTAACGGAACCTTTTGTGCACAGATGGACATGATAAAGGACAAAAATGGTAGGGACCTCACAGAAGAAGACATGAAGAAGAGGTGGCAAGAATACACAGAGGAATTATACCAGAAAGATCTGGATGTCCCGGACAACCCAGATAGTGTGGTTGCTGACCTTGAGCCAGACATCCTGGAGAGTGAAGTCAAGTGGGCCTTAGAAAGCATGGCTAACAACAAGGCCAGTGGAGGTGATGGCCTTCCAGTTGAACTATTTAAAATCTTAAAAGATGATGCTGTTAAGGTGCTACACTCAATATGCCAGCAAGTTTGGAAATCTCAGCAGTGCCCAGAAGATTGGAAAAGATCAGTCCGCATCCCAATCTCAAAGAAGGACAGTGTCAAAGAATGCTCCAACTACCGTCCAATTGCACTCATTTCACACGCTAGCAAGGTTATGCTCAAAATCCTACAAGGTAGGCTTCAGCAGTATGTGGACCGAGAACTCCCAGAAGTGCAAGCTGGATTTCGAAGGGGCAAAGTAACTAGAAACCAAATTGCTAACATGCGTTGGATTATGGAGAAAGCCAGAGAATTCCAGAAAAAACATCTACTTCTGCTTCATTGACTATGCGAAAGCCTTTGACTGTGTCAACCACAGCAAACCATGGGAAGTTTTTAAAGAAATGGGAGTGCCTGACCACCTTATCCATCTCCTGAGAACTCTATATGTGGGACAGGAAGCAACAGTTAGAACTGGATATGGAACAACTGATTGGTTCAAAATTGGGAAAGGAGTACGACAAGGCTGTATATTGTTTCCCTGCTTATTTAATTTATATGCAGAATACATCATGCAAAATGCTGGGCTGGAAGAATCCCAAGCGGGAATTAAGACTGCTAGAAGAACTATCACAACCTCCGACATACAGATGATACCACTCTGATGGCAGAAAGTGAGGAGGAATTAAAGAACATCTTAATGGGGGTGAAAGAGGAGAGCGCAAAAAATGGTCTGAAGCTCAACATCAAAAAAACTAAGATCATGGCCACTGGTCCCATCCCCTCCTGGCAAACAGAAGGAGAAGATATGGAGGCAGTGACAGATTTTATTTTCTTGGGCTCCATGATCGCTGCAGATGGTGACAGCAGCCACGAAATTGAAAGACCCCTGCTTCTTGGGAGGGAAGCGATGACAAACCTTGACAGCATCTTAAAAAGCAGAGACATCATCTTGCTGACAAAGGTCTGTGTAGTCAAAGCTATGGTTTTTCAAGTAGTGATGTATGGATGTGAGAGCTGGACCATAAAGAAAGCCACCACTGAAGAACTGATGCTTTTGAATTGTGGTGCTGGAAGAGACTCGCGAGAGTCCCCTGGACTGCAAAGAGAACAAACCTACCTGTTCTGATGGAAATCAACCCTGAGTGCTCACTGGAAGGGCAGATCCTGAAGCTGAGGCTCCAATACTTTGGCCATCTCATGAGAAGAGAAGACTCCCTGGAAAATACCTTGATGTTGGGAAAGTGTGAAGGCAAGAGGAGAAGAGGACGACAGAGGTTGAGATGGCTGGACAGTCTCATCGAAACTACCAACATGAATTTGACACAACTCCGGGAGGCAGTGGAAGACAGGAGGGCCTGGCATGCTCTGGTCCATGGGGTCACAAAGAGTCGGACACATCAACTAAACAACAACAGTCCAGATTAGACCACTCCCTATTGGGTCTCATCTACTAACACTTACTGTCTCAATAATTCACTCTCCGACATTGATAAGAGAAAGAATAAAAGTTTCATCTCACATTTCTGAACAGATCAAAAACTATTATAGAAAAATTGACTGATTACATGAACAGAGCTTAACTAACTCATAGTTTGCTCACTGACTACATGACTGATTCAAACACTAAACACTTACATACCTAACTGTAGACTGGCTACCGAAAAAGAGCAGGAAAAAGACTCAAACAGAGAAGTGTGGGCGTACTCAAATTAAGAAGGAGAGAGGGAACAATTGGCTACTAGTGGACTGATTGTCAGTGACCCCAGCCTAGAAAGGTGCCTCCCAGACAAAGCCTCTGAAAGGCGGCATAGAACGGTTGCTAAAAGTTTCAGCATTAACTACTATATGCCGGTGATCACAAATCCAGTAAATCCTTTCTGACCTGTGGCACATTTTCTATAGAGTTTTTGTTATTGTTGTTTACAATAACCCATAAACATTCTGGAGATATTTGACCCTCTTGACTTTCTCTTTCTATATCCTGTACACCAATCCCTTTTATTCTATGAAGTTTTGTCTTTGAAGACAAATATAACTATATTCCATTTCCAGTTTATATGTCCATTAAAATTGATAGCACTGAAGTCACTGTTTCTAACACTTAGGATTACATGCAGCATAACCTCCTCTCCAGCTGATCCTCTGTTCGACTGTTCTAGGAAAAAGTTACTTAGGATATCTAAAATGGGCTATCTCTTTACTATAAATGAAACACACATTTATTGTCTATGTCACAATGATGGAAGCCATTTGTAATTACAATGCTTCCTCCTGTGGTGTCTTCTTGATCTTATTTTCCATCCCAAGATTACTCTATTTTGACAGGAGAATAGCATGTGCAAACACTATACTACTTTTGAGAGCTAGTATTGTTACCCACATTGATTCTATGGAAGAGTCTGATCCTTCTTTGATGTAAAAAAGAACACCAAATCCAGTATGCTCTTGCCTATCATTCATAAATAATCTATATCCAGAAATCACAATACCACACTGGGTTATGTATATGTCATCAGGTTTCTTTATTCCTGATCACTACATCTATACTTTCCTTCAAAATCCACATAGTCTATTTTCCACCGACTGGCTTAAACACTTGCAGCATTTGTACAGGGATGTCTATGTTGTCTCTTCTGATAGTTCCATTATGTGCATCTGCCACATATACGGTACCTCCTCTGGGTATTTTGAAATATGCTCATTATCTGTTTCCAACACATCATCTTTTGAGAAATAATAATAAAAAAACAACCCACCTTAATTCCTTGTCCTCAAGGCTGAGCTTAAAAGCTGGTCTTCCACCTTTTTAATGTTAAACATAGCAATCTGTTCCCTCTCTGATGAAAGCAGAACTCATCCCTTTTTTGGAAACCTAGCTGGACTTGAAATATTCCCCCATCATTAAAAATCTAAAGGTTTCATCATTGCACTTCCGTTTCACTTCATCATTTCACTTCCGTTGCTCATCTAGGTCACTCTGTGCATGGAAAAGGTAGCAATTCAGAGAAAGCTGCCCTTGAGGTCCTAGCTTTCAACTCCATCACTAGAAATGTCAACTTGGCTTTCGGGACTATACAACTACATTTTTCCAAATCACAGATGCCAATGTTTACTGGTGCCACCAACTCTACTTCAGCAGTATCTAGATGCCAGATAGCTTTTTGAAGTTTTTGATCGAACAAGCAATTCATCATGAGGTCTACATGTCACAAACTCAGCAGTGAGTACATGCAATGATCAAAATTCCAGAATCATGAGCCCCCTTTCTTTGAAGGCCTGTCTTTGGCATGAGAGGATATCTGTTCATACTTCAGGGAAGTGATGCTTGTAGCAGGCCATTTTCCTTTTTCTACAGAGAGATGCCTTTCTTCCATCATCCTTCTTAGGAGTGGGACACCACTCTATTATCTCATGGTCTCATCCACCAGCCTCTCTGCTAATCTCAGCTTCGTCATGTCAGCTGCAAAGGTTTCAAGCAAATAAACTTGTTCTCTATAAACTAGGAGTTCATTGTACTGAGAACATACGTGCAGCTTGTCTCCATCAATCAGAAAATTGTACATGTGATGCTCAGTGCAATATGCTGGGTAGCCCTGACACTCCTGCAAGCTTTTTACCTTCATAACTATTTTTCCTCTGTTGATTTTATTTACAAAGAAAGCCAACAATTATTTATGATCAAAAGGGGAAAGTGCAGGCTATTCTTGCCTTCTTGTTCTATAGTTAAGTTCTTTTGCCTGTTTTACTTTTTATTACTTTGATGCCTAATCAATGGAATTGAGATACTGTACTTGGTCAGCTTGTAAGTGGTCCTCAAACTGGGGTCCCCAGATGTTCTTGGACTGCAATTCCCAGAAGCCTTCACCACTTGCTGTGCTGGGCAGGATTTCTGGGAGTTGCAGTCCAAGAACATCTGGGGACCCAAGTTTGAGCACCTCTGAGCTAGACTTTCATGTGAACCAGCAGAGTTGCGCTTGCTCCCCAGCTGATCTTGTCTCTCAAGCTTCCCTCAGAGAACTCCATGTTTGCTGTTCCTGTTTGCTCACCCTGGAATATAAACTCCTGGTGACTGGCTAGTTGCTTACAGAGCTGAACATCGTCAGTCAGAATCAGGGCACCCACTTCTTCAAAAGGAAGCACTGGGCGGCTAAACTAAATATTTAAATCCTTCAGATGCTGACTGGAAGGTATGTGACACTGTAACAGCATCCACCAGAGCAGTAAGTGCCCAAGGAAGAACAGAAGGTTGCACCTCCATGCTCTCTGCCATACTCCAAAATTGTTGAGAGGGGAAGAGTAAGCGGGATTTCTTGCTTGTGTGTGGACCCTATGTATGAGCAGCAATATTTCCCCTACAGACCTTTCACTTCCCGTGTGTAGAAAGTGAGGACAAAAGAAAAAGGAGCTTCTCCCTTGCCTCCAAGGTGACTTTAGGGCATGTAGGGCATGCCTGAATAGGGATGATGAAATGTGCTCTTTTTCTAAAGGCATGGTGTGCTTGGGATAGGAGATGTACATTTTATAAAACTTCAATATCCCCTGAGTGTTGCATGGAAAAGCCAAATGCCTCGTTTGCTTTTCTCTCATTATGGTTCTCATTTCTGGAAGTGTATTCCTCATCCAGTAACTTTCTGGATTGTTTTTCTCCTGCTCAGCTTTAAGATCTGCTGACACTGTTGGACAGCTCCCTTGCTTGATTCAAAAGGCTGGAGCAGCTTAAAATCTAAAGATTTGTGGGAACTCAATTTTCTTAAGAGTAAAATTGTTAAATAGTATTTTACCTAGGTTGAAAATTATTCTGGGTCTCCTAAGATGACCAATACTATTTAACCCAAATCCTGATTAATTATTGATGCCACTAATTTTCTTTTTATTGTGGATAAGATGTGCATTTTTTGTCTTTGAAAACGTAAGAAAACATATATTCTTATGTTGATAGTTCTCAGCATTTCCTGTTTTCTTCCAATTACCAAGGTCTTTCACACTGAATGTAACTTATGTTATTTTAACTTGCATTAATATATTTATATACTCTTTATCTTTTTAACATGCACGGTCTAATTCTGTAAACTCTGTCAAAAATACTAAGGGGTAATTTAATTTAAATCTTCATTTCTGCTGTTGAAGATCTAGAATAAAAAAAACAGATGAGCATGGGCAGGGTTGTAATCCTAACAAATTTTATGCTTCCTCAGCCATAGGAAAACATTAAATGAATATTTCAATACAACCTATATCCTATTTCATGTTTTTTTTCCAAACATGAGGTTACATGCATTACTTCTCAACATTATATGCACAGCACTGTATTTTGTGATACACAGCAGCTAATATTTGCAATACTTATTTTTAAAATCAAATTTTAACAGTTCCAGGTATTTTTCAGTACTTCCTCTAGCTTTGACACTTCAGAACATGTCTCATGGTAGGTTTGATGTTTCTATGTTCACGGCATTAAGCTTGAAATATTAAGTACACATAATGGGAGTTTGGGATCCACCTGAATAGAAACACCCATTAAAAAGGCAGTTTCTTTCATTCTTGGAGTATTTCATGCTTTTACATTAGGGAAAGATATGGGCCATCTCACCAATGCCATCACAAACTAGCACTACAGCCATTTTAATCTGTTTTAATTTTGCTTGCTTGCTTGCTTTGTAATTTCTTTAACCTTTCCCCCTCTCCATTAGCCTGGTTCGATGCCTGCCTCCCAGGTGTGCTTAGCCTGACTAAGTGCTAGGCTTGCTTGCTGATACCTGACTGCCTGGTGCTGCTTGGGTCAATTGATTTGCAGCTAGGGCTGTGCTGCAAGTCAGGCACACGACTGGTGGTATGTGTGTGTGTGCACTACTTTTTTGTACTGGATGCAAGCTCTGCATACTTTGTTGATTCCTGTTTCTGTTGTATTTGCTTCCTTTTCTTGGTCAGTGCAGGTCATGTTTTGGGCTTGGGGAGAGATGACAGGTAGGGCATATGATGACACTCATAAAAGTGGTACCAGACTTAGGATTGTGTTTGGACATGTGATGCCATCTGCCAGGAGGAAGGTGTGAAGAAGGATGGCCTTTGCTGTTCTTCCTGTCCCTGGGGCTCCATGAATACACAGCTGGTTACATAATTGTACTCTGAGAGAGTGCTTATCAATGGCTCCTTCTCAAACTGGGAAAAGGTAACAAGTAGGGTACCCCAAGGCTCAGTCCTAGGGCCTGTGCTCTTCAACATCTTCATTAATGATTTGGAAAAGGGAGTGCAGGGAATACTTATCAAATTTGCAGATGATACAAAATTGAATGGAATAGCTAACACCTTGGAAGTCAGGAACAAATTCAAAAAGATCTTGATAGGCTTGAGTACTGGGCTCAAAACAAAGGAATGAAATTTAACAGGGTTGAGTGCAAAGTTCTACATCTAGGGTGGGGTGGAATGCACAGTCACAAGATGGGGGATACCTGGCTCAGTAATACTATGAGTGAGACAGATCTTGGAATTGTTGTAGATCAAAAGCTGAATACGAGCCAACAGTGCAATGTGGCTGCAAAAAAAGGTAAACACTATTTTAGAGTGCATTAACAGAAATATGGGCTCCAAATCTCATCTTTGCCTCCATTTGGCACTGGTGAGGCCTCATCTTGAGTGCTGTGTCCAGTTCTGGACACTGCACTTGAAGAAGGACGCCAACAAACTGGAACAAATTCAGAGGACAGCAACAAGAATAATCAGGAGACTGGAAACTCCCTGAGGAGAGACTGAAAGAACAGGGCATGCTTAGGAACATTTTGCAAGAAATGAGTCAGGACAAAGAAGTTCCGAGTGCAAAGGTCAGTGCAGAAGCAAATAGCAACAGTTTTTTGGGATGAGAAGGAAGTTCTGCTGGTGGACTACTTCAGGGTTCAACCATCAATGCAAAATATTACTGTGCTTTATTGACAAAGTTGAGGCAAAACATCGAGGAAAGCTCTCCAAAGGTGTCATCCTGTTGTATGACAATGCCTCGTCAAACAGTGCAGGTGAAACAATGGCAAGATTGACGTCCTTAGGCTTTCAAGTGATGCCCCATCCACCCTATTCTCCGACCTGGCTCCTTCTGACCATTATCTGTTCCCCAAACTCAAAAAACACCTAAAGGGGCAACAATTTGGGAGTGTTCTGGAGGCAACTAATGCTGCAAATGAGTGGTTACACCAGCAGTCAGAATAATTTTATTTGCAGGGACTTAAGAAACTGCAGGACAGATGTCGCAAGTGCATTGGCCTCCTGGGGGAATATGTAGAATAGTGTGGCAATTTCAGGTTACTAGCTCAATTTTTTTCTGGAAAAGGTTTAATACTTATCAGCACACCCTTACCAGGAGCAGAAAGGTTATTATATTTATTGTAGTTGTCTGCAAGATTAAAAAGCCTGATCTCAGTTTTAATTAGGTTCACAAGTCACTTTTGTTATCAGCTGCTCTTTTTTCCTTAGGTAGAATGGATTCTATTACACTGACTACAAGTACTTTTGAAAACTTGATGGAATAGGAAGACATTTCACTCTGTGCATAAACAAATGTTTTGCTGTTACATAATTTAATTGAAAGGAACTGTTAATTTAAGAGCTCCTCATTTTCTATTCTTCCTCTAAATGGAATGCGTTTAATGAATGGCATTTAAGAAACACTTACTGAGGGAATCTTAGAATTAATGCTTTTTTTTTCAGATGAATGCTTACAGTTCAGCATTTGCACCAGACATTTCCATCCTGAACAACTATCTGTCCTTTGCCAATTATTTAGTCCCATTAGGACTTATGTTTTCTCTTCCTAAGTACTAAGCTGGCCCTCTAAAAATTGCTTGCTTTAAACACTGAAAGGCATTAATAAAATCTAACAAAAAATACAGACATGGAGGTAAATACCCATAGAATATGAGGAAATGTCAGAGTTTATTGCAATCTGTTGGGGGGTGGAGTTAGGACATGAGAATTATCACCTCTGCTTGCGTCTGGAGACAACAGTTTTATTTCTTCCACAATGTTCATTTCCTTCCCTCTTTGATACCAAAGGAAGGCAAATTACTTACACGGCTCTGAAGATGCACCATTCCTGCCCTTTGCTTTAGGCATATCAGGGCCCCAGAGAGCACAAAATACTTAGAAATAATAGTCCTTTCCAGCATCTCAGGACATCTCTTTCCTGGCTCCAATACAATTAGAAAAGTGAAGTTGAACTAGTCAAGACCTCTGCCCACAGAGTGGGAAGTTCACATCATCTTATGGCTCCTCCAAAGAGCACAAGATTGTTGTCAAAAAAAGCGAAGAGAATATTCAAAATATTTAATGATGATAAACGACAGATCTCGTCATGGTCCCAACCACCATGAGAACATCCATAAATACAGAAGGCAAACTATGAGCACTCCATGCATCCAAGGAACATCAGTTTGATCCACAGAAATTCACACTAAAACAAACCTGTTAGTCTTTAAGATGTTAGAACATTTTGTCCTTTGCCTCTCTCTCTCTCTCTCTCTCGTTTTTTTTTTTCTTTAATTGTGTCATCAAGCTTTCTTGGCTCTCGATAATGGTAAAACTGTATGGATTGTGCTTAATAAGGAGGTTTGTGTGGGGCTTTCAATTTAATTTCATTTTGTGGTCTTTCAGAGGGGTCGTCTTTCAGCTTGGGGGGCTTTCTGATGCCAGGCCTTTTGGAAAACTGGAAAATGCCCGAAACCTTTGGGATATTTCATTTCAGTTTTGTCTTTTGGGTCTCTGGTGCTGGATTAAGTTAAGGTCTACAAAACCCTAAAAATCACTCGATAAAAGCAGAGACAAGGCAACAATCATTCGTTCCAAAAGCAGAAAATACAGCCACAATGTTTGAGAAACAGATCTATTCAGCAGGCAGTTTGCATCAACAACATCCACATTGCACCCTCCTCGGGATTTTAATATAAATGAAAACAAATGATCACCACAAGCAAATAGTGCAAATAAAAAGAGAGAACAGCTTTGTCAAACCAGCATCACCATTCACCAGACATACACTGGGTAGCACTTTTATTTTTTCACATTCTCATCATCCATATCAAAATAATCAAATCATTGATTAACCTTTTGGGCACAAGAGAGGATGCTTGCTCATAGGAATTAAGCAAATAAGTACTGTAATTAAGCTAATTATCCACCATCTTGTAACTGTACATTTGGTGTTTCCCTCCAGGTGTAGAGTTTCGCACTCATCTCTGTTAAATTTCATTCTATTGTTTTAAGCCCAGTGATCAAGCCTATTAAGATCCTTTCGGATTCTGTTTGAGTCTGATGAAGTGAACTGCTGTCTATGAAATCTAGTACTAAACTAAACGGATTAATGATAGTGCCACAAAACTATATTTTTGTTTGGGGTTTTTTAAAGTAATGAAATACCATATCTTCCCATTTATAACATGCCCCCATTTATAAGATTTCCTCCACCACTTTTCTAGCCCCCAAATTAAGAAAATTCAGCCTCTGGGCTCAGAACGTCAGACATTTTGAGTCTCTGCTGAATCTGAGCCTACAGGCGCCACCTCCAATGAGGTGTGTTCCAATTGGTTTGTATAGCATCAGCTGACACCAGTTCCATAAGGCTTATGATTGGAAGAAGTTAAGTCTCCTGACTGAAGGAAGCTTATTTAGAGAGGCAAGGTATGTGTCGTTTTGTTTTCTCCACAGCTGTCTCAGCTTACTTCTGTGTAAAAGATGCCCCGCAAATGATTTTAGGAAAAAGTAGTGTCTTATACGTGGAAAAATATGGTACTTGGCTCATATTCAAATTTAGTTTTCTATCTTTAATTCATGGCATTTAAATTAGTTTCTAGCTCTAAGCCTTGCTTAGATTTAAATCATTTTTCTTAGGTTAACTTTTAAAAACAACTGATGCTAGACACAGCATGTAGTAATTGGTAGTCATTATATTTCCAAAGCCTATTTCTCAGAGCAGCCTGAGCAGGAAATAAAACCTTATTTAAATTAATGGGATTTTTGAGATGAACATAGAAATGTGCTCCTACTGTTCTTCTCCAGTCCAGCCAGGTTCAACATTTTGATCTTTGCTGCAAGTGGATATTGTACCATTCTATCACTTTATCATTATGTTTACTGACATTGCACAACTAACTTTGGAAAATGGCCCTGAGAAATAGCAAAAAGGCACAGTAATTAGAGAGTAATAAAATTTACTGTTATCTTAACACTGAAAAAAAGCAGACTGAGCTAAATGCTATGCCCTTTCTTAGAAATATCTGCTGCCTCATTTTAAATTGAACCCTGAAGAAACTGCTTATATAAGTCAAAAGCTTGTATGCCAAATGGTGAACTTTTGTCGTGATAAAAAAAATTAATTTGCCTTTTTTTTGGTCATTTTTCCAATGAGGAATCCTGCAAGATACATTTTTGTACCAGCTTTATAGGTTTTTGCCACTTTAGTAAGTGATTTAAAAAGCTGTATTGAAAGAGGGTTGAAAATTTAATCTCAGATAAAGATGGTACCTTTTTGTAAAGTCCAAAAGATAATTGGAGGCCCACCTTAGTGATGTAGTGTTGTATAGCATGCCCATTTGCTGCCTGAAGGTATAAGAAGATCTTAAAGAAGCTGGAGAAAATTTGATGTGTGTGTAAGTAGAATCAACATATAATCAACAAGGATGTGCTTGCATACTCTCCACACATTGAGGCACTTGCCTGCCTAAGAAGTTCCATATAACGTAAGACTGCTGGTAATTTGGAAAATATTGTGATCCAATTCATCACAATATCCACGTTCATCTGCTTCTCTCTGTTAGGATGTGCAGGTTATCATCGAACAACTGTTTGTATTATGTGGTGGTTCTTGCCAAAATGCATTATAGCCGATAACAGATTTCCTTCCTGCTTCTCCCTCAGACATCAATAGTGCAGACTGTGCCACTCCTTTGGGGAGTGGTAACGTTTTCAAGCTTAAACTGAAGATAGTAGGAAAAACCACTGGGCTAGTCAGGTATAATCTAAACCAAATCCCTTACGAATACACTGTGGAAGTGAAGAACAGATTTAAGGAACTCGATTTGGTGGACATAGTGCTTGAAGAACTATGGATGGAGGCTCGTGACATTGTACAGGAGGCAGCAGCAAAAACCATCCCAAAGAAAAGGAAATGCAAGAAAGCAAAGTGGCTTTACAAATAACAGAGAAGAGAAGGGAGACAAAATGCAAGGGAGATCAGGAAAGTTGTAAAAAATTGAATGCAGATTTCCAAAGAATAGAAAGGAGGGAGAAGAGGGCCTACTTAAAGGAACAGTGCAAAGATAAAGAGGAAAATAATAGAACGGGAAAAACTAGAGATTTCAAGAAAATTGGAGCTATGAAAGGAACATTTTGTGCAAAGATGGACATGATAAAGGACAAAAATGGTAGGGACCTCACAGAAGCAGAAGACATCAAGAAGTGGTGGCAAGAATACACAGAGGAATTGTAACAGAAAGATCTGGATGTCCCGGACAACCCAGATAGTGTGGTTGCTGACCTTGAGCCGGACATCCTGGAGAGTGAAGTCAACTGGGCTTTAGAAAGCATGGCTAACAACAAGGCCAGTGGAGGTGATGGCATTCCAATTGAATTATTTAAAATCTTAAAAGATGATGCTGTTAAGGTGCTACACTCAATATGCCAGCTAGTTTGGAAAACTCAGCAGCGGCCAAAGGATTAGAAAATATCAGTCTACATCTCAATCCCAAAGAAGGGCTCCAACTACCATACAATTGCACCCATTTCCCACACTAGCAAGGTTATGCTCAAAATCTTACAAGGCAGACTTCAGCAGTATGTGGACCAAGAACTCCCAGAAGTACAAGCTGATTTTCAAAGGGGCAGAGGAACTAGGGACCAAATTGCTAACATGCGCTGGATTATGGAGAAAGCCAGAGAGTTCCAGAAAAACATCTACTTCTGCTTCATTGACTATGCAAAAGCCTTTAACTCTGTGGACCACATCAAACTATGGCAAGCTCTTAAAGAAATGGGAGTGCCTGACCACCTTATATACCTCCTGAGAAATCTATATGTGGGACAGGAAACCACAGTTAGACCTGGATATGTAACAACTGATTGGTTCAAAATTGGGAAAGGAGTAAAACAAGGCTGTATATTTTTTCCCTGCCTATTTAACTTATATGCAGAATACATCATGTGAAAGGCTGGACTGGATGAATCCCAAAACAGAATTAAGATTGCCAGAAGAAATATCAGCAACCTCCGATATGCAGATGATACCACTCTGATGGCAGAAAGTGAGGAGGAATTAAAGAACCTCTTAATGAGGGTGAAAGAGGAGAGCACAAGAATGGTCTAAAGCTCAACATCAAAAAAGCTAAGATCATGGCCACTGGCCCCGTCACCTCCTGGCAAATAGAAAGGGAAGATATGGAGGCAGTGACAGATTTTACTTTCTTGGGCTCCATGATCATTGCAGATGGTGACAGGAGCCACAAAATTCAAAGATCCCTGCTTCTTGGGAGGAAAGCAATGACAAACCTCAACAGCATCTTAAAAAGCAGAGACATCACCTTGTTGACAAAGGTCCACATATTCAAAGCTATGGTTTTTCCAGTAGCGATGTATGGAAGTGAGAGCTGGACCATAAAGAAGGTTGAGTGCCAAAAAAATGATGCTTTTGAATTGTGGTGCTGGAGGAGGCTCTTGAGAGTCCCCTGGACTGCAAAGAGAACAAATCTATCCATTCTGAAGGAAATCAATCCTGAGTGCTCACTGGAAGGACAGATCCTGAAGCTGAGGCTCCAATACTTTGGCCATCTCATGAGAAGAGAAGATTCCTTGGAATGTTGGGAAAGTGTGAAGGCAAGAGGAGAAGAGGACGACAGAGGTTGAGATAGCTGGACAGTGTCATCGAAGCTACCAACATGAATTTGACACAACTCCGGGTGGCAGTGAAAGACAAGAGGGCCTGGTGTGCTCTGGTCCATGGGGTCACAAAGAGTCGGACATGACTTAACATCTAAACAACAACAACCTTTTCATTGCAGCTACAGTATTTTTGCTGTTGCAGCAGTTCTTGCAGGTCTCCAAATATGTGTTTATAGTCCCCAGCTCTCCTCTGCCTGCTATTTTTTTTCAGTAAAAAAGGTGAATCGCAGCTCCAGGAAGGTCCAGGCATGGCAATTCAAGTTTTAAATAAGGTATCACCATCGCCTCTCCTCTTAGCAATTAACATTAAAATAAATATAATACCAGTTTTTCAAAAGTAGTTTCATTTGTGTGCTTTGAAGGCACCTCTAGTGGTCTTCATGGTTCTCAAGGAAGCAAAAATTGCCCCCTCATCCACTAACTTTGCTAATATCTCAGTTACAGCACAAACCTCCTTGCCTTTCCCTGTTCAGGGGAACAAAGAATGGGGCTGGCCTCTTGTGTTACTTCGGATAGAAGCTAAGATACAGGAGAGGTATCCCCATACTTTGCATAATGGGCAAGAATTGGACTAAATATCTTTTAGCCATGATCTAAATATCTTTTCTTGTGAGGTTTTTACTCCAACCATAACTTCTGGCTCTAAACCAAAAAAGCATATATTTTCTCTTTTTCAAATAATAATGTTTGCACCCAGCAATTCATTCCGCCCAAATCCACCAAGGATTATCCAAGGATATGCATAAACAATATGTCAGATCAGGCAAGACTTCATGCCAGCAATTAAATGGGTTCTTGTCCGTGAAAACCTACAGTATGTCAGATAAAAAGGTGCCAAAATGTTTTTCCTTATTTTTGTTGCTTGAAGCAAGATGGTGGTGAGGGTTGCCTTGACTTAGACATTGATGTGTCCAAAATAATTCAAAATACATTTCTGAGACAAACTCCAGTTTTTACCTGGATCCTCAAAGTGATGCATAATAAAATACACAAAAACTTTAACTGAAAAGAGATTTCAAACAACAAACAATAAAAAAAATCACACATGGACAGAAATGGCAGTGGGGCCCTGTTTTCTTCTTCCCTCCCAAAGGCACTATGGGAAAGAAGATTATATTCTCAAAGCTGTTAGCCCAGGCAGCAGCAGTGCTCCCTTGCCTGACTTCTGTCTCTCAGGCCCTGGTATACTTCATATGTTTCTCCACAATTCAGACCTATCAAGATTTGAGCAGGGTATCAACATACTCAGGAGTTTCCTCCCTCAGCTTTCATAGCTTCTTCAATCCACATACTCTTTAGCCAGCTTTTCATTACATCTGATTTGCCCCAGCACGTGCAATCACAATCCATACATACCCTTTTGGTTACTTGGCAAGCTTTGTGTTAAAAAATCAAAAATATAAAGTACAAAAGAAAATGGCCTTATATTATCCTACCTGTAACATTTTCGAAGAAATTTGCTATCCAACTCACTGAGCTATCCAGCCAGCTTTTTAAAAAATATAAATAAATTGCAACTTTTAAAATGTAACAATGTTAGTCACATCATTACACACAAGACTGGCATGTCACATGTACCACTGTAATTTGTAACACATTATTTCCAAGCTTTGCACATCATGTGGGTTTCTCAGAATTCCAGTACTTTCTGTAAAGATTCCAAGCTCACAAGCTGCTCTCTGATGACCTGCAAATGATATCTTTCTGCACATGCTGTTCATGCAGGTAAGTGCTTTATTTATTTGGGCATTATATTTGCTTAGCAGTCATCCAAGACCTTCAGATCAATCTTAATATGGCAAAAATTGATGTGTTCGATTCCTGGCACTCATAATCATGGATGACAAGTGCCCATCTCAACAAGATTATGCTTCTCACATAAATGAAAAGTTCAAGATCAGCATCATTTGTTAGTTTTTATAAGAAATAAAAGTTAGTTTCTTTCTGGTGTTTTTTGCATTTAGTGCTAGCATCACTGTTGGACCTTCAACCTTATACTTCCTAGCTGATGGTGAGGGATCATGGAACAGGCGATTATCAGCTTCTGGAGGGCCATAATTTCTCCATTTCCTCTTTACTGGTACATCTCTTTGGGTGGTGTAAGCATAGGAAGAAAGGACTCTTTTCCACCAGACATAAACAAATGAAAAGCCAAACGCATCCCATCCCCACTCCCATCATTGCTATCTCCAATCCCTGCTGTGATCTGTTAAATAATTCTGACTCATTTACTTATGAATCCAATCAATTATCATATTGCATAACTCACTAAGCAGCTTTCCCAGGTGCTCTTATATCACTGCCTGAGCAGAAATAAATGGATAAATAAGTGAAGCCATAAATAAATGTTCCCCATTTCCCCACCCCCAGCATTGCCATAGTGGCTCTTTTATTATTTTGTATTTTGCAGCTCATTTGAAGGTTGTAACTCTTGAACAAAATGATAAAAAAAAAAGTGCCTTGTGCACCACTAAGGCAATGCAGTAACAATAATAAAGTAAACTTAATTACTCCAAGTATTATGGCTGGCGTTTAGCCAACAGTGCAGTCTTACAAATGTTTATTTGGAAGTAAATTCCATTGCATTTAGTTGATCTTAACTGTTATGCTCAGCAGGAATTCATGCTGGCTATTTTTTGTAATTCAAAATACACTGCTGTGTTCTATATAGTACGTACAGTATTCTTAAAGAACTTTTAATTGTGCATGTACTTGTGAAGGCAGGCTGTGTTATCTTGAGTTTAGGTCCCCACCACCATCACATAGATGAGCAAAGTTATCTAGGTTCCATCTTCAGCTGCATTTCCATTTGCTGACTGCCTGGGCTCATTGGTCATTAAGTTTTATCCAGGAATGTGAACTCCAGGCACTACTATCAAAAGAAAGTCCACTGCCATTTACATCATTGTTTCCCTAAGCTAAAAATAATGTGATCTGTGGTTATCTATTTCCTTTTTGCTGCTTCTTTTCATTGTGTGGACAGCTCAAAGGCTGATGTGTCTTATGAAAATGTGTCAGCTGACATCCACAATAAGGAAACAATAGTATTGGGCTGTTCATACAATTGTTCTAAAGATTACAGCAGATGACCTGTGGAAAACTCTTAAGGGGTAGACTGAGTAGTGTAAAAGAGGCATTGAAAATACAGCAGCTAAGCTACTGATTTGCAAGAATTACAATCTGCAGCTCAGACCCCCCCCCCGAGAGATTTGATAATGTGAACTCCCTCCCACCCAGTTCTAGAGGTTGTGTCTGTGTTTGCATATGTACTTGTGGCCTCCAGCACTCAGCCGATATCAGTTTTGACAGAGAATATCTCTCACACAGTGCTTAGAAGTAACTAATTAAAAATAATGTATTGCCAGTAACTAGTTATTTTGGTAATAAGTAACTAGCAGTTATACAGTTACTTTCTTGGTATGATAAGCAAAATGTAAAGGAGTTGGAGATAGCAACACTCAGTTACTTGTGATAGTCCCATTAAAATGACATTTTAATGTATTTTGGAAGCATTTTGATAGGAATTGTTCCTGGGTTTTTTGGTATTCTCTTATCAATCATTACCTGTCAGAGCATCTTTCCCCTCTGTTATCTGCCTGACCCACCAGATCCTCCCAGACCAGGCTTCTCCATGTAGTCACCCTCAGAGAGGCCCAGAAATTTTCTATTAGGGATTGGGCCTTCTCAGTGATGGTTATGGAACCAACTCCCGGAGGAGCTGCCCCCCCTCCCCCCCCCCCTGTTAGGAGGCAGCTAAAAACACTAACGTTCCCAGAGGCCTTTCACGCTGACTCCAGCTGAATATTCTGTTTCCGCTTCAGATTGAGAACTGACTGCACCATTGGTTTTTGATTTTTTAGACTTTGCTTTATTATTGGTATGATATTTGCGTTTTTGTTTTGCTGTAGTTCTATTTCAGCTCTTTGTAAACCACTAAGAATGGTGCTTTGGCACTAATGGGGCAATATATAAATTAAAGTAATAAATAAATACAACAAATAATAAATCGTAAGTGACATTGGTTTTCTCTTTTGTATTTTTACAAATATTTCCAAAATACAGTATCGGAATTGGCCACTGTGGTGTTCGCCCAGGTCATGAGAGTGGTGGTTGAGAGGGATAAAGGAGAATGTTTGTTTAAGATTTAACAACATTGCTTGTTCTGGCAACACCTGTATCAATAAGCAATTTCTAGTTGGTTCTTTTAAAATGACATATGACCTGGGTCTTGCTTATTAATAATAGGTATTTGTTGATGAAATCAACTGATGGCAGCTGCGGGGCATGTAGCGTGGGCTCCTTTGTTTAGTGAAACAAACAGGGGCCACGTGGAATCGTGACGGCTACTAAAGGGAACCAGAGGGAATTTCTCTGTAGTTTTTGTTGCCTGTTGATAAAACAAAACATCCATAGTGTGCAATACAACAAAACAACTACAGCAAGAAGAGCAGCCTGCTTAATTAGTGCTATGCACTAATGCAACAAGTCTCTTATAAAATGTGAGCTTTCATGTCACCAGTGTTGATTCCACTTCACCACTGAAGATAGAGGTGAATGGAGTATCCTGAAGCAGGATTTGACTTACTGACTAATGGCAGAATCCTGTACTCACATAGTTAGTCTCCTATTTGACTCATTGGGGCTTACTTCTGAATAGCCATGCATAGGTTGTACAGTGAAACTCTGGATGAGAGTACTACAGAGCACATTTTGTTGTGGGTCCAAAGATGCGGAAGGTACACACAGACATCTTCATCCTTGTTTTCTCATGTTACCATTCTTGTTATTTCTACATTGTCTTCTTTTCAGCTTTCAGTAGGGATGCCTTAGACTCTGTACTAAATCTCTTGAAATTAACTCTTCAGATCAATCTTAACTTCGTTCAGCTTTGTGGATCGATTATTCACTGTTCATCATTACATTTGAACTGACAATCATCTGATTTATCTTTCACTCACTGAAAATTCTTGCCACATTTTAGTATCTTTTGGATGTTCCATGCTAAATGCATTCTGTTTAAAGTGTAATCTCTCTCATATTCATTTTTGTCTCTACAGCAGAATAGCAAATGGCACCCTCAACCTCATATTATGGTGCTCTTTTTAACATATACAGATGTAGTTTTAAAGTGGAAGGAGTGCAATGCAGCCTGTCCTAATCCCACTCCCAGAAGTCTTTGGAAGTACCAGTTGGAGGGAGGGGCTTTCCTTGTACCAGAAAGGTGACAATGAGCTTAAGCCTGGTTACCACCTAAAGCATGAGATGCAAAATCTCCACCTGATGTTTTAGCAAAGGAACTCTATCACATCAGAATTATACTCCTTAGCATCATCCAGCCTGTGGAGAATGGTGAATGAAAGAATTTAGCCCTAATGAATTTCAGTTCCCTATCACAATTGTAAAGATATGTTTCATTTAAGATCAATAGATAGAAAAAACAAACTCATACTACTAAGCAGCCTGCATTCTTTTCTCATACAGCTAAATGATGATGATGATATTAATGATAATGATGATGATACGCCATGAACTACTATTTATTTCTGGGTTTATTGCACAGTATCCTTTTTTTTTTTTTTTTTGCATTTGCCTGTGAAAAATCACCTATGAAACCTGATCCTATCCATTCTTACTCAGAATTAACTACCAATGATCTTAGTGAGATTTATTTTCCACTCATAGCTTAGATTTCCCTTTGAAATAAATTCCATCCAATTCAGTGATCGCAGATAGCATTCATGTGGCTGAATATAGGGGGAGCCCCTCCTCTTTCTAATATACCAAAAGGGGGAAAGGAAGCAGCTGTAAAAGCTGCGCTGAAAGAAATACATCAAATAAATTCACACCATGATGACTTGGACACAACAGCACGTTTGCAATTAGCAGGCAAAAGGTCCCACAAATCTCATTAAGCCATCAATAGAACACTCAATTAATGGCCTTATTTAATCAGAAGAAGCCAGACTTTTGTCTGAACAAGCGTTTAATGGCAATAAGTAATTACTGGCCAGTTTCTAACTTTTCACTCTTGGGCAAGGATTTTAAACCATATGAAGCAGTGGTTTCCAACCTTGAGTAACCCAGGCGTTCTTGGATTGCAGTTCCCCAAAACTTTCACCACCAGCTGTGCTGATTGGGGTTTCTAGGAGTTGCAGTCCAAGAACACCTGGGGTTACCCGAGGCTGGGATCCACTGATGCAGAGGCTTCCCATCTGTTGGCAGTGGATACTCCTGATTATTTGGGTTTGGTTCTCTAGGACCTGTCATTGGTTTTAGCTTTTGATATAATCTGTTATTGTGAGGAAGGTGTTCAGAAGTGGATGAAAATGAACAAGCTGAAACTTAATCTAGTCAAGAGGAACTCAGATGGGAATGAGAAAACATTTTGAAACAAATGAGCCATTAGACCCTGTTGAAGTCTTGAGTTTATATGGCAGGCAGAGGGGACATATTGCAGACAGGATGTAGTTCCACATAGATGGAGCCACCGCCCCAAAAGCCCTGACCTGCATGCTTGGCAACTGTGTGCATTGCAAGATATAGCTGAGTTTTCAAAGTAGGTGTGTTCAGGTTCTGGCACTCTGTTGACCAATTTTCCATTCTACGACCCGCTATGGGCTGCACCTGCCCCACAAATTCAGGGGCATGGAAAAATGCAAAGTGGGTGTAGACAGACATGCACTTCCAATAGTGCTTTTGTGTGCGCGTGCAGGAGGGGGTTTTTATGCAAAGTCAGGAGCAGGAATTCAAATTTTCGACCATTTTTTCTGCAAAGGGGCCTGAGAGATGCAATAATGGCTTCAGATGACTTTGCCCATCCTCATTCAACACTGGCCAAAATCCTGCTGCTTAGTGTAGTACATCACACTAGAACAAGCCCATCAAATCCATTGGGATTTGCTGATTCAATTGCTCTGTTAAATTCAATTGATTAAAATGGGCCTACTTTAACTGCAATTTATGTTAGTATAGTAAGTCACAATTAAAATAGGCCCATTTGAATCAATGGAACTTACAGAGCAATTGAGTCAGCAAATCACAACTGTAATTTACTACACCAAGCAATAGAATTTTGGCTGATGTTAAGGGAGTGGAGAGTCTGAGTACCACTCCCCAAACCACCCAGCCAGAATGACTAATGGCAAAAGCCCCTATTACTGTAGATATTGAACCATAAAATTATGCAAATATATCCTTACTGTTCATACTCAACAATTATTCTCATCCACAGTTCTTTCTGCAATGGGCCATCATAAAATTGGGTTTATGCCCTCAGCAAATTCAAAGTGTTGCTGCAAGAGTCTCCAACACTGTGGGCTATGTGAGAAGGATACAGCTCTATCCAGGTTTTAGGATGGTGACTATGGAAAACAAACATTTGTGGTCAATCAGAACAGATGATTAGAAGAAGAAACAAAAAATGCTGATCTGTCAACAAGACCTGCAAGCTCAGCTCCCTCTGAGGAAAACAGGAGGAGAGGACTCTTATATGCTGTATCCTCCCCTTTCTGCAGTTTTTGTTTGCAAGGAAAACAAATGCATGATAAATATTTGAAACAACTGTTTCAGAATGGTAAGACTTATGGAGGCTTAACCTGCCAAAACAATTTAGGATACCAAAGGTGGGCAAACCACTATTGCTAGCTGTTGCAGTAGCCCTAGGAGGACAGTCCCAGAAGACAAAATGGCAGAACACCTGCTAGCTGTCACTTTCAGTCCACAACTGAGACCACTCATATTCATCTTAATTAATCTTCAGCCTATCGTAGGCAAGAGCCCTTGGTGGCAGACCTATACAGTGGGGTCTCTACTTAAGAACTTAATCCGTATTGGAAGGTGGTTCTCAAGTTGAAAAGTTCTTATGTTGAATCTGCATTTCCCATAGGAATGCATTGAAAACCATTTAATCCGTATCTGCTCTTTTCCGTCCATAGAAACTACAGTGGAACCTCTACTTAAGAACTTAATCCGTTTTGGAATGGTGTTCTTAAGTTGAAACATTCTTAAGTTGAAGCAAAATTTCCCATAGGAATGGACTGGCTGTTTTTTTGTTATGTAGAGGTGCGTTTGTACATTGAAGCATTAGTTCCCATAGGAACTAATGCAAAGCTGGTTAATACGTACTCTACCAGTAGGGGGAGAATTTTTTTTAACCTAAGATGACCTAAGGTTACAAAAAGAGCAGGAAAGGTTTTTTTTCCTGTTCTTATCTTGGATTTCTGTTCTCAAGTAGAAGCAAAATTTAGCAAATGGAGCTGTTCTTAAGTTGGATTGTTCTTAAGTAGGGACGTTCTTAACTAGAGACCCCACTGTACTTGTTTATTGACAACCCCCCCAATCTCAAGCAACTATTCACACAATAGACCACACAACACTAACACAGACATGAGGACTAAACCCTGTCACAGACCCTGATGCCAACTCTTCCCCACATCTATTCTGGCAATGGAATTACAGAACCTAACAATGTTATACACTGAATCAAGGGTATTTTTACTCGTTCCTTAACTAATCTGATTGATGTCATCTTTTGCCAACAGTGCCCGTCTTCACTCTACGTAGGGCAAATCTGATAATCTCTATACAAAAGAAACAATGGACATAAACCAGACGTCAGAAACCACAATATACAGAAACCTGTCTCCAGCCATTTCAATCTACCAGGACACTCTTCACAAGATATGAATGTTGCTACTCTGGAAAAGAAACACTAAAGAAGAGACTACAAAGGGAAACACTTGAGATAAAATTTATAAGCATGATGATTGAATACAAGGTTTCTTAAGTTATCACTAAATATAATACTTATGCTGCTATCTACTGTTGTTTTTCTTCACAAACTACCAGACCCATCTTTTAATACAAGGCTCAAAGGTAAAAACTGTTAACATTCTTTATATTAACACACATTGTTCCTCTGCTATCTCCTTTATTCATGTTACTGTTGCTCTTTACTGCCCCACGATCCCCCCTTGCTCTTGTTTTGTTTTCTGTCTTTTGTGGGAATGTTTACAGAACCAGACTTCAAAAGAACTGAACACCAAACATAGGTGACAAGTTACTACATGTATGAGATGCAACCACATATCACTGACTCCTTAAACTGGCATGAATGTTTTACTTGTGAACTCTGTACTTTACTCTGAAGAAGTGGACTTGTAGCCGAAATAACTTACATTAAAATATAGTCTTTAAGTTAGTTTTTCAAATTGCTGGATAGCTCAGTGGCTTATGCATCCAGCTGTGGAGATTGTGAATTGCCTGATATACTTGCAGAGACTAACGTGGCTACCTCTTCTAAAACTGCTTTTAACTAGTCCGGTATAAATAGAGTATGTTCAGTAGCTCTGCATGGCAAAAGGGCATATTGTGCCTTGATTTTCCAGGTTTTATTTTAGTATTTTGAACAAACCATGATGATAATCATGCAGGCACAAGAGTTTTCCCAAGACAGAGATTAAGCCTTTCTCTACTGAGGTTTAGTGCTTAAGAGAGGACACACTGATGTATCTAGATGGAGCATTTATTCCTTTATATGTATTGGATCAGGCTCTGATCACTATTTTCCTTACTGTCCAGATGACAGAAAGCTTAGATTTGTACCAACAGTGACTCAAGGCTCATGCATCCAATCTCTTTGTTCCTATTTAAGAGGTGGTTCCATTGCACATTAGCTTGAGTTCATTTGAACAATCTGCCTGATGTTACCAGAGATTTGAATCAATCTCTTCTGCTTACCTTCTGTTTCTGGATTATTTCCCATTGCTTGGCACCATTTGTTTGCTTGTTTGTTTATCAGCTCAATTCTTTTTGGGATGTGTCAGCCCCGTCTATTCTTTTATCCCAAACAAGTCTGGTTCCTGTTGGGGCACATACAGTTAGAACTCCCCTGACATCAGCTGTGAAAAGCGATCAGACAGGAAGCTTCCAGCTATAGCACTAATGAACTCAAAACAAACTAAGAAAACATGCAGTTTTAAACTTGGCACACAATTCTCCTTTCCAAAGGCACCTGGGTAGAAAAAAGACTTTGCAATGAATTATCCAGCATTCTTTCTTGCCTAATATCTCTAAAACAGTGAAGGACTATGTGGCTACTTGTGATATATGCCAAAAAGTTGGATACCCCACTGATGTTACCAAAGCAAAGATCAGTCTATGCCTATTATAGGGGTGGTGTTCAAATGTCTTCAGATGGATGTATTGGGACCTTTTGTGAATTCATGAGCTCAAAAGCTTTTTGTTGTACAGACAGATGCTTCAGATTGGGGCATAGGTTCTGTTTTACTGCAAGAAGTATGAGTTTGGTGAACTGCCAGTAAAAGGCTATTCCTTAAGATTAGCTATGTGATCAGTCTGTTTTCTATAAGTGCTAAACAACTAAATCAATTTAATTCAATTGGATATTCCTGTAACATAAATAAAGTGTGTCCAGTGTAATTCTGGGGACAAGGTCTGATAGTTGGGGAGGGGCAACAGGACATGGGCAACAGGACACTGTCAACTGACAAAAAAGCCAAGTAATTGTGAAGGCTAAGGGAGTCACTCTGTCTGAAAGGTCACTGAGGAAAAGGAGGAACACTGAAAAATGTGCTGAAATCTGTACAGGAAAAATACATTGAAAAAAGCTTTCCTGAACATACAGAAGTACAGTACAGTGGACCCTCTACTTAAGGAATTAATCCGTATTGTAATGGTGGCTGCAAGTCGAAAAGTCTGTAAGTCGAATCTCCATTGACCTACAATGCACTGAAAACCGATTAATCCCATAACCAGTGGTTTTTATTCTATTTTTATTCCATTTTGGTTTTTTTCTGGTCTGTAAGTCGATTCTCTGGCTGCAAGTCGAATCTAAATTTTGCAGCCAGAGAAGTCTGTAACTCGAAAAGTCTGTAAGTTGAGCCGTCTGTAAGTCGAGGGTCCACTGGTATATTGATTTATTTGCTTGTGCTATGTTTTTATTTTTATTGGTTGTGATTTTTCAGAATACAGAAATGATAAAATTTCCTTTCAAAAACTAGAAAAATTCAATGCTCAAACCCCTGCCCATTTAATCAGAGTTAAGGCAACCATCTGCTGGCTCAAGTTCTAGAGAACTCGGAAGCTTTGTGATACCTTCACAAATTTGCCCTGTAGACTGTGAATGGTGCACAGTGTCACAAAGTGCTTATTTACAGCATACCTTCTTTGCATACCTAGGTCTTTCCTGCCTGTATCCAGATGGGGGAATGATGTGCCTGGGAAGGCCAAAGATGTCCAACTTGTCCTCATTCTTTATTGCCTTATGAAGCATCTGAGTCTTACTATTTGGCTAGAGGAATCTTCCTGTGAGTTGACCCAGCCTGTTTGTTGCATACCTTGATAGCTAGCAGTAGGGGATTCAACAGGGGAAGATGAACGTTTCCTTGCACCTAGTACAGATGAGAATGACTCTGCTAATAATTTAAGGTATTGTGCTTATAGCTTTTATTCCTAGCTACATTGGATTATTCATCTGCTGGACTGATGGTGCCAATTAGATGCTCTCTGTCTACTGAAACCACACAAGCAGGACATGAAAGCAATGGTTTTTCAGTATAATGAGTTATAATCTAGCAAGAAACCATTCTTATTCAATTCTAGGATGTAAACAGATGAGATCACATTTTTAGTGATCACATGACACAAAGGTCAAATCAAATCAGTCCAGCCCATTTTGCTCCTTAGAGTTTTTTTTCCCCTCTGCTGCTGGGGACTTCTAATTTTTTCAAGCTGGATTTGAACAGACTTTCCCGCATTGTTTCATTCTCCAAAAGGATGAAGTGACTGTGTGTTGGAATCACAAAATGAGAAGACTGATGGGCTTTGTGATGATCACCAGATAATTAGGATAGCAAATAGTCTCTTAGAGATAGAAGTTAAAGAAGTAAGCCACACATACAGGGATGTCTTCCAGCAGTGCTCCTGATGGGCGACCAGTTTGAGGAAGCAGAGTGAGAAATCTTCTCTGCCCTGCCCCCAGGAGGACTGTGCTTTTATTAACCTTACAAGCTCACAGATAGTGGACAGTATACAGATAGGTTACAGAGTTCAGATAGGACAATGGTTACATCATGTCATTATGACTGACCCAAGGAAAGGCAATTAAGCAAGCTCTCTATCACCTATGAGAAAGAAGAATGGTGGGCAGCCATGCCCCTCAGAAGCAGCTGTGATGTCATCCAGGAGAGTTTGCCCTCTACTGTAGATTAAGCTTAGCAACTTTGGGAATGGCACCCCTACAATTGTAGGTGGCATTATGGTGATGTACTAAGCTGGACATGATGTTTTGGAGTGCAGGAACACCCACCTTGTAATTAAAAAAAATAAAAAAACATTACTGAGTTTAGTGCTAGATCACCCTTTCATTACATCGGCACACTAGGTTAACACTAGATCACCTCTGCACAGACAGAAAAATAGAGATGAAAATTGATATGAAGAAGAAACAGCTCCTACGAATTGCAGCAGACTACTATGTTTCTGCAGTATGTATTTGTACATTATGGAAAACTATCCCTTTTCTTTTGTGCTCTGCAACACAACCCACTGGCTTTATAAGGAGAGATGGGCATTGATGTAGGGCAGGAGCAAAGGAAGGGCTGTGACATAAGACTGAGGGGCTAGTGTGGACACTGGCACTGAAATAATTCATAGTCTCCGTGTAATCACCTAATCCAAGCAGAAGCATAAAATAAGATGTTAATCAAGCTGCACTGGAGTTAAATCACTCCAATTTGGCTCGGCAGTGTAGCCACAGTCTGGAAAAAAATTGTTTTACATGCCCATGTATCATTTTTCATTGTTCTCTTGACCCTTTTTTTATTTCTCCCCTTCTCAGTATGTTGCTTTGTTTCTTCAAAAACAGAACAAACCAAAAACAAACCTTACTGGCATAATCCTTCTGGAGATCTGAACTGCTGTATGTGTGATTACATCAGTTGTACCAGTGAATCAATTCTTGCCCATGTGCCAGTTACATAACTAGGCAAATGACTAGGAGTGCACATAGCAACTTCTGAATTAGTGGCAATTTGCAACCATGATCTATGCTAGTGAAAATTCCCAATATGATTCTGACCATGTTTCTGCTACTATTGCTGGCACATTGCTTTTTAGATTAGGGCACAATTTACCATCTGAAGAGGAAAGCGATATTTTTGTGTGAAATATGTGGTTTACTTGGAATAGCATTAAATTAAAAGCTTCTCATCAGAGAAGTTCTTTTCACCTGAAATTTGCCAATACAGAAAACAAATATTGGAGATGGTTGAAAGCAACGTGGGAAAACTTTTTTTTGGTATCACTTTATCACAATTAGTTCTGGTTTAAACCTTGCATCATTTGGATAGTGGGAAAATTATTAGTCCACATAAAATGGAATAAAAACTTGTGAAGGGGTATGCCTCGTCCATTGGAATGGGGACTGCAAAAGACACCCCAGTGTCCTTCATCATCTTGAATGAGACTCTAAGGCAGCACTGAGTTAACCATGCACCTTTATTTAGAACTATTCATAGCTTCACAGAGTTATTTCTTGCAGGGGAATTACAGTGGTGCCTCGTTTAGCAATCGCTCCATTGAGCGATGAAATCACTTTGCGATGGACTTTTGGCCATCGCTGGAGTGATTGCTTAGCGATGTCCCCTATGGCTAAAATTCGCTTTGTGATGATCGTGGGGAAGCAATCATGGCAAAGCGAACTTTTTTAAACAGCTGATCAGCAGTTCCAAAATGGCCGCCGCAAAAACAAAATGGCCACCGCTGTTTTGCCTCGCTTTAGAAGCACCCAAAATGGCTGCCGCTATGGAGGAATTTCGCTGTGAGGTAAGTTTTTAGCCCATAGGAACGTATTAAACGCGTTTTAATACGTTCCTATGGGCTTTTTAATATCGCTTAGTAATTAAATCACTTAGTGATGTTTTTTTCTGGAATGGATTAACATCGCTAAGTGAGGCACCACTGTAACTTCATTCCACCCAGTCCTCAACAGCAAGTAGATGTCGGGCTGACTTCACTCCATTCAAAAGTAGTCTAGCTAACAGTCAAAGTTTGTTCACTTTCAGCCTCCCTTCATGGATGTCCTTACCCAGATGTCAGAAGTGCTTAAATTGCCATTTTTTACATAAGTTACAGAGCTGGGTCTGAATAAGATCTGTCTCGTGAGCAGGTCTCTCCTCTTGCAGTCTGGCATGACCCTTGATTAGACTCCACAGGTTATTGAGGGTCCTCTATAGCAGTGGTTCTAAAACTCGGGTTTCCAGATGTTCTTGGACTGCAACTCCCAGAAATCCTGATGAAGGCTTCTGGGATTTGCAGTCCAAGAATATCTGGGGACCTCAGTTTGGGAAACACTGCTCTAGAGTAAGCCCCTTCAGCAGGGAATAAGGATGCCCCCCTTTGTGCACAGCATATCCATACATATTGTGGGGGTCTGGCTTCTCTCCACTCTGCATCTGATTGTTGCCAAGTCTATGCTCTCACTCTCCTCTTCTCTGCCAACTGCCTTGTTCCAGATCCTGTCGTCTACATATCATCCTATTGGTGGGGAAATTACTTGGAGGTTTTTTTTCCTGCCTTCCCCATCTTCTTACTCTTTCTGGTCCATTTGGAAGCTTGGTTCCAGGGGAGTAGTCACACTTGAGTAATATGTCAGAGTTGGGATCCACCCTGCACCTGCTGTATATCCTTGGCAGGGATATGGGGAGGCCAAGGGGACATGGAGGCAGACCTTTCCTAAGCTAACCCACAATGTCCATCAGGATGAGTCTGCAGTCACTCAAGAAATCTGACAAGTTGATTTGGAGGCAGGATAGGCCCAAGAGAAGTAAAGTGTAAACATGTGCAAGCAAACAGTCTGTCAGTCCTCTTTTTTGAACCTTGAGCAAGGTTCAAGGAAGGCAGCTGATATTCATAAAAGGCAATGTGTTGTTTTAGAACCCATCAGGTTTTATGAGTTCATAAAATGTGCCGAAGTTTATTATATCCTTCTAAGGAGAAGATTAAAACCATCACCACCACACTAGCCCTGAGGGTGATAAGTCTTCTCCTGAAGAAGTTACAATGATTGAGTTTAATTACCATCTGGTTATCACAACTGCTTATCAGTACAGCCATAAATGCAATGTGCTTCTGTTTGAAACAGATTAAAAATTGCTTTCCTTGCAAAGCTTTAAAGCACTGAGCCATCTAAATGAGACTGAATTTCCAGCTTCCCAAAGGGTGAAAACATTTATGTGGCATCATAGGAAGGACAACACGTTCATGTTTACTTAACCCTCCAGATGTCATTATACAATATTTCCTTAACTGTAACTGAAATTTCAAATAAATGACCATAATTCATGCCTACTTTTCAGCATCCAAGGGTTTACTGGGGATATGGATTGGACTGGATTCCAGATATAAAGACTTATTTCCAATCAGCATGGACCCTAAAGTAGGACCTGACCTGATCAATAGTTCATATTTGAGCATTACAGGAGTCTGGGGTCTAAAACTGAAAGAGGAAACTGTATGAGAAATACTTATTATAGTTCTGAGGTATAATATTCCAAATATTATTTGTGTAGTCCAGATTCCAACTTCCAACCTGTTGAATGAGAAAGTACCTTTACCTACTCCTTTCTTGTGCTTCTGATCTTCTGCATCCTAACTACATTCAACACTAAATCTTTTAAAGCTGTTAGCCCAACACAACTTCACCACCAAGTCTACACTGAAAATACTTTAAGTTATCTCCTTTGTTTCAGAAAGCAGAAATAAATTATTGATAGTTTGTAGGTCAGCAGAAGACTTGTAATCAGTGCTTATTAACATATGTGGCAGGTATAAGCTGGCTGACGACTGCTATTCTCAATCATAAACAAAATGCATTGAATCCGTGCTGAAAAACAAACTTACTTTTTGGACTACAATTCTGAGAATTCTCCAACCAGATGAACCAGTGGCTATGGTAGCTGAGGGATTCTGAAAGCAGTAATCCAAAAAAGTACCCTTTCAAGTTCTGTTTCTTGTTACTCAAATTCCATGGTGGTTCAGATAAATCCCTACCCTTAAGTCTCAGCAAAAATGGTCCACCCAAATCTACCGACTCATTTGTAGGTACGCATGGTAGAGATCTTTAAAAATAAGATATTTTAAACATTTATTTATTTATTTATTTATTTATTCATTCATTCATTCATTCATTCATTCATTCATTCATTCATTTTGGAGCGGAAAGAATTATTTGTGAACTGTGAAGAACAAACTATTGTGGTCTCATCCCTTTTTTTCTGCATTTTGTTTTAGCACATGCTGACTGATAACTGCTACTCTCAATCACAACACCATCCTGGGGTATTAATGGGAGAAGTGGGATAGGAACCACCAAAATAACTTAAAAACCACAACTTTCCACCAAAATCACTGCCAATACCACACACACACACAAAAAAGAGAAAAATATCAGCATTGTCTATTGTTGCTGTTGTTTAGTTGTTAAGTTGTATCCGACTCTTCATGACTCCATGGACCAGAGCACGCCAGGCCCTCCTGTCTTCTACTCCCTCCTGGAGTTGGGTCAAATTCATGTTGGTAGCTTCGATGACATTGTCCAACCATCTCATCCTCTGTCATCCCCTTCTCCTCCTGCCTTCACACTTTCCCAACATCAGCATCTTTTCCAGGGAGTCTTCTCTTCTCATGAGATGGCCAAAGTATTGGAGCCTCAGCTTCAGGATCTGTCCTTCCAGTGAGCACTCAGGGTTGATTTCCTTCAAAATGGATAGGTTTGTTCTCCTTGTAGTCCAAGGGACTCTCAAGAGCCTCCTCCAGCATCACAATTCAAAGGCATAAATTCTTCGGCTGTCTGCTTTCTTTATGGTCCAGCTCTCACTTCCATACATCACGACAGGAAAAACCATTGCTTTGACTACGTGGACTTTTATCGACAAGGTGATGTGTATGCTTTTTGAGATGCTGTCTAGGCTTGTCATCACTTTCCTCCCAAGAAGCAGGCATCTTCTAATTTCGTGGCTGCTGTCACCATTTGCAGTGATCCTGAAGCCCAAGAAGGTAAAATCTGTCACTGCCTCCATATCTTCCCCTTCTATTTGCCATTTGTGTTAATGTTAAAACACAAAGAAGTAAAAACAGTATAATTATATTGGCAAATATAACTAAGTATTTTATAATTGTATGCTGGCCAAAATCTTGTGTAGTCATGTCAGCATAATGTAAGTGATGTAACTTTTGGAGCTGAATTGCCATACGCTAAGAGATCATTGTAGATGTTATCTATCACATGTTGAATTGCCAGCATAACTACACAAAACGTTTTTGGCAAATCTGTTCTTCTATATATAATCCATGGGGATCTGAAGGCTGTTATCCAGTAGAAAGTTGCAGATCTGATAAGGCAACTTTTCAAATGGTACCACTGATTTAGTGGGCCTACTCTAGTTGCAACTTTCTACTGGATAACAGCCTTCAGATCCCCATGGATTCAGCAGGCCTACTCTATTTGTGAATTACTGCTGAATTTCAGCAACTGCATGTGAGGAGCTGAATTTGTAAGATTGGGCTACATAGAGTCAAGGAGTGTGACTACATGAATATTTAGTCTCTGTGAGGATGGTCTGGTTTATTCCTTGATCAGATTATGTAATTGCTAGAGTGAACTAGCCCATCCCCAAAGCATTCCTATCTGTACCTTTCTGGATCCTTGTTGGGGGTGACTATTTTCAGGTGTGGGTAGAATTGTCCTGTTTTGGTTTAATTCCAGTGTGTGTAATTGCTAGGATCAAACCAAAGCAGCTGGCTGGCTCTCCTTTTGGAGAAGCCGTGATTCTTTGAAAAGTTTTTTTTAACCACTGTCAAAACTTTGCTGATTCAGTGCATTGTTTAGCAGCCATTAAAAACAAATGGGACTTTTTTTTGTCTCCCCCTCCAAAGGAAAGGAAGATTTAAAAGGAAAGTTTTCAATTTCTCAGCTGAGGAAAGTCCAATTGAGAAATAGAAAGCCTTTGCCTCAAATCTTCCTTGCCTTGGATAGGGAAGTCTCATTTGTTTTTAACGGCTACTATGATGCAGCAAATCAGCATGCTTTGACAGCATTTTAAAATAAACCCCTTTGAAGCGTTGCTGATACTTTAGCAACAATTAAAAAGAAATGCAAGAAATTGTTCTTCCCTGCCCTCCAAAGGAGAGCTCAGAGGAAGTTTTTAATTAAGCAGCTTCTCCCAAGGGACAGCTGTAATGATCTTGAGAAATCTTTCAATTAAAAGGAAACTTTTCCTTTTAAAGTGAAAGAAGATCCTGATCATGCCAAACGGGGTCACTTGAGGTGTAATGTGGTTTCCTGAACCAAAACCTTATTGATGCAAGGACCACACCACTTGCCTCTGTCTGACCTTAAGTGACGCTGTTTAGCCCAATCATGCCCACTCCAATTTGGCCATTCAGCCAAGCCTAATGTCTGCACTTAGGGTTTGGTGGTATTTATACCAATTTTTGGTGGGACGTTGTGGTGCTGCGTTTTAAACTGCAGAAGCCTCTGTGCTGCAAGGTCAGAAGACCAGCAGTCATAAGATTGAATCCACATGACAGAGTGAGCTCCCATCGCTTGTCCCAGCTCCTGCCAACCTAGCAGTTCGAAAGCATGCGAATGCAAGTGGATAAATAGGTACCACCACGGTGGGAAGGTAATGGCATTTTGTGTCTAGTCGTGCTGGCCATGTGACCACAGAAACTGTTTATGGACAAATGCTGGCTCTATGACTTGGAGACGGGGATGAGCACCACGCCCTAAAGTTGGACACAACTGGACTAAATGTCAAGGGGAACCTTTACCTTTACTTTTATACCCATTTTGCATTTGGATATTTAGAGAAAAGTTTTCTCTGACATGCTGTCTCCCACCATTGTTTTCAGGAGGCTACCTCAATACAGTGCTTTTCTGTCAACACAATAATTACATCCTAAATATGTATAAATTAGTTTCTGGACAGTTCAGCTGTCCCCCTCTATATCCTGCATCAGGTGCACCAGATCTAGAAAAACCCAGTTCTGTGAGTCTTCCCTGACACCTAGTGGCAAATGAACAACTGCAAATCAAAAAAGGAGAACTAATGGTAATCTTCTCTTAGGGTGTCATTTACTCATTATCCAGAAATGAATAAAAGGGGACCCAGACATTCGAATGCAGTCTTTAAGATGCAACATTTAAAAAACTGTTACTGTAATTTACATTGAAGTACAATAGACCTCATCATTGCATTGTGTGTGTGGCGCTCCTGTGGGGACCTATGTGCCTGTAATGTTTGGTGTCCAGGTGTTAAATGTGGGTTGGGTTCAAGACCCTCCTTGTGGGTTTTTGTCTTATGAGATTTGGGCAGTAACTTCTGGGATAGCCTCAGAACTCTTGAGTGGAGGAAAGAAATGAGAATGTGGAGTTGGGGAATAAACCATGGGACTTCGTTCTGGCTACTTCCAAGTTCTGGAACATCCCTGAGGGGATACAGCTTACCCCCTACCTGCTATTTTTCTACCAGCTAAACATTTCACTTTTTTAATGGCACTTTTTTTTCAAATGGACTTTTAATTAAATGTTTAAGTTGTACAGTAGTCAGTAGTGGGTTCAAATCTCTGCTCTGGCATGGAAATTCACTGGGAGATGGCAATGGTAAAGGAACTGCTTTAATATCTCACATAGCTTGAAAACCCTACAAGGATGTGACTTGATGGCATACGCAAACATTTACTTCATATATTTTGGTAATATGAACATATTAGTTTGCATCTTTTCCTAATATGTGCACTTTTATTTGTATAAACTGTTGAAAGCCGGATCGAGGAATAGAGATGCAACCTGTGCTGAATGAGTTTGCACCCCCTCTAAAAACACAGGTGAACATCTTGCAGGTTCTCCTGAATTTGTCTCTGAGCCTGGATGCCCAGATTTCTACAGTAGCCAGGAGTGCCTTTTAAAATTAAAGCTTTGCCCTCTCCTGCAGAGGGCTGATCTGGCGACAGTGGCACATGCCTTAGTTACATGTCGGCTGGCTTACTGTAATGCACTCTATGTGGAGCTGTGGCGGACAGCCCACGCGTCACTCCTGTCAGTCATTTTAGAGCTCTAGTACAGGAACCTATGACAGGACAGAAGGGGCGGAGTCAAGGGAACTGGGGGTGCCAGAGAGGCAGTTAGAGAGAGAGAGAGTTAGGGGAAAGATGGTGAAGCGTTTAGACAGTTAGAGAGAAAGACTGTGAAGTGTTTTAGACAGGATAATGGACAGTTGGTTTGTTAGAGAATATTAAAGAAAAGGAATTGGAAGTACATAGACAAGAGAATATATTGATACCTTGATTAAAGTAACTGAATACAGGCAAGCTTATAAGTAATGAAATACATGTTTAATGAATGCATGATAATAGAACATCCATGATTTTCTTTCTGTGATCCATTTATTTATCCTTAAACAAACCTTGCTTTATTTGGCAGCAAGAGTGTGAGACTCATAACTGATCTAGTGAGGATATTATCCTCTGGAGGCAATGAATAAAAGTGAAAAGAACAAGTTGTGTCCAAAGGTGAACTTGTGTGAGAGGCAAAACACACAGGATTCACTGGGGGTGCACAACAAAAGTGGTGGCAGTGGTAAGGGATTTGAAAGGAATGAATTCCAGTGAGCCTAATTAAAAAGAAATAGTCTGAGTCTGAGAAACCTGATAGCCCAAGGCTGTGGAAGAAGAAGTAGGGAATCCTAGAGCTGTTGGTGAGCAGCTTGAGAAGGGACACCAGTTCACAGACCTTAGAAAAGGCTAAAGCAGGGGAAAGACTCTGAAGTGAAGTCTGGGTTAAAAAGTTTACCTCACACTTAGAAAGGAAGGACCTAGAGGTTACCTTTAGATCCCAAAGCTCTGAGAAAAGGGAGCACTGAGGGGACCTAAGTGGAAGCCAGGGTCAAGAGTAATAGCTGGGGTGAATGAATATAACTGAGGCTTACAGAAGAAAAATATTTCTGATACAGCTGGGTGTCTGGAAGCTAAAAGTATCAGGGCCTCAGACACAGGAACACCTAGACTAGGTGCCTGAAAATATAAAGTAGCCATCTGAAGCTGCCAAAGGAGAGCTACTGTGTCTCAAATTCTCCCTAACTCAGAAAGGAAAAAAAGTATATTAAACCGAGGCTTGTCTGTCTGCCTCTGAAAACCACCAACCCAATTGTCTAAAGAAACACAAAGAAAAATGCTTTCTAAGAGAGAGAAAAGTTTGCTATGGAAGTGGCTGCTGATGTGCAAAGTTTACCTCAGGAAGAAGAAAGCTGTCTTGAAGTGATAGAGCAAGGGGAGGCTCAGGAAGAGGAAACCTCAGGGGAAGAAACTGGGTTAACCTCACAAGAATTTGAAAGATGGAGGTTGCAGCAGGAGTTTAAATTAAAAGAATTAGAAATAAGAACTAGGGCTGAGGCTGAAGCCAGAGAAAGAGAAATGGAACAAGAAAAGAGACAACTGGAAACGGAAATGAGAGCAAAAGAAATGGAGTATGAATTAGAAATGAAAAGATTAGAATTGGTGTCACTAAATAATAATAACAACAATAATAATGAAAATAGATCTTAAGAAATTCCCTCAATTTAGAAAGGGTGATAGCCCTGAAGCATTCTTAATTCTGTTTGAGAGAGCATGCTGGGATTATGGTGTGAGAGAATCAGAGAAAATTGTCATTTTAAGAATGCAAATAAGTGGAGAACTTGCTGAGATCTATTCCCAAATGCCCCAAGATCAAGCAAGAGAATATGAGGCTTTTAGAATACTGGTTTTCACAAGATTTGGAATCAGTGCTGAACACCTCAGGAGAAAGTTTAGAGCATTGACAAAGAAACCTGAGGAATCATATTCCCAGTTAGGAGCCAATCTAGATAACTGGAAAATGGTTAGAACAAGCTAATGTTGAATATCTACAAGATATGAAAAATATACAATTCTATTCAGTTCTGCCTGGAGAACTAAGGTATTTAGTCAGAGATAAACAGCCTAAAACAGTTCAGCAGATGAGTGAGAAAGCCGATTATATTTCAGAAATCAAAAACCCGAAATTTTCTGAGGTAAAATTTGGTGGGAGAAGCTGGGAGGACAGAAAGAAAGAGACCAGGGATTACCCCAGAAACAAGCAGGCAACTAGAAGCCATTTTAGGGACAAACCTTCAGAACAAAATCTACAGAAGTATAAAAGCAGTGAAGGGAAGGGAGACAAGCCCCCTTTCTTTGAACAAAGGGCCCCCAAAACATTTTATGGCTGTGGAGAAAAGGGGAACTTCATTTTTCAATGTCAAACATCAAAGAATAAAGACTTTAGTCTACAGAGAGGAGGGGGGAAGAAAGTGTACTGTTCAAGAAAGTGTACTGTTTACAAAAATAGAAAGAGGTCACTGAGGCAGTTGCAAATGGTGCAGCGTCTGCTAGAGCAGAGAACCAGGAAGAACTGCCACCTTTAGTCAATGTTGTGCAATGTTATTTTATTGAAAGCAACATGAAGCTGCTTCATTGCTCTGGAGAAAATATTTAAATAAATAATACTAAGTATCTAGCTTTGAGAGACTCATGCTCTCAAATAACTCTATGTCATTCTGATATTGTCCCTCAGGGAGATAAATGAACAAATAAACATAAAAGGGATAGGGACTGAATTAATTTCTCTGCCCATGGTAAAGTACACATGAAATATCAAAGGTGGAATGGAATGTGGAAGGTAGCCATCACAGATCAAATTCCTACTGCTTGTCTGATTGGGTTAGATTTATCTGAGCATGTTAAGAGTGTTTTAATAACTACCCGCTCCCAGATAGAAAAGATAGCAACACCTGAAGAAAAATGTGAGCTCTCTGATGAAGAAATAGGAGAAAATGAAGCAAATGACCTAGCGGAGGTAGTGAATCTAAGAACTCCTCATGAAAACAGTTTTAAACAAGAACAAAGACAGGATTCTACATTACAACAATGATTTAAGTTGGTCAGAGAAGGACCAATAACCCCTGATAAATTCTGTGTGGACAGAGACCTGTTATATATGTTATATATGTAAGCCGCCTAGAGTGATCGCAACGACCAGATAGGCAGGATACAAATTGAATGAATGAATGAATGAATGAATGAATGAATGAATGAATGAATGAATGAATGAATGAATGAATGAATGAATAAATAAATAAATAAATAAATAAATAAATAAATAAATAAATAAATAAATAAATAAATAAATAAAGGGTGGTCCTGTTAATCCAAAGAGGGGAGGGGAAAGCATCCACAGACAATCGGTCATCCCATTTAAGTACAAGGAAGAGATTATAGAAAAGGGCCGTACGGACACCTTTGCAGCTCATTGGGGGATCATGCGCACAAAACAGAGGACAGTGCAAAATTTTTACTGGCCTGAGATGGGGAAGCGAATAAGGTCATATTGACAAAGTGGTGACATATGTCAGAGGCAGGGCACTGGCAACAACAACAACACTAAAGCTAAATTGTACCCTTTACCAATTATATCAATCCCATTCCAACGCAAAGGCCTGGACATAATGGGACCATTACCTAAAGTAACTAGAAGGGGAACATCACTCACTTCCAGATTAATGAAAAGGCTGTGGCAACGTTGTGGCATAGCTCATGTTACCTCATCCCCATACCATACTCAGACAAATGGATTAGGGGAGAAATGTAATGGGACCCGAGTGTGAATGATCAGAGCTTATGCAGTAGAAAACCCCAATGACTGGGATCACAAGATACAACCCTGGGTATATGCATGCCAGTCTGTACCCCAGGGAAGCACTGAAGTCAGTCCATTTAAACTGTTATTTGGATGGAAAGTGCGGGGTCCCTGGGACTTACACAGACAAAATTGGGAGAAACAACAGGGAGAATACCCAGAGACAGTGATCCAGTACATAAATAAGTTGATGAATTCCTTGTGACAATCTGTGAAGTTAGCTGCAGAAAAATTGCAGAGCCAGCAAGGGAAGCAAAAGTTATGGCAGGGAAAAAAGGCCAGAGAAAGATCGTTCAGTCAGGGAGAGAAAGTCCTGAGGCTGAGGTCTATAAAAAGGAAGAAGATGCAAATAAACTGGGCAGATCCTTTTTGAATAAAGTCCAAGATGAATAAAATAAATTACATAATTCAAGAGGAAGGAGAGGAAGGTCAAAGAGTGGTCCATGTGAACTTGATCAATTTTAGCGAATTCACTAGATACCAAAGATACAAGAATCTATAGTCAAACGTGGATAGACCACCTTTACCATTTTGAGAAAGTGCTACAGAGGTTAAAGGAGGCTGGGGTAACAGTGAAGGCTAGCAAATGCCTGCTGGGTAACTCCAAGTTAAAAGAATTAGGCCATAGTGATGGGGGAGGCATAATCAAACCCCTCACTTCAAAGATTAAAGAAATCAGCAACTGGCCTAAACCAACCACAAAGAAGATCAGATCTTTCGTAGGGTTAGTTAGCTATGAGAGGCACTCTATCCAGAACGTCAGTGAAATAAAGGCCCTTTATCAGACCTAACCCATAAAAGAAAAGCTGGTGGGATCCAGTGGTCAAGCGACTGGGAGGAGACCTTCGAGAGATTGGAGATTGCGCTGATGGCTGGTCCTGCCCGGAGAGAACCAGTGTTCCATTGAGGGTGTACCGTCTTCACAGAGGCATCCCACATTGGACTCTGAGCCAGGGGGACAACAACGAGGACCTTCATCCGGTGACGTTCCTGAGCGAGAAGCTGCAGGCTGGCAAGAGACACCTTTCCATCATAGACTGTGAGTGTTTGGCGATGGTATGGTCTTTGCGGAAGATCGGACCATACATATGGGGAAGACATTTTGTTCCATGCCATGACCATTCCCCATGGCTGGGGTTGCGGACTAACAGAGAGAACAATAAGAAATTGAGGAGATGTGCCATACTCCTACAAGACTGTGACTTTGAAATCCAGAGTGTTACAAGGAACTCAAAATGTGGTAGCAGATGCCGTGTCAAGAAGACCAGAAAACTGACAAAAGGGACTAATGTAATATGTATCTTTAATGTGATAAAAACTGCTCTAATTAAAAGTTCTAAGTGTGCATTAATTTATAAAATAATTTAAAATGTAATGAATTAATGGCAAGTTAGGTTTGTATTGTAAGTAATGAAAATGTTGATGAATGTAATTTAAATATAGTAATGTTAATATGCTTTGAATTATGTAATTGATTAAGCATACGTATATGGTATATGTTTAAATGAGGAAGGTGGTAAAGAAGATATTTAAAATATGGGTAAGTAATCTCATGCGTTGTTCATGAGATAGGTGTAGGTGTTACCCCATGATACAAACTTTCCAAGGGGTGAGGAATGTGGCAGACAGCCCATGTGTCACTCCTGTCAGTCATTTTAGAATTCTAGTATAGGGGCCTATGACAGGACAGAAGGGGAGGAGTCAAGGGAACTGGGAGTGCCAGAGAGGCAGTTAGAGAAAGACAGAGAGAGAGAAAGAGAGAGAGTTAGGTAAAAGATGGTGAAGCATTTAGAGAGTTAGAAAGAAGACTGTGAAGTGTTTTAGACAGGATAATGGACACTTGGTTTGTTAGAGAATATTAAAGAAAAGGAATTGGAAGTACATAGACAGAGAATATATTGAGACCTTGATTAAAGTAACGGAATATAGGCAAGCTTATAAGTAATGAAATACACGTTTAATGAATGCATGATAATAGAACATCCATGATTTTCCTTCTGTGATTCACTTATTTATCCTTAAATAAACCTTGTTTTATTTGGCAGCAAGAGTGTGAGGCTCATAATTGATCTAGTGAGGATATTATCCTCTGGTGGCAGTGAATAAAAATGAAAAGAACAAGTCATGTCCAAAGGTGAACTTGTGTGAGAGGCAAAACACACAGGATTCACTGGGGGTGCGTGACAGGGGCTATCTATGGAAAGTGTATGGAAATTTCAGCAGGTCCAAAATGCATGAGCCAGACTAACTGGGGCTGGGTACAGGAATTACATAACCCATCTGTTACAGCAGCTCTATTGGCTGCTCTACTCTGTTTCCAGGCAGAATTGAAAGCGTTGGTTTTAACTTATAAAGCATTAAATGGCTTGGGACCAAGCTATCTCAAGGACTGAATCTCCCTTTATGAGCCTGCTCGAGTGTTAAGATAATCAGGTGAGACCTTTCTCTTGGTCCTGCCCCTTTCACAACTGCACTTGTTGGGTACACAGGAGAGAGCCTTATTTTTTGTTGCTCTCAGACGTTGGAACTCCCTCCTACAAGGCTAACCCCATGTTTATTGTCCTTCTGCAAGCAAACAAATACCTTTTTCTTTAGGCAAACTCTCCCTGAGTCACTAACTGTCAGAATGGGTTTTTTAAATGGACCATATCGCTTTGAATGTTTTTAAATGTTGCTTATGTTTTTTAGTATGGGTTTTGTTTAATCCTTAATATTTGTATACTGACTGTTTATGTTTCAGTACTGTGTTTTAATGATGAAAGCTATCTTGGATACTTTTAAGGAGTGTCAGTCTACATCAGAGGAATGGATGGGAGGTAGGTCACTTCATCTGCTCAGATAGGAGTGTCCAAAGTCAGCTCTGAAAGCTATGCAGACCTCTTTAATGCTATTGATGAATATCTCATTGACTGCTGAGTACATGCCAAGACAACCTCATATGACCAAGCAGGTTCTTGTTTGATAATACATTCTGCTTGATAGTTGCCTGCAGACATTAAATACATTAATAGGCCCCTTACTAGGTTCCAAACTCTCTAGCATCCCATGGATGGCCAAAAATATATTCACAATTTGTATTAGTAAATGGCAAGTCTGGAGGAAAAGTACTGTACATTGCACCAGCTTCCTTTATTTCCAGAAAGTAAAGCATCCCTTTATATTAATGCCAATGAGATGTGTAGAATCATATCAGGATGCACTCTAGCATGGAACCACTGAAAGTATCCAGCTTTGTAGTTTATCCATCCTGTTCCACCATCTTTCAACTTGGCCAAGGTCTTGTAACACCAACCATGTATCTGTCTTTTGCCTGTTCCATAATGCTGATGCTCACTTTGAGAGGAATCCTCTACCCCACTTTCCAACAGAAAATCGTCAGTCATGTTGGTTATGAAACAAACCAAAGACTCTTTTCATTCCATTCAATATGTAGATCATTCTGCTCCATAGGCTATACAGCTGTCAGACAGCCCAGTGCATGTTGAATGTTGTCTGCAAAGGTGGACACATTGGTCTTCCACCTAACTGTATAAGAAAAAAGGGTAGGAAGAGGTGAGAGGGAAATGAGGGGGTGTAAATTGTGATTGGCAGCTGTATCATCTAATAACGGTTTATAGGTTTTTTTCAGGCTTTTCAACCTTAGTTCTTTGAGCAAGGACGTTGTAAATACCATGTTGGAAAACTATTTCAGTGCCTTTTGTCAGTTCTCCCAAACTCAGAAACATCAGAAATGTTTTTGGCATGGAGCGTTGGGTGCTTGCCTGAAAAATGTTGGATGTTAATTTCTTCTGCCTTTGCTACTTACTCATCCCAGCTAATTATACTTCCTGTGATTTTGGTGTCATCCCACAGAAAACAAAAGAACCCTACACTTTTAAATGTTGCACTGTTTCTTGTGTAGGGGTATTTTCTGACATGACATTTTCATAAACATTTTTATTTAAAAAAACACATGGAGGTGTAAAAAGGGTGGTTAAAAATTAATTAAAAAAACACTTTAGTCTTCTGATATTTAGGAGGTAGGCTTAGGCAATGTGTGATTATCAAAGTTGCTTCTCTTCCACATAATCCCCTTCCAAACAAACAGAACAATGTGATAAGCACTTGTTCTTTTTTTTATCCCTAACTCTAAAGGCTGTTCTTGTGCAAATCTCTCTGCACCTTTTCATCTCAAACCTGGCCAGTTTAATTCTTCTGAAACTGAAATTATCCCTCCAAATTTAATTCAGTTCTGTCAAAAACAATGTTTATTTATTTAAGAAAGGAAACTTGTCATTTCCCTTTTTTAAAAAAAGGAATATAAAGCTGAACCTATTTGGCAATAATAGTCCTCTCATTGAAAAGCCACTACAGGTGGAAATTTCCAGGGGAAACTATAAAAAGGGTAAATGTGTTGTTGTTTCTAGTGAGAGTCAGTGGGTGGCAGAGATCACCAGATTTGAGTAGTGGGTGTAGCCTGTTATACCTCCCCACGGTGCCCAAAGAAATATTTGTTTCTACACGTTTTGCCTCAGGTTATTTATGGTTTAAGTAAACAGGAATAGCATGTGCTGTACAACTGCACTGCAGACCTAGCAATTATCTTCGTGTATAGGCGTAAGAATGTGAAATTCTTTTGGTGGTGATGTGGTCTCTGCTTCTCTTTGCCTGTGTGCCTTTTTATAATGATACAAACAGAGCTTTTCTCACCCTTCCTCCTATGCATCATGCTTATTTTTAAAACTCATGACAGTTGCATGTTTATCCAATTTTTGTTTAGCACCAGAAAATGTTACATTTTTGTATTATACAATTTAATTATTCTTTCATGTGTGCTGTACATGTAGTTTTGCAATTTGCACAAAACTGCTCTGTGTAAGTAGTGACTAGGAATGCTAAAGAAGTTTGACAGTGTGCTTCCCAGACTAATGTATGGAATAAAACATGTTTGTAATTCTATAATTATCTGAACTTTGTGGGAGTTTTTGGACTCACAAAATGGCCATTAACTCCTGATACATACAGTATAGATTCTCTCCTTGAAATGTGAATGATTGGAAGCAGGACAGAATGAATTCATGAATGCACACAGAACAGTCTGCTCACTGGATTCCTAATAGTGGCTGCTAAAAGAGCCAGCCTATCTGTATACTGTAAATCCAGTTCCTATTGATGACAGGAACGGATTACTCTTAATCTTTACAAAACAAGGAATTATATTATTCACGTGTATAATAAATGCAGTGACTACACTTCCAGAGTAAGTTCACCAAAATAATTATACAAATGAAATTGAATCCCTTTTAAAAATTCATCTCTGCTCTAATTGAGTTTTGCTATGGAAGCATCATATCAGCTGTCTCTTATGCATAAAGGTAAAATCCCCTTCATTTGCATGTTTTGAACATTGGGCAGCCAGATATACATCCATGATCCTGAAATAGTTAGGTTACCAATCTGTAACTGTGGTCCTTCTAGTAGTACTCTGTGAATTCACACAAATGGTTTAATCCTGCACCTGCGCAGGACGTCCGGAAGATTCTAGAGCTTTGAAAAAGAAACAGTGTAGTTCCCCCCCCCACATAGGCTCCACCCCCTCAACATTCCTTTCAGTTCCCTGAGTCTGCCATTACCATATAGAGTGTAGATAAGCATGGTATTTTGATGGTATCGTGACGGCCAGTGGGGAGGAAGGGAGGGAGGTGTGAATTCAGAGTACCACTAGAAGAACCACAGTTATAGGTAGGTAACCTAACTTTATTCGTAGTGGTCTCTGTAAATGCACACAAATGGGTGATTAGCAAACTACTCACTTGAAGGAGGGCTGTCACGGTATCAGGGATGACAGAATCGCCCGTCCAAAGGCCGCATCACTTTTGGCTTTGACATCTAGGTGGTAATGTCTCGTAAATGTCAGAGGGTTAGCTCAGGTAGCTGCTTTGTAGATATTCTGTATCTGAATACCCTTGAGTAGAGCTGTCGAAGTGGAGGCTGCTCTAGTAGAATGGGCCTTCAGTCCATCTGGTACAGGCTTATTAGCAAGCTGGTAAGCCAACTGTGAGCTGAACTAACCATCGGTATATGGATTGTGGGGAAGCAGGAGCACATTTATTGGGTCCATGATAGCACAAAAGAAGACACGGGGAGCGCAGGATGTGTTTGGTACGATGAAGGTAGAAGGCAAGAGCTCTTCTGACATGTAGGGTATGAAGTTTACGCTCTATTGGCGTGGACGGAGAAGGAAATAATGTTGGGAGCATGATGGGCTGATTGATATGAAAATCCAAAACCACCTTTGGTAGGAAAGAGACTTGAGGGATAAAGTAACCTTGTCAGGATGCATTTGGAGGTAAGGAGGGTCTGACTGAGGCGTGGCTAGTTCACTTGCTCTTCTGGCCAATGTGATACATCTGATCTGTTGATCGTAATAAAGTATTCGAAGCCAATGTGATAGCTACGAGAAAGAGAAAGCAACTTCTCAGAACAAGTAGCCATAGGTTCAAATGGTGGCTTGGTAAGGGCTTCCAATATGAGTGGAAGGGACCACTGTGGTACGATGTGCTGTGAAGGGGGCCGGATATTCTGGCGGCCTTTAAAAAATCTTTTAAGTGTAGGATCAGAGAAAAGTTTGGCGGAGTGGGATTGAGGAGGTTAGTGAGCCACAATTGCTGAAATGTACACTTTGAGAGTGGAATGAGCCAGTCCAAGATTGAAGAGGCGTAGCAGAAAGGTAAGTACGGCGGATAGCGATGCTGGTACTGGGACCAGTCCTTCCGATTGAGTAAATTTAGTGAAGGATTTCCATTTACTGTCATAGAGATGGGAAGTAGATGGCTTTCGCGCTTGGTCTAAGATCGCATGGAATTGGGGGTTATCCTCCATGCCGTCAGGTGAAGAGACCGGGCATCAGGATGGAGAAGGGCCCCATCATTCTGCGAGAGGAGGGATGGTATTGGAGGTAAGTGAAGTATTTCCTCCACTATTTCCAATAGGTGGGCAAACCATGGCTGGTGCAGCCACCATGGAGCGATGAGGATTGCGTTTGTTCGATACTGAATGATTCTGGTTACAGTCTTGAGAAGCAGTGGTATTGGAGGAAACAGGTGAGTTCCCCAGACCACGGTATGAGGAAGGCGTCTCCGAGGGAGGAGGTGTCTATGTCTGCCCTGGAACAGTATCAGTTGCATTTGACGTTCACATGGGACGCAAAGAGATCTGTCGTTGGCTGTCCCTATCATTGGCAGATGTCCATGAAAACTGCTTGGTCGAGAGCCCAGTCGTACATCCTGGTGGGTAGCCTGCCTAGATGGTCCACCAGGGAATTGTCTCTGGATGCAATGTGGATCGCTTGGGGGGAAATGTGCTGAGTATGGCACCATTCCCAGAAATGTATGGTCAAGCGAAGGAGGGGCAGGGATCAAGTCCCGCCCTGTCTGTTTATGTAATGCATTACTGTGGTATTGTCCATTACCAGCTGTACTGCTCGTCCTTTGATATGTGGCAGGAAGGCTTGGAAGGCTTTTATGATGGCAAGCAACTCTAGCTGATTTTAGGGACTTTTGATGTTCTGTCCACAGGCCATGGACTCGCAGCTCTTGCCAATGAGCCCACCCCCCAGCCTGAGGGGCTGGCATCCGTGATGACCTGGATAGACAAATACGGAGGGTGAAATAGCCTCCCCATCGACAGGTTGTTGGAAACAGCCCACCAGATGATATGTCATGCCACATGTGGAGAGACCCGTAATTTTTTGTAGGAGGGTCCATCATGGGATCGTACTGGGTGAGGAACCAAGACTAAAGTGATCAGAGCTTGAGTCTTGCGTGAAATACCACCAAAGTTGTGGACGACATCAGACCTAAGAGGTGCTGAGTATTGTACGCAGTCACCAATGCGAATGGAGTAAATTTGTGGGCTGTCGCCTGGATCTTGAGGGTTCTTTGAGGCGGTAGGAAGGCTTTTATGTGAATAGAGTCCAGAATTGCTCCTATGTAGGAGACGATCTGGGAAGGTACGAGGTGCGACTTTTCCCCGTTGATCTTCAACCTGAGTCTGTTTAGAATACATAGGGTGAGATTTGTGGCAAAGACTGCATCTTGAATAGGATTTTGCCACTAGGAGTCAATCGTCGATATAGGGAAAGATTTTTATCCCTCTGGTATAAAGGTATGCCACAACTGGGGCCATGCATTTTGTGAATGCCCTGGGGGCTGTGGAAAGCCCGAACAGGAGAGCGGTGAATTGGAAGATGTCGTGATGAAACCAGAATCGAAGAAATTTTTGATGAGACGGGTGGATGGAAATGTGGAAATAGGTGTCCTGCAATTCAATGGTGATGAACCGGTTTCCCTGAGACAGAAGAGGGAAAATGGAGTCAGGAGTCAACATAAGGAACTTCTTGTATAGTATGTAATAATTAAGGTCTCTAGGGTCCATTATGGATCTGATACCACCATCTTTTTTGGGGACTGCGAAGTAGCAAGAGAAAAAGCCCTCACTGATGTCAGAGGATGGTATTCTGCTTATGGCCTCTTGGGAAAGTAGATACGAAATTTCCAGATGCAACGGAATGGAAAATGGAGTAGTCTTAACCGAATTTGGTAAAGGGGTTTGCAAGAATTTAATCAGACAGCCTTTCTCAATGATGTTAAGAACCCACTTGTCAGTGGTGATGTTGCACCACTCGGAAAGAAATGGGAGCAGTCTGGTGGTAAATGAAAGATTAGGAGAATTGCTTACCCTCTATGTTGAGTCTTATGAAAGGACTGTGTGGGGCTGCGAAAGTGTTGTTGCTTGAACAGCAGAGTGGTGGACTGTTGAGATTGATAGGTCCTGTCCTGCTGTTGTTTACTGTACTGAAAGGGTTGGTACTGAGTAGAGGATTGATACAGAGGCTTTTTGTAGGCTGGTTTATGGTACCGATATGGCTGGTATGGCACGTAAGATTTCGCTGTCTTCTCAGTTTTGGAGTTAAAGAGGCCAATAGCATCAAAGGGAAGATCTTCTATTTTAGTTTTAGTGTCTTCGAGGATGTTAGCTGCTCTAAGCCATGCGTGGCATCTAATAGCTACTGCAGTTAACATAGAATTGGAGGCCGTGTCTGCTGTGTGTTTTGCAGTGAACCTCTGTTGCCTGGTGAGGGTATTAGCCTCTTTGTAGACGTTGAGAGCCTCAGTTTTAGAAGGATCAGGTAGAGTTTGTAACATTGGGAGTATTTTATCCCAAAGATGTTTCTGGTAAGTGCCCATAGCCGTTTGGTAGTTGGCTATTTTAATTAGTAAGGCAGAGAAAGAATAGAGTTTTTTTGCCCAAGGTATCGGTCTTTTTTCCTTCTTTGTCAATGGGCGTAACAGATGATCAAGTACGCAACTTATATTGGGTAGCTTCAACCATGATTGAGTTGGGCGAAGGGTGTTTGGTGAGGAATTCAGAGTCCAATCCATGTGTTTTATAATGATGCTCAATCTTGCGAGGTACTTGGTTAGCCGTAGGTGACATATTCCAGGAGGTTTTGACCAGGTTGAAGAGAGCTGGTATAAGGCTTAGACTAGGAGGGGAGGCTTTGTCCTGCTCTATGTCATGAAAGACTAAGTCCCGTTAAATTGTAAACTGCCCGGAGAGTGCTTGTAGCGCTATGGGGTGGTATATAAGTCCAAAATAATAATAATAATAATAATAATAATAATAATAATAATAATAATAATAATAATAATAATAATAATAATAATAATAATAATAATAATAATAATAATAATAATAATAATAATAATAATAATAACTGGAGAGTTTTTGCCATACGCATGGTCAGTTGTACGTAGGATGAGAAATCCTCCAAGGAAGATTGAGATGATGAACCCTGACCACCGGCATTAGGAATGTCAGAGACACTGAAGGCTGAAGAGTGGTCACTGTGGAAGGTCCGAGAGGCAATTGAAGGGGAGCGTTGTGGTACCGTATCCCCTCATACAATGTCCATATCGAACTGAGTAGATAGGGAAAAAGGCTCAGTATCATGACTTCCAGGACCAGAGTAGAGAGTAGTAGCCTGAACCAAGGAGTGGCGGCTGTTGTACTTGGCGCGTTTAGGAGGCGCTGTAGGTACTGTAGGAACTTGCCTCTTACGTTATGGTGCCTGTGGTGTAGAAAATTACACTTGAATTTGTGAATGAGGTTGCATCGGTGGGGCTACGGTATAGTGCCATGCTGGTTGAAAGGTAGTGCTCCAATACTCGAATGGGTAAGCATAACCCTGGTATGGTTATGGCTGGTATGGAGCATAGAAAGGGTGGCCAAAATGTGGCAGACCCTGTTGATGGTACCCATCTCCTGCATCTTGTGCTTGGTACGGAGTGGTATGTCTATGCTTTTCCGTCTGTTTTCTAGGAGTGTCGTGGACAAACTCATGTTCCAATGGAGACTCGGTATCAGCCTGCCCTGAATATCGAGGGCTAGTTGGGGCAATGGCCAGGCTGGCAGCTGCCACAGCCTCAAAATGGCTCGAGTTCAAAGACATGCACATAATGTCCTGAGCTGTCTGGGCTAGAGGAATGTGCTCCTCAGTATCACAGAGTTCAATGCCTTCCCTCGAAGACTCCTCGAGCAATATTGAAGGAGCGAGAGGAGGTAAAGTAGAGTGCTTAGATGGCTTCTTCAGTTTCTTAGGTTTGTCATTGATTTTCTTTTTTGTAGAAATGGCGGGACGAGAAGGCACCTTGGCTTTAGGTTTAGGGGCTTCCTTGGACTTTACAGGCAAGGAGATGGTAAGAGTAGCCTGTTCAGCAGGGGAAGGAGCTGATTTAGAGTCCTCTGAGCGCAGAGGAGTTGGTGAAGGGAGAGAAGAAACCTCCATAACAGGAAGAAGAGTCTTTTCGTAGAGGAAAGAACCGAAGGCGTTGGCGCCTGAGCTTAATGGCTTGTTTAGAAAAAACCCTGCAGGCGACGCAAGTCTGATCGAGGTGGGATTCACCCAAACAAAACAAGCATTTATCATGGCTCTCTGACAAAGGAATTTTGCGGGAGCAGATGGCACACACTGCTTGAAGCCCCAAGGGGTCATAAAACAGGAGGGGAATCTGGGGTGGGGAAAACGACAGAACGAAGGCAAAATAAAACAAAAAAGCAAGTTCGGTCGAGTAAGAAACAACATAAGGTAAAAAGGAGATAAAATTAACTAGCTAGGCTAGAATACTTAGCAATATATTCGCTTTGCTCTTCCTAACGTCCTACAGGAACGGCGGAAAAAGAGGAACTAAAAGGAAGGTTGAAGGAGCAAAGTCTATACCATACGGGGGCGGGGGGAGAGAACTAAACTGTTTCTTTTTCGAAGCTCTAGAATTTTCTGGACATTCTGCACAGGCGCAGGATTAACCTATTTGTGTACATTCACAGAGACCACTACGAAGAACTGTAAGATTTGTTTAGAACATGTCAGGTTATATCCCATTCTTATGCTTACATGCTGCAATAAAACCGTTAGTCTGAAAACAAGAAAATCTGTATTAGCCCCTGAGAACCACTGAGCTAACAGCTTAAAACAAAAGCTTTTGCAGTGGAAGGTGTTGCGGCCAAGGGAGAACTGTACCCTTTGCAAAGAGTAAAATAAAGGCAGTGCTGTTAACCCAAGAGATGAGACATGAAAATGAAGGGGCAGACTGAGATCTGCTTGAGATCACATGCTCTTTCCTTTCTCCACCTTTGAACTCTAGATATATGGAACATAGTACTCAACACACCATTTCCAAGTGTTAACCATTTATAAATAAGTACATTTTTTCATACATACAGTTCATTGTACAGGTTACAATCTGTATACATTAGGGAGTGGTGGGGGAGAATGCATTCTTTTTGAACTTTTTCCACGTCTATCTCACAGCTCACATGTACAGACAATAAAACTCTGCTCAAGCAAGTACAGTGAAGGGAAAGAAACACTTTTCTTTCCTTTATACACGGTTGGCCAAATGCCTTAGCCAAGCGCAGGGATTTGTGCGGCTGCCCTGCTGCAAAAGATCATTAACTGTGTGGTGACTCAATATCAGTAAGAGAACAGAACATGCAATTGAGTATTATTATACTGTACAGAGAAAATCCTTTACATCAGAATTATAGAAAAGCTAAAAGGAAAAAAATAACTCAGTTGTCTTCCCAGCAAGTGTCTTGAAGGATGGCAAACCAGAAAAGTTTTAATACAAAGGAGTGCTGTGTTACTGTACAGAGGCAGACAAGGCAGGCAAAATGCTGCAATGCTAAAAGGGAAGAAAATTCAGTGAAAAAACACCACTGGAATGGGAAACATTTGATTGGTGCGTTAAGAATAGCAAAACATTCATCTTCTCTCCAAAACTAGCCCAAATCCTAAACCTATATAGATCAGTGCCCTGCATTCTGTAGAAATGTTAGTACTGGTAAATAAGAATGGGTATGTGTAGGACGTGGCATCAGGGGACTGAATCCAGATTTAGTCATACTTAATATAGTTAATATAGCCAGTATCCCATTCAACAAATGAGAAACAGAAGAGCTATTATGTAATCTCCACTCTGGCAATCTCCCTATCACATATCTGATTTTGCAACCAGTATGAGACCAGATACATGATAGGGAGCCTGCAGGAGCAGGTGGAATATTTGCACAATTGCCCTTTCAATAAGTGAGTAGGATATTGGTGTCACTAAATCGTAACTTAATTGGCCCATTGATTCTGATGGCTCTAGTCCAAGTACAACTAAATCTGGATCCAATTCAGGATCTGTTGGTTGCCCAGGCAGAACCAAACTGAACTGCCCCACCTCTCTCATGACCCAGTAGGATGGCAGCCCGGCAGCCCACACAGAAAAGCATCCTGTTTCACTTCTAAGCAAATTTAAAAATACAAAATCTCCTATTTCCCCAGTAGTCTCTCATGGGTACACTCAAATTAAAGAACACAGAAACAGCCCATGGCCAGTAGTGTCTGCCTCTCTAATGAGAAAGTGGTTATGAGAGCAACTCAATGTGATTGCCAAGAAGGAAAGGATTGAAGGGATTCACTTGTAGTGAAAAGTCTAGTCTGGTATAATAATTTGGCAATACTAAATTGAGGTTCTCGAGAATAATTCTGCCACCATCAACAACTGCACACAAAATAGCCTGCTATTTAAGTTCAGCCCTTAGTATATTTTTGTTTTTGTTGGGGGAGAAATAATTATCCAGCAATAGTATTCAAGTACTTCTGGAGAGGGGCAGTTCAGATTTTCCACCCCTTTGTGCTTGTGCCCCAAGTTTCTCCTTCCCTTTTGATAGCAACCATAAATTTAGTGAAGGCATACAACATGTCAAAGGAGGTGTGTTAGAATCTTGCCCCCTCTAAGCCCTTTTACAGCTGAACTCTGGTAAGGTGAAGTTCCTGAAATTCTTTGTTATTTAACTATGGGTGGGGTGGGATGGGGTGGGAGAGGAAATGCAGCCTTCCATCCAAAGGTTTGGAAGGGGTCATATTAAACAGAGAAGAAGAATTTCTAGGCACGCAGTGATGTTTGTTTCTTTATGTAAGGCGCAGAGAAGCTGGCACTTCGGTTTTTATTAGATGACTTTCTGGATGGATCTGGAATAGTAGCAATTTGTTAACCACTGCCCAAGGCAATACTAGTGACTTGGGTTCTCAGAATATGTGCAGGCTTGTTCCTTTCCTCTCATGTCCATTCTCTAATGCTTATAAAAATAAATGCATGAAAGAACCCTAAAGGCTTTGCATTTGAAATAAATGTTCTTCTCTCAAATGATTTGCAATCTGTGGACGGCCTTTGCCTCTTCGAAACTAGCAAGGAAGGTGTATCTCCTATACTGTACAATTCTTACGTTTTGAATATGAATCTTAAAGGAACTCTTATCCTGTAAGAACATTTGCTACAAACAGCATGAAAGTCATGCACAAAGCTGTCAGCTAGCTCCCCTGAAGCCAAGCCAAGCTGAAATGTATTCAGATCTGTCCCATTTTTAGGATCTGGTAGCATATTTTTAGTAGCTTAGCTTAGACTAATTATTTCAGAATCCTTGGTACTGTCATCAAATTTCTAGGCACCAATGTGGCTAAATCTTGAAGGAGTAGACTTGAGTCAAATTAAAAGTGGTATCACTTGTACAAATGTAGTTACATTTAAACTTTTTTTAATATGTAAAAAGTCATGGGGGAGCACAGAGAGTATGCAGGGGTACTCTAAATTTGTTTCACTGCCATGGTCCCACAGAAACCACTACTCTGAAGCTGCTATTTGCATTTCAGGGGAAGCTTTCACATATACCTTTGGAGATGATTTTTGTTAAACTTTGGCACTGAGAGAAATAATTAACTCTCTTGTGCAGTTCTGTGGCTGGTTAGGCTTTATTTGATTCTCAGAACCAACTGGTGCAGCTTCAAGAGCTATGATTCCCCATAAGCCAGCAGCCACATACAAATTCTGGTTTCATTTCCAGTGAGCCAATATAGGTTATCTATAGTATCAAAATAACCTTGCATGGTAGGTTTCAGTAAAATACACATTCAAAGTAGAAATATTGTTGTAGGAAGCTGATTTGGTGCATTTGACTTTGTAGGTAAAGAAATTTCTGAAACTCTAATTTAGATGAAACTGTGGCGATGAATGGGCAGATGCTGACATAACAATAAAATCCAATGTTAGTCCCACCTAAAACAAGTCCTATTAATTTAAAAGGACCTACTGTAATTAGGTCTGACACTGAATTTAGTGCACAAACTCATATGTAACACCTCAGGGCCGTAGTATTAGCCATTCTGTCACACTTTCCTGAGTAGGAGCAGCTCACTGGAAAAGGCATTTAAGCTCCAAGGAGAACAGTGAACGCAATTACTTTGTGCTCTTAACTTATTGTTTTACAGGAGAGAACACAATGAAAAACCAAGATTTAAGCTGTGGGAAAATATAGAAGGAATTGCCTCCTGCTAAATTCTAACAGACACCAGGAAACCAACAAAAAGCCCACTTATTTTGTCTGACCTGTATGTGTTACTTGGTAACTAAAAGCAGCAACACTTAAGTCTCAGGTGCCCCTAAAGAGAATTGCTGGGAGAGCAATTTGGTAAGTAACAGCAAATATTTCTCTCTGTATTGTAAAAAATTACCTTTTGATGCCTATATACAACAGCTAATACTTGTGCTATATATTTGAATCATTGTTTTTTAAAAAAATACACTGAAAGACAAGAGCTGTTCTGTTGTATTTCTAATGAAGACACCAATCACGCTTAAATAACCAGTATTTATCATTGTAACAAATGCCACTGTAAAGTGCACCCCATTTACAGAGAAGAGCAGGTGGCAAACCCATCAGTGCAAGAATCCTATGAAATCACAACACAGTACTGTTGGGGGAGAGAACACCCTGCACAATGGCAATATTAAGATCTTGTTTTGGACGTGCATGCCACTTGTTTTACTAACTGCTTAATATAAACAGGTACAGTACTGGGAACCCAATGGCAGTGAAGAGCACAGCAAAGCAGCCTGATTCAACACTAAAAGCATTGTGTCATCAAGAAGATTCAAATTTTCAAACTGCAGAAATATTGGCATGACAGCAGCATTGCTCCTCACTTTCCATGTGATGGAGAAGGCTAATTTTGGTTATTTTCCCCAATTGTTTGATCAGAATAGATAGAATAATGCAATATCTCAGTGCACTCCCAACTGTATGAAATAAATGGTAAAAATATCTTCTATTTATAGCCCAAATGCAGAACCAGTTATTTTGACCTTCCACTGTCTGGTGTAAAAAAAAGTATTAGTTTCTGTTTGATGCAAGCATTCCCTAACCTTGTGTTAAGAAAGAAATAACTGATAACTATACAGAAACGTATTCCTATTTGATAGTTATTCCAGTTTTAGAGAGTTTAAAATGGTCTTCATAAAACAGAAAACATTTCAAAAATAAATTTTAAGAAGGATCCCTTCATATCACACAAAACAATTCTGGACCGTTTTGTTAAAAAAAACCCCACCTTCCCTAGGATGTAAAAGAAATACGTATGGTGAGATGAGAGACTGGCTTTAATCTATCCTGATGATAAAGGGAAGGAAATATAGAAATATGCACCCTCTTTATATCTTGGGTTATCTGTAAAACCTCTGCCCTGTTTTTCTCCCCCTGCTCCACCATGAGCATCACACTGTCCCTTTCAGTGTGTAAGTTAAAATAGTACTGAAACGTTCACTCCTTGAAAAGAACCTACAGTACAGAGTTTTGTATTTGTTGGACACAAGCATGATCTTAGCAGAATGATGCCACTTCTTTCCCACATTGTCTTGTTTGCTACTACAGCAAACAGATTTTAGAATGCAACCAAGAACTAGAAAAAATGCAGAAAGTGTTTCTAATTAAAAGGCCAAACAATTGGTAAAAATCTTTAGCATTTGTATTGTAATTGTGACAAGAATTAATTAACTAAAATTTCCTGAAACTGCTACATTAACCTAACTTTTTCTGAGATCCAGGACTTTAAAGAAGGAACTACCTATAACACTCCAAGGGTGTGGAACCTACCAACCTCATTTTGAAGGTGTACTCCCTGCAGCTTGATGGTAATATCTTTTTATTAGAAATTTGAATAGCTTAAAATACCTTTTTACTTTTATGTCACTGTTAGTACAGGGGAGCTCATGGTGACAATACAAATATTTTGAAAAGTAGGTATGTAGTGAAAATAAATAATGTGTACTTCAGTGCCTTTTCATAAATCTTGGCAAAATGAAAATGGAAATCTGTCATTTCGGGGGTGGGGGGTGGGCAAGAAATGAGCAGTCAAGTTCATCTGCAGCCATGGTTTGGAGTAACTCTCCCACTTTGTTTAATTTACAGAAAGCATTTAAGTAAGTTTGAACCTTGGTTTTTATAAAAATGCAGAAAGTGCACCAAGTGATTTGTGTTGTTTTGAGTTTCTGCCATCTTTAAGGTTACGAGGATGTTTTGTTTCTCTAGCTTCAATATTCTCGGGGCTTATACTGACAGATTAATCATTCCACATTTACTTAGGGGTTATCAACTCAAACCTTCCTGAGCTGACATACAGCAGCATGGATTGAGACTCATTTGTATAAAGCCCCTGGTACCCAGGCATCTCTCTTGCTTTCAGATTTCCCATTGCCCCTTTTTTTTGTCAAGGTGTGGTATTTTCTCAGCATTCCTTAATAATCTGCTCTGCCTTCTATATTTGGGCTGGAAAAGCAATCCAACCTCCTCGACACCAAAGCCATATTCCTTAAATTGCATTTTCAAATTAATTTAGATAATCCAAATTATAATGTGCCATAACCAGAGAAGAGCAGTGGAACAAAGTGTTTAACTCAAAAAATGTCTGCAGGAAAGCAATGCCCTGCTAACTCGAAGCATTTCTACTCCAGGAACCTACTGCTAGAAGAGCACTAATACTGAATCTAGAGTGAGTGCATTAATTGCTACTATAGGAATGCCTGTTCAAATTCAGGTCCTTTTCTCCAGGCAAACTCTCTCTCTCAGATTTCCAGATAATGGACTATGTTTCCAATATCTCCATGTAGCACCAGGAATCATGGGAATTGTAGTCTAATATCTAAGAAGCCTAGGCTGAGCAAGATTGCTTTAAAGCAGTGGGATAACATACAAATTTTAATAAACATTGTTTATATCGGACCACTACCTGAAGAGTTACTCAGCAAGATGCCATTCCATGTGGAGGACAACTTACTGGAAAAGTAACATCTGGACCGAGGTGGCCACCTGCTGATTGGCTAAAGAGGAGAGAACATTGATTTGTCTCTGAATATTTGTTCAAATATCTCGGAGAAAATCAAAGCATTATCATTTGAAATATGCTTTCCAAACCAACATTACCCATGAAAGTCTATACCAACAGACTAGCAGGCAAAGATGTTAAAATTCACAATAATGCATTTTTAATATTAGTGTATAGTCCAATTGTATCAGATAAGCAAGATGGGTTTTATGCATAGCTCCTCATTAATATTAAAAACAAAACAAAGCTCCATTTGGTGCAGGTTAACAAGCTCTTTGGACACAATGAAACAATATGGACAGCATTGGGCTGACAGAAGAGTGCAGTTTTCAACCAAAAAGGCTCAGTAATTTGGAGGAAATTTTAAAGACTATTAAAATTAGTTTTTTTTAGTTACAATTTTTCTTCAAAGAGCTGGTTACCTCCCTTGAGTGTATATAGAATTTGTCTGGGTTAACCCCAATACTGTATATGAACATTGCCTAATTAACCACTGAAAACACTGACAGTGCTGGCTTTATCTGAGGTCAACTATGTGTAGTAAAGGGTTTTGAGGATGTCTTGGACTGCCTCATCATCACACAGAAAGCACAAGAAAACCCCTGGTTGGCAGTCTGCTCTTGAATGAAAATCTTAAAAAGGAAGAAACAGCAACAGAATATGAGAATTCAGCCGGGAAAAGTGTGCTGAAAACACAAGGCTTTTACTCCAAGACACATCCATTTCACACATTAGACTCCACAAATGGTCTCTTTGGTTTGATAGGGGATGTCTGTCCTTGCCTGGAGTCCCTAGACAGTTGCCTATAGAGGTTGTCCTGATACGCCTGTGCAACAGGCAGTGTCCTAGCCACCTTAACATCGGGATATGAAGACGTTTGGCTAACTCTCTCCAGAAGGTCTCCTCGGGAGCCATTGGCTAACATCCCATGTGGGCTGTAGTAGTCTTCTTCCAGCAAATGTCCATTCTGTGCATTGTTGGTTTTGTTATAAAAGGCAATGCTGCTGATAGAGGAAGGTGGACTGAATGTTTCTTGCTGGGGAAGATTTCCAGGAGAAGTGGGACTTATAACAGTATCCACTGAAGACACAGCCCAGGTTCTGTTCTGTTGGTGCAGATGGGGATACTGTTGAGTCCGGGCAGTTTTATCAATGATGCCCATGAAAGGTGTGGTCCTGGAGCGGGCAGGCTCGCTGGGGTATCCACCCTGTGTTGGAGAGACTGGGGAAAGCTCATCACATGATCTATCATAAGCTGGCTTAAGGGGAATTTCCATCTGCTGAATAGAAGAAGAAGGGCGGAAAGGAGGGTTCACATTGGTGGTGGAGGAGATACTATTGCTAGAAGGGGAAAATCTGAGGCCAACACTTTGTGAATGAAGTAAAGGCCTTGGAGTTGGTGGATGAGGTTTTATTTCACTGGGGTTTACTGTCATGGGCCTTCGTATCAAGTGAGAGATGTCAGGGGAACCAAGCTGAGTGGAAGGTAGGGAGGAACGTTCCAGGTCAAGCTTGGTATGACAGACTGGATAATAGGAAGCTGACTGGCTACGGCCAATCTGTGGGGTTTGACTGTATCTCATCCCACCACGGTAGGCAGAGGAAGGCCTCTGTGGAAGATCCTCTTTAGCTAGTCCTCCATGCTGGCAGATGGCCCCTGCACTTAGGCTGGCCTGAACATGCTGCACTGGCCTGCCCTCCCCCACTATTCCTCCAATGGAGCTCTGGTAAACCAGCCGACTTTGGCCAACAGCCACTTCTGCTGATGCAGACTGGTATTTGTTGGCCGATGAGTGAGTAACCTGGCCGTAAGTGCCTGTGGGTATCACAGTACTGCAGTGAACAGCTGAACTTGGCTGATTGCTTCGGACAATCTGTGCCTTGGCAGGCTGCAGCCTCAGTCCTTGTTGAGGAACTGCAACAGGTAGTGGAAGCATTTGGAAAGACCTTTGTGTCATTTTAGAGAGTGGAGACTTTGGCCGACTGGGAAGCTGACTGATGCTTGGTTCCTGTTGATATCGTACTGGTGAGCCTGACTGAGCTCTGTAGACACTCATGCTATCTGCAGGAGGGCTGGCTCGGTATTGAGGACCTCTACGAAGAGGTGAAGGGGGCGGACTTTGATATTCTTTCCCTTGGCTACTAACTGGAGGTGGGCTAAAACGGTAAGAGGAAGCCTGGTGAGCAGGAGATGTGTGTGGTGGGCTAGGCCTATAATGAGAGTTCTGGTGTGTTGGGGAGAGTGCTGGAGAGGTGGGCTGATACCCTTGCCTCGTTGGTGATCCCACAGAAGTGTTGGACCTGAAGTCAAACACCTGATGTGAACCAAGTGGTGAGCTGGAGATGTAGGTAGATTCACGGTGGGCGGGGGAAGAGGGAGGGCTCTGAATGACAGACAGTGCTTGGCTGGGCCGTGACTCTGTCTGCAAACCAACAGAAATATTTTCTACATCTTGTTCAAGATACTCCTCTTCCAAGATGTCTTGCACTGCATACAACTCTTCATGCTGTGGTTCAGGTTCAGGTACTACAAGAGGTGGTTGCTGCTGTAGTTGTGCCTGTGTCTGCCTGCACTCTTCTTCTACCCGCATCAGCAGCCGCTGAATCTCACGGTTGTTCGGACAAAGCTTGATGGCCTCGTTCAGGTCCTCCAGTGCTGCTGAAAACTGCCTGCTTGGCCAAAAGAGGAGACAAAAGAATAAAAACCAATGTTACTCTGGATTGGAATGGATTTAATAATATGTTAAGTAATAAGATTCTTATGAAGAAAAGCATTGCAAATCATAATAGGGGTGGTGGTCTTCCAAATCTTATAACACTGATTCTTCAGCCTTTGGCTGTTTCATCCATTTCTGCAGCAACAGAAATAAGCCACTGTGTCCAAAATTGCTTTCTTAGAAATGAAGGGAACAAGGAAGGCAACTTTGGGGTTTGTATAGGTCTGTTCCTTCAACTATTTAAGAGTCGAGCTTAAGTCCATAAATGTTTCAGGTAGGGGGCAAGCTACAGCCTTTCTTCAGCCAGTGAATGCTGATCTGAGGGTTGGTCTCTTGGAAATGGAGGGAACAAGGAAGGAAGAGTATCTAACACAAGGCCACAAGGCCTGTGGTTATCTTTTGAGGAACAGAAGGGTGGGAAGTTTGGGGAGAGGTGGGTTGTCATTTACAGGGACACTGGTAGCTTTTGAACAAAACAGTCATCTGCTTGAATGTGATTGATTCGCAGAGAATATCCTTTAAACCCTTTGTACATTTTATTTTCTTGTTTGACTTTCATATGTCTTTTTATAACATGAAAATTGCTGAAACCTTTAAAAGTTTGACTTCATGCTGACTGTAGATGCTGGAAGTTGCTGGATGTATACTGACTTCTGTTGTTGAGGTAAGGCAAAACTTCTTTTACTATAGGGGGTCCTGAAAAACTGAATGCATCAAAGTCCCAGAAAGGAACTTGGTTGTTAGACTTCTTAACAAAATATTAGAAACATTGGAGAGCCATATAAAAGTGCATAAAAAGAGGGAAAGTATAACACGGACTGTGGACTAATTAGAAAAGTGATGTTTCTAAATGCAAGTTTAGACCCAGCAATTCAATGGGCTGTCCTTGAGATGAGCAGTTGTGCTGCAGGGTCTCTGGTGCTCATCTGGGTGGATATAAAAATAGGTAGGCAAAGTACAGCTGTCCAAATATTGTTGGACTGCAACTTCCATCAGACCATCCCAGCCTAACCAATGCTGAAAAATGTTGGGAGCTCCAGTGCAACAAAATTTGAAGCACCACAGCTTCCCCATAACTGTTATGGAAGAATATCTGGCACAAGATAAAATTCCACATACCCAGAGCAGTTATTTTACTCCACGAGCTAACCAAAGATGCTAGCAGTACTCAAAAGACAACCTTCTCCAGTCATGAGTACTTCGGTATGTGATTTTATATGCAGATGATGATTCAGGGCCTTCTTGAGCCGCAACTCCAACATAAATAAGATACATCCCAAGCATACTGCTCTAACCCAATCCCCTCTCCCACAAAAAAACCGTTCTCTTATGCAATGACTGGCTAACCCTATGACTCTGTCCTCCAAACAGTCAGCTGCAGTATACTTATTTTATTTATTTATTTACAATATTTTTTAGCCGCACCATTGCCAGTGGCTTCTGTGCTATGACAGAGCTAGCTCTAACAGAACAATCTTATGGGATGGTCAAGCTTACAGAGTTACTGTTCTTGGAATCATAGAAAGTGCTCAGCTTAATGGATGGGGTGAGTTAATAACCTTTATTATCTGCAAATTATAATAATCACCTCGCTTGGGAATTCTCTGGCTGTTTGTTCCTTGTATGGAATGGGGGCATTTTTGGAGTGTGTCACACCCAACCTTAGGAGAACAGAACCTTTAATTTCTCTCTGACTGTCCTCTCACCTGCTGCTGCGTTTGGCCCTTGCTCTTGCATAGTAAGCTTCATAAGATTTCGGTTTCAGCTCCAGTGCTTTAGTAGCAAATTCCTCCGCCATTCCAAAATCCTGCCATTACAATAGGTGCGTAGATAAGTCATTGAATATATAAAAAAATAATATGACATGGACATATCTTTGTATGTGGATTTAGTATAATTCAACATTAATGTAGTGTCACAGATAGCTGGTATCAAGAGATCCAACCCTGTATTGTGAAGTCAAAAGTTATTAAATTCCCAAACAGTACTTCTCAAGGTCATTTGTTCCTTCTGTATACAGTATTTCCTATCTTTCTGCTAGTGGTCTGCCCTAGAAAACTGTAAAAACTCTATTCATTTCCATGTACCTACATTGCTAATATAAAAATCACAACCCAGTTCTTGATATTTTCTGGTTTTGGAAAGAAATGCTGAACTATGTAAAGTCTCTTTGGATTTTCCCATGTCTTGGGTAAGGTCTCACAATACTTGTTTTATGTATTCAAGGAACACATGAGGACATGGAATTATGCTGTGTAGCACGTGTGCCTCCCCCCAACACAGATACACAGTGACAGAAGCCTCAACATTTCTATGCTTAGTGACTGTGCAGAGCGGCCCTATGCGTATATAGAAGTATGCACATATAGCTTCTTCATGTGAGTGCTTCACTTTTTTCCAGTGAGATGACAGCTTGCTGGGGGTGGAAAGCTGACACAGGAGCCAGGTTATAGAGCACAATCCTGATTTGTCACTCTCTCAAAGACCTCTTGCATAAGGTCAAATTTCTGAATGCTCTCAATAATAATAAATTAAAATTTTAAAAGGGAGAAATTTTAAAAGAGGTTGTGAAAAGATTGTGTGAGGGGGAACCCTTCAAAATGATGTGAGTAAACCCAGTGGTGCTGATTGGAAATATACACATACTGTTGGTGATTATTACTAACATTTTGTCTCTCTTGTCTAGATTAAGGTGTTTTGCACCTTAGCTATATGCAGCTTTAATGACATAATAAGTTCATTCATTCCTTTCTTAGTTCTGTGGCCAGTACAAACAAATGTGATCTCTTTTCCTATTGCAAACCTTATCTAGCTTTAAAATGAGTTTATTTTATGTTGACTTCTGCATTATTCAGTCATTGTTTATTGTTTTACTAGAATAAACAGATCCTGATTTTTCACACATGCACACAAATACGTACTTCCCATGTTATGTTTTTAGACACAGGAACAGGAGGAAAATGGGAGGGGTGTGGGGTGTATGTTTTAACCATGAGTCACTGTTCTAGGAGAAAGCAAGAGCTTCCAAAAGGAAAAACGGCATTTCAAATCCACCAGCATCCTCCAATCTGCACACACAGAGAAATATTTAAAAAAAATCACAGCTATAAACAGCTATTTTTATATAGCAATGAATTTTTAATTGACTGAAATGAACAGCAAACCATTGCTTGGCTGTTTCAGAACTGTAAAATGCCAGTGTTCTGTGAAGGACAACCAGGTTACAAAAAGGTGGAGGTTTTCAAGGCCATTCCAGGAGTCTGGGAAAGAGTCTGGTTAGGGAGTGGTTAGGAACAGGAAAGGGAGCTGGGAAAAGATCGTGTGAAGGGAGGGAGTTTGAGAAGGAAGCCACTTACATTCATTTTCCTCCGACATCGAGAGAGATTTAGAAGCAGTGACACCTTTAGCTCCCGAAAGGTTTTCAGGTCCTCTCCAAACCCCTCTCGGGGGAATTTCTTCAGAGCATACTGATAGCGCTGGGCCGCCTCCTTCACTTTCCCTTTCTAATAGAATGGTAAACAGGTCAAAATGCATCACTCTTTCATGGTTCTACTATCTATAGAGCAGTCTACTTGAAACAACTGAATGTGCCTGCATAGTTGCATCTACAGTACAGAGAAATCTAGAAATAAGTATAGCCTGGCAGCTATTATTCCTTGCACAATAATACTTGGCTGCTTGGAAGTCATACAGAAAATATATATTACTGCAGGAGGCCTGATATCATTTTTACATCCTCAGAGGTCTTATGTGTTGATCATCATCATTGTCATCATCTTAGAACTATTGCAGGCAAAAGTGCTCAAGACAGGCACTTTCGTACTGCTAGGAGAGTTTTCTGAAGTAAGTTGATAATCTTTACTTGATAATCTCAATGCAATGAGTCAATGTGCAGGCTAATTTTCCACCAATATAATCTGCTCCAAGATTCCTGTCAAACTGGACTTTAGTGGCCTGGCACGTATGTTGGAATAAAGCAGTCCACAGTTCACAGACTATACAGTGATATCTGTAGACTAATATATGCTAGTTTTAAAACATGAATGGAGTTGGACATCTATCAAGAGGATAGATATAAAAATGAACATGTTATCTAGTTATTGATGACAGCTATTGCAACAATTCAGCATCAGAGAATTTCAGGTTGATGACAGTTTGCCCTCATTTGTACAGTTGTTTACTTTCAGTTGAGCAAAGTGTGAAGATAACATTCCTAATTGCTTACCATGGTTAATCAATCAGTACTGAACTATGTTTTCCAGCTCCTCTCTCCTCCTTTTTACCTTATCAGAACATCTATAGTTAAGGATTTTACCCACGCTGACCTTAACTGGCTAATGCTAGCTTGATATCTTCTTAACCAGAGTCAACAGTTTCAAAGCCTGGTTATGACAGGAATTATAGTTTATGTATACTAAAATTTGTATCTCATCTTTCTAAGCCAACTCAAGATTATGTTGATACAGTTTAAAATACTAAACAATATAACAACAAATACAATTTAAAATACACAAGAACAAGGACTAATAGTAAAAACAGAAGTGCAAGTAAATTGTTTATTTCCCTATCTAAGAATACCTACTGAAATAAAACTGTTGTCAGCATATACTTCAAAGCAAAAGTACTTCCCTGGGAAGGTTGAATTATACTCTGGGTACCACCATTGAAAAGGTTTTCTCTGGCAATGGGAATAGGGGGCTGCAGATAATCTGGTCCTAGTCCTTTTATCTATAGCTTTAAAGGTCAAAATGAGCATCTTGAATTCAGCCTGAAAGCAAAATGTAGCTAGCAGGATAGGCATCTAATCTGGTATTGCTATTCTGAATCAAATGAAACTTCCAGGGTTTCCGCACAGCCAGACCCACTTAAACTGTATTACAATGATCCAGCCAAGAGGCTACTGTGAAATTACTGTGAGAGTTCATAGTGAACTCTTACTTCAGGAAAGAGATTAAAAGAGAAGTGTTATCTAGACATGATGCTCCTGAAGTTCCACTGACATACAGACACCTACACATAGGTCACCTGTCTAAGGTGGAAGGCTTTGTGGCCTAGGATCCTGTTCAGAAAGAAAGCTGTCCAATGGCTAGCTAAGAGCTTCCTGTCTGAACAGGAAGCTAGGCACAGCTTAGACTTAGCTAAAGTACAAAGCTTTTCAATTTAGGCTGTTCTCCCAGATAAGCCACATATAGATGTCTGCAAGTATCTGTATGTCAGATGGAAATCCTAGGATGAGAAATTTTGTGATTTATAGTCCCCCAAAAATCGCATGCCTGGTGTTAACCATGATTTTGGTCAGTGCAAATATAACCTCAATCATAGTTAAAACTAGCAGGGGAACAGTTGAGTTTTATGAGGAATGGGAGGACTCCATAGTCTATTCTTCATCTGTCAGTCATGGTTTGAGAACAGCAGCATGACTGTGCCCAGAAGAATTAAAATATGAAAAACTACAAACCCTTGTGGGTCAAAGGGCTGGCAGCATAGCCAAGAGCCAATGCTTCAGCTACTCCAGTCTAATATGAAGCAAATATGTTCTGAAGTCCCATGCATATGCTGAGGTGATGTACCTAATTTCAGTGCCCACAGAGACTGCTGAGAATCACCAGACCAAACTCTCATATAGTGAAGAGTTACTCTATAGTGGACATTGTTAGCTTACTAATATTGCAATGTTTTATGGTAAAGGTCTTCAGCTCTTAGGTTTTAGTACCATTTTTCTTCATTCAGTAACTGAAGTTACTGTCAGGATAATTTATGTTAAAAACTGCAAATTTTTAAAAGAATTAGCTAATGTATATAGATTATGAAAATTAAGCATACCAGTTATTGTTCACATATTTCCAGTCATGCCTCTATAGCTGTTTGATGCAGCCAGAAGAACTGGATATAAACTCAGTAATGGAATCTTGATAAAAACTCTGTTTTCCATCTCACCTTGTAAAACATGTCCCCCTCTTCCATCAGCTTGCTCAACAGGATAACCATGATGTCTGGCTTGGAAGTGGCCATCGCCCAGGTTGCTGGACCTGTAGTGTACAGGATGCATGATGGGTAAAAAACTCATACAATGCAAAAGGTGGTAAGGGAGGAAAGCTAAGGTGGAGAAACTTCTTGAGGCGAAAATTTCTGCTGGAGAGAACAACTTGGTATAGCCAAACAAGGAGCAACATACTTCCAACCAACGAGCTGGACCCTATTCATACTGCCTTAGTTTTCAGTTCATTCGAAATGACTCACAACTGTTGGAGTCATTCCCAAAAGAGGGCCCTAGTATCCTCTGACTGGCAATGGGGGGAGGGGGCAGCAAGACAGTTATATTCTGGAAAAAGTGACTGAGGAAGAAAATCAAAGTTACACAAAGAATCTCTATCCATGCAAACTTTAAACAAAGTTGTCTTTGGTGTACTACAGAAATCTGAATAAACTTGGACTTGCACTTTTTTGTCTAATACCTTTGTGTCACCATGACAGGAATGATCAGAGCTTTAAAACCCCTCAGTTTTCAGAATGATGTTCACTTCAAGCAGGACTTATACCCGTGAAGCACTTTGGATGACTAAGTACAATCCCCTTCTAATACAGTCTGAAAGCCCAATTCTGTAGCCGTCTTATTCAAGGCTTTCAAAAACTCCTATAAGTGCTAGTTGTCTTACTTGGCAATTATCCAACAGGGAAGTATTGATACAATTAGGTATAGAGAAGCATTTCACATGGCTTTGGGAGAAGAATAAATTTCCAGTATTTTACAAGTGAGTCAGGTCTTGAGTTCAAGTTATTCTCTGCAACAGTAAGGGTTAAAATAATTATTTGAAGATGAGAAAAATGAAAAATGGGTATGTGGGGAGAAAGATGCAGGCAGGCAAAATCATGGAAAGCAGAGCTGTCAGACCACCAAGCTGGATGCTGACAGCAATGAAGTATACCTCGTGGGCGACTCGGTAGTGTCTGACAGCCTTTGAGGGAAAGGAGAAAACAAAAAAGTTGTTGGAGAGGGAGAAAAAAATGGGTGAAGGTGAATTTAAAAAAAAGGAAAAAGCAGCAGTGAGAGGCAGGCAGCAAAGCAGCCAAGGCACCAGCAAATTTCCTTGTGATGCGAGAGACTGTCTCAAATATAGAAGCATCTACAGCGCAGGGAAAGAAGCAGCTGGACAGCAGCATATCAGCCCAACACAGCTGTTGAATTGTTTACTGGTCTTTCTTGGAGAAAGACCTTATTAAGAATTGCTTCTTTAGTTTGCCAAAGCTAGGCAATGAATGTAACACATATCAATTCTAGTCTCTTCTGGTGAAGCAGAAGAAGCATTCCTTGAAAAGTGGGCATGCTATTTCAGGGGAGTACACCATGTTTACACATCCTAGGAAGAAATAGCTCTTGCAAGAGTCACGCAGGTGGCTTTCCTTTCGACTCCTCCCTACCTATCTTGGCTCCTTTCTTCAAGAGGGTGACTACAACAGAAGTATTGCGGCAACCCACCGCCCTGTCGAGGGGTCGCATCCCACTGTAGTCCACATGCTCAATCATGGCACCATGATCCACCAGGAACTGAACCTACAAATAAGCAAACAACTGAATCTGCATCATCCTGGAAGAAAGTCCTCATAATTAGGCAATTAGGTCAAGACTCCTTAAAGCTAAGAGTGGTATAATCTGTTAAATGATGAATATTTTGTCCTGTTGCCTCTCATAGCTACTGAGTGGCTAGAGGCAGTTGTAGTGGGAAACTTTCCAATGGCCATTATGCCCAACTCTTTGATCACAGATAAGACTGTTTACCAATCCAGGTTCTAGATCATAATGCATCGTAAGCAACAGATATGTTGCATAGGAAACAGTAACAATTACAGGTATGACTATGATCCCAAAGATCAGAATATTGCACCCCTTTTGTTTTCACACTAAATGATTCCCACTATCACAGCCTGTCAAACAGAATATGGATAGTAAATCTATGGCATATATACAACAAATGACATAGGTGGTGGTATTTAAGACTCCCTAGACCAGTGGTTCCCAAACTATGCACTATGATTTCCTGGGGTGTCACCAAAGCCATCTAGAAGTGCCACAGAATCCTTTCATCCTTCCTCTCCCCGCTCCTCGCCCAAAGTACAGTACAGCATTTACTTCCAGTTTCTCTGCTGTCTGTGCATGATAGCAAGAGAGAATCCTGGCCCAGTCTTGCCAAAGGACTGAGTATCCTGCCCTCCTGTTCGCAAGGAAGCCTTCGCCCTGCCCACCTCCTACAAATGCAGCTTCTCCATTTTACTGGAGGTTGCTTCTCTCAGAGATTTCAGGCCAGGAGTGTGTTTCCACTAAGTTGTTCTTGTTGTTTAGTCGTAAAGTCGTGGCCGACTCTTCATGACCCCAGGGACCAGAGCATGCCAGGCCCTGCTGTCTTCCACTGCCGCCCGGAATTTGGTCAAATTCATGTTGGTAGCTTCGAGGACACTGTCCAACTATCTCGTCCTCTTGTCCCCTTCTCCTCTTGCCTTCACACTTTCCCAACATCAGGGTCTTTTCCACTGAGTCTTCTCTTCTCATGAGATGGCCAAAATATTGGAGCCTCAGCTTCAGAATCTGTCCTTCCAGTGAAAACTCAGGGTTGATTTCCTTCAGAATGGATAGGTTTATCCTCCTTGCAGTCCAGGGGACTCTCAAGAGTCTCCTCCAGAACCACAATCCAAAAGCATCAATTCTTTGGCTGTCAGCCTTCTTTATGGTCCAGCTTTCACTTCCATACATCGCTGATGGAAAAACCATAGCTTTGACTATGCGGACCTTTGTCAACAAGGTGAGGTCTCTGCTTTTTAAGATACTGTCTAGGTTTTTCATTGCTTTCCTCCCAAGAAGCAGATGTCTTTTAATTTCACAGCTGCTGTCACCATCTGCAGTGATCATGGAGCCCAAGAAGGTAAAATCTATCTTCATATCTTCCCCTTCTGTTTGCCAGGGGTGATAGGGCCAGTGGCCATGATCTTAGTTTTTTTTAATGTTGAGCTTCAGACCATTTTTTGCATTCTCCTCTTTCACACTCATTAAGAGGTTCTTTAATTCCTCCTCACTTTCTGCCATCAGAGTGGTATATTTTGCATATCGGAGGTTGTTGATATTTCTTCCTGTAATCTTAATTCTGGCTTGAGATTCATACAGTCCAGCCTTTCGCACAATGTATTCTGCATATAAATTAAATAAGCAGGGAGAAAATATACAGCCATTTCGTACTCCTTTCCCAATTTTGAACCAATCAGTTGTTCCATATCCAGTTCTAACTGTTGCTTCCTTCCCACATATAGAGTTCTAAGGAGATGGATAAGGTGGTCAGGCACTCCCATTTCTTTAAAAACTTCCCATAGTTTGCTGTGGTTGACACAGTCAAAGGCTTTTGTGTAGTCAATGAAGCGGAAGTAGATGTTTTTCTGGAACTCTCTGGCTTTCTCCATAATCCAACGCATGTTAGCAATTTGGTCTCTAGTTACTCTGCCCCTTCGAAATCCAGCTTGCACTTCTGGGAGTTCTCGGTCCACATACTGCTGAAGCCTACCTTGAAGGATTTTGAGCATAACCTTGCTAGCGTGTGAAATGAGTGCAATTGAATGGCAGTAGGAGCATTCTTTGACACTGTCCTTCTTTGAGATTGGGATGTAGAGTGATCTTTTCCAATCCTCTGGCCACTGCTGAGGTTTCCAAACTTGCTGGCATATTGAGTGTAGCACCTTAACAGCATCATCTTTTAAGATTTTAAATAGTTCAACTGGAATGCCATCCCCTCCACTGGCCTTATTGTTAGCCATGCTTTCTACGGCCCACTAGACTTCACTCTCCAGGATGTCTGGCTCCAGGTCAGCAAACACACTATCTGGGTTATCCGGGACATCCAGATCTTTCTGGTATATCTGCTTCTGTGAGGTCCCTACCATTTTTGTCCTTTATCATGTCAATCTTTGCACAAATGGTTCCTTTAATATCTCCAATTTTCTTGAACAGATCTCTGGTTTTTCCGTTTCTATTATTTTCCTCTATATCTTTGCACTGTTCATTTAGGAAGGCCCTCTTGTCTCTCCTTGCTATTCTTGGAAGTCTGCATTCAATTTTCTGTAACTTTCCCTATCTTCCTTGCATTTTGTTTCTCTTCTGTTCTCTGTTATTTTTAAGGCCTCACTGGACAGCCACTTTGCTTTCTTGCATTTCATTTTCTTTGGGATGGTTTTTGTTGCTGCCTCCTGTACAATGTTACAAGCCTCTATCCAAAGTTCTTCAGGCACTCTGTCCACCAAATCTAGTTCCTTAAATTTGTTCTTCACTTCCACTGTGTATTCATAAGGAATTTGGTTTAGATTATACCTGACAAGCCCATTGGTTTTTCCTACTTTCTTCAGTTTAAGCTTGAGTTTTGCTATAAGAAGCTGATGATCAGAGTCACAATCAGCTCCAGGTCTTGTTTTTGTGGCTGTATAGGGCTTCTCCATCTTTGGCTGCAGAGAACATAATCAATCTGATTTCTGTATTGCTCATTTGGTGATGTCTATGTGTAGAGTCGCCTCTTGTGTTGTTAGAAAAGAGTGTTTGTGATGACCATCTTGTTCTCTTGACAAAACTCTATTAGCCTTTGCCCTGCTTCGTTTTGAATTCCAAGGCCAAACTTCCCTGTTGTTCCTTTTATCTCCTGACTCCCTACTTTAGCATTCCAGTCTCCTATAGTGAGAAGAACATCTTTCTTTGGTGTCAATTCTAGAAGGTGATGTAAGTCTTCATAGATTTGGCCAGTTTCAGCCTCTTCAGCATTGGTGTTTGGTGCATAAACTTGGATTACTATGATGCTGAAAGGTCTGCCTTGGATTCGTATTGAAATCATTCTATCATTTTTGAGATTGTATCCCAGTACAGCTTTTTCCACTCTTTTGATGACTATGAGGGCTACTCCATTTCTTCTACGGGATTCTTGCCTATAATAGTAGATATGATAATCATCTGGATTGAATTCGCCCATTCCCGTCCATTTTAGTTCACTGATGAACAGGAGATGTCAATGTTTATTCTTGCCATCTCCTGTTTGATCATATTAAGCTTACTAAGGCTCATAGATCTTACATTCCAGGTTACTATGCAGCATTTTCCTTTGCAGCATTAGACTTTCCTTTCACTTCCAGGAGCGTCCTTTCGGTTTTGGCTCAACCACTTCATTAGCTCTGTAGCTACTTGTAAATGTCCTCCACTCTTCCTCAGTAGCATGCTGGACACCTTCCAACCTGAGGGGCTCATCGTCCAGTGTCATACCTTTTAGCCTTTTGTTTCTGTTCATGGGTGTTTTTTTTTTTTTTGGCAAAGATACTGGAGTAGCTTGCCAGTTCCTGCTGCAGTTGGATCACGTTTAGTCATAACTCTCTACTATGACCTGTCCATCTTGGGTGTTCCTGCACGGCATAGCCCATAGTTTCTCTGAATTACTCAAGCCCCTTCACCATGACAAGGCAGCAATCTGTGAAGGGGTCCACTAAGCCACTGGTTCTTAACCTTGGGTTACTCAGGAGTTTTGGACTGCAACTCCCAGAAACCTTCACCACCAAGTGTGCTGGCTGGGGTTTCTGGGAGTTGCAGTTCAAAAACATCCGAGTAACAAAAGTTAAGAACCACTGCAGTAAGCTACCTGTCTACAACATACAACATACTCTCTGCCTCCATCTAGTGGTCAGTCCTGGTGATACACAATGGGAAGGTGCATATCTTTTTTTTCGTCAGGCAGTGTATGAATGAAACTAGGAGTAGAAATCCCACAGATATGACGGTCCTACTGTATTGGGGAGCTGTGGCCAGTGGCCAATAAGTCAAGGCAGCCTTGAGTCAAAAAGGTTTGGGAACCACTGCCCTTGACAATAGCAGGCATGTGTTGGACCTTTGATCAAATCTGCTCCTGTCTGGAGATATAGCATTGTACTGATATCAGTCTTTTAGCACAACAGATTAGAAGCTCGATTATGCTATGACATGGAAGGAATGGTATCACAACACACAATGGGGGGCACTATCTTGTATTTTGGAATTAATGTATGTGCGGTATGCTTCTATAAAAAGCTATTGTACCAGATGTACAAGAATTTTGAAGTTGGTTAGTAGTTGCACCAGCTTAGAATATTAAAACAAGCCTGAAGGCTTGGCAAAGGTGTCATCATGATTCCTCCCATGGACTTGAATTCAACCCCCTACCAAACCCATCACTTACCACCTCTGCATCACCATAAAAAGCAGCTAGATCCAGCGGAGTGCGCCCATTTTTGTCTGCATGATCTGTAGCAGCTCCACTCTCCACCAAAGCTCTTACTACTGAAAGGTGCCCTTTTAGACATGCCCAACTGAGGGCAGTCAGTCCTTCTTTATCCATCAGAGAAATGGAAGAACCTGGGGGGGGGGGAAGCCAGCAAGATGTGCATTAGTGCAAACATTGTCTATGTGCACTTCATACCATGAATACACTTGATTAAGAAAGTTTTTCTTCTCTCCATTAAAAGTGGGTGCGTCTTTAATGTGATACGCATATTACATTTTTATATTCTTTAAAAAGACAACTGCTTGCTGCAGTTGAAAATGATTTGTTAGTGTGTGTACTTGTCAAACCATGTATTCTCAGTTTTTCATTTGTTTATAGCAAGGGTCCCCAACCCTCAGTCCGTGACACAGCAGTGGTACATGGCCTAGGCAGGACCCAGCTGCAGACACAGATCTCCTGCCCCCCCGCGAGCACCCATGCGTGCGAGCACACTCCGCCCCCTGCGAGCACCATCGCACACATGCAAGTGGGCACACTCCACCCCCTGTAAGCACAACGTGTGAAAGCATGCTCCACCCCCCTGTGGGCACACCACACCCCATGAGCATGCCATGCTCCCCCCCCACAGTTGGGAAAAGGTTGGGGACCACTGTTTTATAGTGAACACGTTTAGTGAGATGCTCCTTCTATTCTTATTTCTTAAACTGACTTGAGCCAGTGATTTCGGTAGTCCTCCTGGCCAAGAGTCCACAACTTGTAAGTCATTGAAGGGCACTTAGAAAATCATTCTTAATTCTCTTTACAGTGTGTGGATTGCTGACCTATAGAGAATGGTATAGGGGTATACTGGGGTAAAGGAGTAAAAAGATCAGTAATAAAAACAGGAACACTGCTAGGGAACTCTTTGCTATATTAACCATCAATCATGAGATAATACTTTCTCTCAGGTCAATGTGGGTTCCAGAATTAATTTCAAAATATAAATCTGAGTTGTGGCAAAATCTGTGTGACATAATTTCATGTCTACAATTTTTGCAAAAAAAGTGAAAGCCAAATGAAGTAGGGGAAAAGAGACCACTACACAGTATTACCTGACCTCTCTGTTCCTGGTTTATATTAAAAGAGATTAAGGACTGGTAATAGTCTAAGCAAAAGCAAGACATCATTGCTAAAATTTCTTCTAAAACCAAACTTGAATGATCCATTTTTCTACCCACCTACCCCAAGTAGGACTAGTTTTTCTTGGAACATGTTTAATCTTGCAGTGTGACTGAGAAGGAAACTTTGAGCAGTACAACAATTGTTCATGGGCAGAAGCAGGTTTGTAACACCTGAAGAACACAAGAGCCGGCTGGATTAGGCCAAGGGCTCATCTAACCCAGCTCCCTGTACCTCACAGTGGCTCCACCAGATGCCTCTGGGAGCACAAGAGACAACTAGATACCTGTCTCCTGATACCCATCTCCTGCATCTGGCATTTTGAGGTACCTTCCTTTGAAGCCTGGAGATTATACATCCCCATCATGGCTTGTAACGTGTGATGGACTTTTCCTCCAGGAATCTCTCAAATTCCCCTTTAAAAGCATCTAGATCAAATGCCATCACCACATCCCATGGCAAGGACTTCTACAACTAACAACATGCTGGGTAAATAAATATTTTCTTTTGTCTGTTCTTACTCTCCCAACACTTAACCTGAGTGGACATCCCCTGGTTCTAGTTTTGCATGAGAGGGGAAAGAGCTTCCTCTATCCACTTTATCCATCCCCTGGCATAATTTTATACATCTCAATCATGTTCCCCTCAGGCACCCTTTCTCTAGACTAAAGAGCCCCAAACAAGGCAGCCTTTCCTCATAAGGGAGGTGCCCCAGATCAGTCATCATTTTAGTTGCTCTCTTCTGCACCTTTTCCAGTTCCACTATGACTTTTTTGAGGTCTGGCGACCAGAACTGTACACAATACTCCAGGTGCGGCCTTACCAGCATTTTTAAAACTGGCATTATAATATTGGCCATTTTATTTTCAACCCCCTTTTTAATGATACCTAGCATGAAATTGGCCGTCTCAACCAATTCTCAGTCCATAAGAGGATCTGCCCTGTTATCCCCTGACTGTGGAGTTTTCTCAGCAGCCTTTGGTGAGGGACCATGTCAAATGCCTTCTGAAAATCCAGATAGATAATATCCACTGGTTCACCCGCATCCACATGCCTGTTGCCCTTTTCAAAGAATTCTAAAAGGTTTGTGAGGCAAGACTTGCCCTTACAGAAGCCATGCTGATTTTCCCTCAGCAAGGCTTGTTCTTCTATGTGTTTTAAGATTTTATCTTGGATGAGGCTTCCCACCATCTTCCCTGGAACAGACGTTAGGCTAACCGGCCTGTAGTTTACCAGGTCCTCCCTCCTTCCCTTTTTAAAGATTGGCGTGACATGTGCTATCCTCTAGTCCTTTGGCACTGTGGCCGTTTTAAGGACTGATCTCTTTAACAGAAAGGTGCAGAAGGCAAATCCCTCTCCCTTCTGGGTGTGTGGGTATGACTTCCTTTCAGGCACAGCTTTTGGAAGAAGTTGGTGAGCCACAGGTATTGTAGCTCTTGGCTGTTTGCTTCCTTTGTTTATACAGTAGGCTTAAACATATTTTCTTCTTACCTTGTGTGTAGCAAAGACTAAGTGTATTTTTCAAATACCAATGTTTATGTGTTGTAAATTTGAAGAGAGAAATTCCCGAAAGAGGAAAAAGCTTTCAGTTAATATAAAAAAATTTATAGTTGAAGCAACGTTCTCCAGAGGAAGGATGTTCATATCACAGATCAAACCTTGTCACTCAAAACATGGCCACACTGATGCCTTGCTTTTATATTTTAACTTCCATGGCAAGTAAGCAAAATAGCATAATCCCACAAACTGGCTCATTCCCTGCATAGTGTATCACTAGTGGTATGGAAGACCTGAACGAAGAATGTAGCTTGACAACATTACCACCTATAACTGTTTGTTTATATAGTTTTAGGTTTAATTTCCAAGTTGCCAAAAACTAACCTTGAGCTAGTAAGAATTCTACTGTGTCCAAATGCCCCTCTGAAGCTGCCATCATCAAAGGAGTCCGACCTTGTTTATCTGCCATGTTAACATCTGCACCATGGGTGAGCAAGAGATCAACAATCTGAAAAGACACAAAGGATGCACTGAGTACAAGTCATGCAGTCCAGGAGTCATGAAAAACAACACTGTTCCCTATGCTCTGTCCTTATACAGTGGGGTCTTGACTTGAGAACTTAATCCGTATTGGAAGGCGGTTCTCAAGTCCAAAAGTCTGTAAGTCAAGTCTCCATTGACCTACAGTGCATTGAAAACCGATTAATCCCGTAACAGGCCGTTTTTGTTCCATTTTGCTTTTTTTCTGGTCTGTAAGTCAAATCTCAGTCTGCAAGTCAAACCTAAATTTTGTGGCCAGAGAAGTCTGTAACTCAAAAAGTCTGTAAGTCAAGCCATCTGTAAGTCAAGGGTCCACTGTATTAGGTCTCAGACTGTAATAAATATTTCTTTGTGCAGCATCTACTTAAGTCCTTCCAAACCCCTTCACGCTCCAGGTTCTCACATGTTTATTGGCCTTTAAATATAACTTTGTTCAAAATGACTCTGACATATACAGAATGTTCTGAGCATCCACTGCTCTTTTCATCTTTTTGAGTACTTCTTTGCCATTCCATCTGTAAGGAGCTGTCTTTGTTTCTGCAGAGCTCAGAAAAACACCTGGAAATGGGAGTTTGGGAAGTGGCTGGATGGGGAAGCCATATTTGCTAATCCAGCCAATGGACTGGGGATTCTCCATCCTTGATTTAAACAAAGGTACACTTACATACACTCTGCTGTATACAGGGTTTTTGCCTTGTCCTGCCTGATCCTTCTCAGTTCAACATCTAATCCATATTTTCTTTTAATAAATTATCCAAATGTCAGGCTGAGATGGAGTGGAAGAATCATGCTGCTGAAGAAAGGATACTTTTGGTGTGGGGGCAAAACCCCTTAAAGTTTACATGGTAACATAGACTGAATTGTTTAACTGGAATTTGGCTTACAGTGTTTCCTGCCTACATAGAGCATGTTTCTAAATTTAAATTCCAATGAGAAACACAAATCAAAAGGGGGGGAAAAACACGTGGCACCTTAAAGACTAATTGCTATATTTTAATGTAAGCTTTCATGGAACATGTCCGCTTTGTCAGACACAAGAGTCAGAAGAAACTGGAACACTTGGCACCTTGAGGCAAAACATGTACCTTCTAGCATAGGACATTTTCATCACAATTTGTGAGCTGCAAGTTTATTTTTTATGAGAAATGGGCACTATTTATATATGAAGCAAATATTTAAAAGAGGAATGAAGTGCATTTGATTCAAAAAGGCTCTTACAGCAGGTCAAAATACACATTGGTGCGTACCTAAACATTTTACAAAGATCCTGTGGCAAAACTAAAAAGGTTAAAATTAAATTGGCAACCCCAGGTCTTCTCTGTAGCATAAAACCCCTCTCCTGTTATCCTCACTAAGGTAATCTCACAGTGAAATTACTTCTGTATGAGAAGTGTAATAGAATATGTGCTTCCCAAGAAAGTATGCCACATACATGCTTGCCAAAACAAGGATTCAACAGCAAACAGCTTCCTCTTGGAGTCTCCCTCCCATTTCTTTTACCTGCCAGTGGCCTTGTCTAACGGCACTGAACAAGGGAACGACCCCACGTCGATTGGGCTGGGCTACAGCTGCTCCCTGCTCAAGAAGAAGTCGACAAACCTCCAGCTTGCCTCGTCCTGCTGCAGCAGTCAGAGCTAGAAGAGAGGACAAACTGGTTGGAAAGATGGTCATGCCAAGAAAACTGTATGTTCCAGCCACAGGACACCTGGCAAATTCATTCATTCATTGAATATATTTATATATTTATTTATATAAATAAATATATAAATATATTCATTCATTTTACACACACACACACACCCTACTTTTTCCTCAAGAGGACTCAAAACATTAAGAGTAGAGAAATTCCCTGCCTACAGACTTATAGGCTACTTTCCACAGAAAAGATAAGAATAAGAAAGGAAGGGCAGTGTTGTAACTGTTAAAAAGTAAAGACTAATGTATTTTCCAAATATTACTGAGATAGGAAGTGATACAGATTTGCTAGGACATTCTGTAATTCATGGCAATTGCTGGATGTTGAATGACAGAAGATGAGGAAACAATGAAGTCACATTTTCTACATCCAGGAAAGAAGGTCCTAGAGACTACTTTCTTCAGTGCAGCTTTCACTATTTATTTAGTCATTAAGCATAAAAGTGGTATTTTTTTGAAAGCTGGATTTCTATAAAATAAAATAAAAATCTTGCAATTAAGAATAACAAGATTTCAGAAGAGGGAATGCAAAACATAGAATCCAGAGTCATTTTAAGTGCATTAGGTTTCTGTCAACTTTAGTGATTTCCACTGCTTGTACTTGCTGATAATCAGTTACTTTTCTGTATAACTTGACCATCTGCATCCAGCAAAGCAAAACAAACAATGAAAATGACTTCCAAAGAGGCAATCATGCTAATTTGTTTTAAAACAACAACAACTAAAAGCTGCTAGTTTGTCAAGACAGTGACAATTATTCTGGTATACAGTCCACAAAAGCTTAGGTCATAACAATTTTTTAAAATTGCTGAAGAACCCTTTGTTGTTAAAAACACCGTATTTTTGCTCCATAAGACGCACCTCCCCCCACCCAAAATGTGGGGGGAATGTCCGTGTGTCTTATGGACCGAAGGCAGCAATTTCGTCGCCGCTGGCCCCATGGGGGGGAGTGTCGCAAGGGTCCGGGTGAGCCTTCCAGGACCCTTGAGAGGCTCCCCCACCCCCCCACAGGGCCAGCGCTGGCGAAATCCCCAGCTTCCAGGTGTGGGGAACGTCGCAAGGGTCCTGGAAGCTCACTCAGACCCTTGCGACGCTCCTCCCACCCCCGCACGGGACCAGCGCTGGCAAAATCCCCAGGTTCTGGGAGTGTTTGGAAGCTTGGGAAGCCTCCAAACACTCCCAGAAGCTAGTGATTTTACCCCCCTGGCCCCGTGGGGGGGTGGGGGGAGCGTGGCAAGGGTCTGAGGGAGCCTCCCAGGACCCTTGCCACACCCCCCACCCCCGCATGGGGGCCAGCACCAGCGAAATCGCCAGGTTCTGAGAGTGTTTGGAAGCTTGGGAAGCCTCCAAACACTCCCAGAAGCTGGCGATTTTACCCCCTGGCCCCGTGGGGGGTGGGGAGAGCGTGGCAAGGACCCTGGGAGTCTTTTGAGGCTTGGGAAGCCTCTGAAGAGTCCCAGAAGGTGACGATTTTGCCCCCTCTGACCCCCGAGGGGGGCAGAGTGAGTCTCTAAAGCGTCCTGGAACACACCCTAGGACCCTTTGGAGCTCACCCTGCCCCCCCGCTGGGCCAGAGGGGGGGAAATTGCCAGCTTGTGGGACTCTTCTGAAGCTTCCCAAGCCTCAAGTCCCAGAAGCTGGCGACTTCGCCCCCTCTGACCCCCGGGGGGGCAGGGCGAGCCTCCAAAGGGTCCTAGGGTGTGTTCCATAAGATGGACCTCTCCATTAGGCTCACCAAATTTTAGGAGAAGAAAACAAATTATTGTTTTCCTGTTTTCTTCTCCTAAAAATTTGGTGCGTCTTGTGAAATGGTGCATCTTATGGAGCAAAAAATACGGTAACAATCCCAAAAGCTCTGTCATTTACAACAAAGGTGAACGGTACTTTGAAAAGTTGTCTTTTTGGACTACAATGCCCAGAAGACCACAACCAACAAATAACTCTTCCAAATGTTGATAAAATTACAAAATGACAAAATACAAGAAGGCACTGCAAGGTGATATCAACATCCTTTAAAATGCTGATACATTGATTTACTTCTCCATTTATTGAAAAATAAATATAACATCGTAAGTGCACAATTTCAGTAAAAAGAGACATTTTCTAACAAACATATAAACAAATACATCAATTTCCTGCCATAAACATCCCGTGAGTAGGGAAATGTTTCTTAAACGAACAAAAATTGATAGCGACACTATGATAGTTGCACAGACAGGCAATTCGTTGATTTACCTTCTAAAACTAATGCAGTAGATTAAAAACAAACCTAAACCAGTAATTGGACTGGACCTTTACTGTTTCCATACTTGAAGCAAAATTCTGTTGCACATAAACTAGAGCAGAACCAAAAGTCCTCATTCCTACTTGAAAATAAAAACTTTGGCTAAAAATGTGATGTGCTAGTGTATATATATTATCCTCAAACAAAGTGAATCATAAAAATCTGTGAAGGTATTTCTAGATGTTAGGGGTTTTCAGGCTTCTATACTCTTAAAACATTAGGGAGGACTAGTCATCAGGAAAGACTACTGTTTTGAAGCTGGGAAGCACATTGTGGAGACAAAGAGCTTGACTGACAGGTCACAGTGCTCAGCTGGTATGTGTAACATAAGAATGCTGTTGATAGCTACTCTCTCTGGCTTTTAACCCAATATATATAATGTTAGGTGGAGTAGAATGCAATAAATTCCTGGAGGGAAAAAAAAACCTAAAATGGGAAATTCTAAATAACTAGTGTGAGTAAAACTGGATATATGGGAATAGGGGATATATAGAAACAAATCTGTTTTTAAAAAGGAAAATGTTGATAAAATAAAAGAAATTAAGGATGAATTGAATAATTTTAGAAAGACTGGATTATCATGGTTGGGTAGAACAGCAGCATGTAAAATGAAGATTTTACCTAAGATTTTTTGTTTATGATGCCACTGATAAAGATAACAGAAGAATTGAAAAAATGGCAAAATATGATTAATAACCACAAACCAATCTCCCTTTCTCAACAGGGGGACGATGGATTCCAGGGTGACCATCCGGAACCGGCGTGGCTGAAGGTAAGTGTTGAGGTCCCTTAGATCTAGTATGGGCCTTAGATCTCCATCCTTTTTTGGAACAATGAAATATCGGGAGTAAAATCCCCTGAGGATGTCCTGACGAGGAACCCGTTGTATCGCATTCTTTTGGAGTAGAGTGAGGACCTCCTCCTCTAGGGTGGGATTGGATGTTGTCATTCGCAGATGTCCTAGAGGAGAAAGTTCTACCAACTCTAGCCGGTAGCTGAATCTGATGATGTTCAGAACCCAGATGTCTTTTGATATCCTTTGCCAATTGTGGTAAAATGGGGCAAGACGTGTGTGATGATCTTGAAGCAGAGGGTTGATGAAGTCAAAGGTACTGCTTGGACTTTCTGGTAGATGGGCGATAGGACTGACGTTTATGTGATGTTTGCTGTTTGTAGGGTGGAGCGGCAGAAGATTGTTGAGAAGAGAACCTTGAGAACTCCTGTAAGGCCTGTACCCTTGAGAAGCCTGCTGATGATACTGCTGCTGAGGAAATTGCCTCTGCCACTGTTGTTTTTGGAAATGAGGCTGTTGATGAATGGTGTAAGATTTAGCAGTTTTCTTGCTTTCGTGTATAGATTTGAGAGACTCATCAGTCTTTTCATTAAATAAACCTTTTGTATCAAAAGCCTGTTCTTCAATTTGCTTCTTCACGTCCTCAACAATACCAGATGCCCTGAGCCAAGCACGACGCCGAAGGGTTATTGCAGTGTTCAATGTCTTAGCCGAAACATCTGCCTAGCAGCTAAGCACTGGTGCTTGGATGTCATAGCTTCAGCACGAGCATTTGAACACTCCTGTCTAATGTTGCCATCTTGGATAATATTAATTATAATAATTGCATTATGTTAGTTATTCTTCTATATTGTTTTAATGTGTTTTAATTTTTGTAAGCCGCCCCGAGTAGACCTTGTCTAGAGGGGCGGGGTAGAAATTGAATAAATAAATAAATAAAATAAATAAATAATGTCTTCAGGAGCAGCTTGAAGTGCTGCCAGTACGTTATTCCAGAGATCCTTCTGGTATGCTCCCATTGCTGCCTGGTAATTGCAAATTTTTAGGAGGAAGGACTGGAAGTTGTAAATTTTCCTACCCAAGACATCCATCTTCCTGCCTTCTTTATTGGTGGGAGTGACATGTGGCCTCCCTGAAGCCTTAGAAGCATTCACATGGACAATGACAGAGTTGGGAGCAGGGTGCTCGGATAAGAAATTGACTTCTCCTCCATAAATCCTATACATATTCTCACTCCTCCTAGAGATAGAAAGAGGGGTGGCTGGTTGAGAGCAAGCGTCGATAATGAGATTAAACAGTTGAGAAATATAGTTGAGACTAAGTGGTTGAGAAGCCTCTAGGTCGATGTCTCCAAAAATGGGATCATCTGATGGAGGAGGTGGAAGCTGTGTTTGCATTTTTAAAACATTAGCCATTCTGGTCACCATTTGCGAATATGAAGAGAAATCCTCAGAGGGTGAGGATGGATGGGTTCCCTGTATCTGATTGAAAGGAGTCCGCCTCCACTGGTGATTGAGCCTGTAATGGAGAGAAAACCTCTACATCTTGATTGGAAGACACCTCGCAAAGTTGGTCATCTTCCTCCGATGGTACCCTATGTAGAGTAGTCTCTGCTAAGGAGACTTGAGCAGTTTGCTGAGAACTTTTAAGTCTCGACATCAAGGTAGAAGAAGTCTTTTAGGAAGCCTTGGCAGTGTCCATAGCAGGCAGTGTATTCTGAGCCTGTTGACATCGACGTAGAGAAGGCGAAGAACTCAAGGTCGAAGAGGGAGAATAGCACCTCCTCCTGTGCCTGCAGTAACTTGAAGAGGTGGACGACGATGTCAAGTCGGTATCGTAATGTCGACGTCGGTGTTTTGTCCTTCTCCTTCCTGAACGACTGCACCCAGATTGCTCATGCCTGTGTCTTTTCCGATGTTGAGGAATCTCCAAGTCAGACTCACGACGTTGATAAGAAGAATGCTGCCTTTTCGACCCTTTTTTGCGAGGAGGAAGATCTCTCCTCAGAGAGCAAGAGGATGAATGCGGAGTCTCAGTCACCCGGCCGGCAGTTGCAGGGCCAAGATGGGCAGAATGAGGGCTGGATAAGACAGCCTCCTCAACTTTGTCAGGGCTGGGTGAATGCCCAGGTTCAAGCTGTGCCTCAGGCTGCTGAGAGAGTGGCAAAGACGGAGCCGCTTCAGACAGGGATTCCTGATCCCTTGAAGAATCTTCCAAAATTGGTGAAGGCAGCAATGGTGTAACAGGCGGAAGAGAGGTGATCTCTTTAGCCTTGGATTTCTTAGGCTGTCCAGCCTGTTTTTTAGGCTTAGCAGTGTCCTTGGAAACAGGCACCTTAGATGTAGAAGGAGCCTTCTTGGAAGGACCTGAGGTAGCCTTATTAGGGGTTTTAGGCAACTTAGTAGATGTAGATGGGAGAGATACGGTTGTCTCAGAGCGAGGAGTCACCGAGGGATTGGAAGAAGTCTCCATCTCTGAGGGATGGGTTGCAAACAGAGTCTTTTCCCAAAGGTAGAACTTAAGTCTCTGCTGGCGTGCCTTCAAAGCAGCCTTAGTAAATTCTTTACAATGGCGACAGGTAGAAGTATTGTGAGCGTCTCCCAGGCAAAATAAACAAAGACTATGTTTATCATAAAAGGGTCTTTTCCTGGAGCACGCCCTACATTTACTAAAAGGGTCTGATGGGGACATAAAACAGTACACAGGAGGCAATAGGAGCCTGAGTTCTCACGGTAATCAGGAGATAAGTAGGTAATGGAATCTCCTGCTGAGCCGATAATGGCGCTTCCCGCTGAGGCAATCAGCCTGGCAATCAAGCAATCAGGCAATCCACAAAAGCGTGGGAAATAAAGGTCAAACAAGAGCCAAAGTCAGGCAGAGGGTAGTCGAAAAACAGTCCAAGATCAAGGGGCAACAGAAGCAAGAATAGTCGAAATACAGTCCAAAGTCAATCGAATTCCGAGAAAACAAGAGAGCTCTGTCCGAAAACGTTCCTAGCACAATGGAGGAAAATTAGGAACTGAAGGCTGGGGGGAATGGCGCATGTGTGCGAGGGGCAACCTAAACTTTGTATCTTTTTCAGAAAAGCTCTAGAAGGTTCCGAAGTTCCAGCGCAGGGGCTCATTTAACCCAAATATGTGATTCACAGAGACCACACTGAAGAATGAAAGATATTTGCCATTCATTATCTTGAATGCCTCCAGTGTTTGAGCACTCACCACTTTGTGAGGAAATTGGTTCCATTCCCATACTGCTCTAACAGTTAGGAAGTTTTTCCTGATATTCAAGTGAAATCTGGCTTCCTGTTGTCATGGATTGGTTTATGTGGATTAAATCTTGTACTGAAGATGGGATATGTAGTAGTGAACAATGTAAAAGGGATTCCATACTGGTTCTCTGTATAACTGATTTCTGTATGCTGACAGTGTATTTCCAGAGGGATGTAGGAATGTTTTCTTGTAGGCCTGAGGAGAACATTCCTAGATAAGAAGACTGGGTAATTGTTATGGCAGAGCTGCAGATGTGCTAAGGACAACAACACCTGTTCCCATGAAAAGAGAAGAAAGAAGGAGGAACTGTTTATCTGACCTTGACTGGATGACAGCATGAGATATGATGAAGAAGGGGGGGGGGGTTCCAGCGAAGCTTGAAAAAGGAACTCTTACTATGGACAATATCCTTTTTTCCCTTTCATCCATTCTTTTACTTCTTTGGTCTACTGTTTTTCTAGGCCTTTTTGCCTGCTGCACAGTGCAGGTAAAAGGACTGATAGAGATGTAGGGGACTGGGGAGAAAGGGTGGCTTTATGCCTCTTGCCCACCCTAATAGAGCTTTTAAGAGCTTTTGTAAGATTTTTAGTGTTTTTGTATTTAAAGAGAATTGTTGTTTCATTTATATTTTGTATCAAGCCTTGTAAATGGTAATGTGCTGGCTTATGCATTAAACTGACTTTATTTTGTAAATCTTTATATCTTTTTAAATAAAATAATAATCATAAAAATCAATTGGTCTCTTGAATGGTATAGCTGTCTTAGTATTACCCTGAGGGGGAAATTGGGCCACATTTAGCTACTGAGTCCTATCTAATTGAGCAAAGTGGGTCTACTGACTACATAGCTCATGTTTTTTATTTTTATTTTTTGGAATTTTCCAAGGTTGCTGAAGTATCTTTTTAGGGCAGACTTGTAAGCTGAAGTTTTGGGGCGGCCCTTGGCTGAGGTTACCAGGACTCGGCCCAGCCTAATGAGGGAGCACAGGCTTCTAATTACTCTCTGTCCGAACGGTCAAGCATCTCTTAGGAGAGCTGATCGCTGACACCTATAACTTGAGCCCATTGTTCCATGTCCTGGACTCTGGGATAATCAAAAACAAATCCTGCACCTCCTCTGTATAACAGTCTTTCAAGTATTTGAAAAGTGCTATCATATCACCCGTCTTCTTTTCTCAAAGCTAAACATGCCCAGTTCTTTCAGTCTTTCCTCATAGGGCTTGGTTTCCAGCCCCCTGATCATCCTTCTTACCCTCCTTTGAACTTGTTCCAATTTGTTGGCATCCTTCTTCACATGCAGTGTCGACAACTGGACACAGCACTCAAGATGAGGCTTAACTAGTGTGGAATAGAGGGGAACTGGTACTTTATGTGATTTGGAGACTATACTTATGTTAATGCAGCCTAAAATAGCATTTGCCTTTTTTGTAGTCACAGCACACTGTTGGCTCATATTCAGCTTGTAATCTAAACCAGTGGTTCTTAACCTTTTTGAAAGCGCCCCCTTGAGCCATTGAGGAAGTTATCAGCGCTCCCCTCCCCAGCGGCAGTGGCGCAGCAGCAGCAGCATGGCACCGCTGTGGGAGAGGGGTGATGATAACTTCCTCAATGGTGGCGGTGGCGCCATCACATCCACTGCCAGCACCAGCTGCTCTGGATCTGGCGGTGCCGTGCCGCTGCCACGGGGAGCAATAACTTCCTCGATGGTGCTGGCGGCACCACATCCGCTGCTAGCACCAGCTGCTCTGGATCTGGCGATGATAACTTCCTCAATGGCGGCAGTGATGCAGAGGCTCCATCGCCCCCTATCGGCCCCTTCTATTCCTTCGCCCCTGCATCACCTCCTTTTGTTCCATCGCCCCCCTGAAAAATGAAATCACCCCCTGGGGGGGTGATATCGGCAGGTTAAGAACCACTGATCTAACCAACTCCACAATCCTTCTTGCTCATAGTATTGCTGAGGCAGGTATCCCCCATCTTATAACTGTGTTTGGCTTCTTTTTTCTAGGTGAAGTATTTTGCACTTATCCCTGTTGAATTTCATTCTGTTGTTTTCAACCTAGTGCTCAAGCCTATCTAGATCATTTTGAATTTTGTTTGTGTTCCAGGGTGTTAGCTATTCCACCTAATTTTGTGTCATGCACAAATCTGATTAGCATTCCCTGTATCCCCTGATCCAAGTGATTAATAAAAATATTGAATAGCACTGGGACAAGGACTGAGCCCTAGGGTACCTCACTTGTTACCTCCTCCCAGTTTGAGATGGAGCCATTAATAATCACCCTCTGCGTATGATTCTGTAAGCCAATTGTGTTTTCTCTGGACAGTTGTTATACCAAGCCCAAACTTTGCTAATCAGAATATCATGGGCATTTTGTCAAAAGCTTTGTTGAAGTGAAGATATACTATGTTTACATAATTCTCTCTGTCTATCAGGGTGGTCAGCAGTTCAAAAAATGAGATCAGATTAGTTTGGCAGGATTTGTTTTTGAGAAGTCTGTCTTGGCTTCTAGCTACTACTGCTTTGTTTTCTATGTGCCTTCATAGTTACCGCTTTATAATCTATTCCAAAATTTTCCCTGAGACTGATGTCAGGCTGACTCATCTGTAGTTCCCAGGTTCCTCTTTTTTGCCATTTTAGTAGATAGGGACAACATTATCCCTCCTCCAGTTCGTTTGTCACCTCACCCATTTCCCATGATTTAAAGAAAACAATGGACAGTGATTCTGAGAGTTGTTCCACCAGTTCCTTCAATACTCTTGGATGCAGTTCTTCCAGCCAGTAAGATGGACACACAGACACACACACAGACACACACAAAATAGCTTGGGGAAAAAAGCAGGTCTGATTTCCAATAAGAGCCATACACTTTGAAAACCATTCAGATGAGAGAAGCTAGAAGAACCAGCCTACTCATTTTCAGGACAGCTGCCAATAATTATAATGCACTTATATCACAATTGCTCTTGAAGTGACTTCAAATAGTACCTGATAGAAAAATCTTGCTCATGATTTCAGAATTACATATTATTTAGTGATTAGAGCCATCAAATGTTTACATGTTTCTGCAATCTTTGTCTTCTTATAATATGCCCAAAGTACAATAGCCTCACTTCAGTCATTTCTGCACCTAAAGAGAATTCAGGCTTGATCTGATCTAGAGCCACTTACTTGTGCCTCTGGTGGTTAATGGTATTTATTTCAGATGAACTGATATCTTCCCTGTTAGCTTTCTTCACTGTCCAATTTACAAAATTATTCAGAATAGAATAATGTAGAAGATCCTGGCCTGGATCTCGAGAGAAGGATCGCCTTTCAAGTTCCTTCACAGCTGCCTTTCCAAGTCTTAGTCTTTATCTGATTTAGAATCATAAAATAATGGAGTTCAAAGGACTTGAGCCCATTATTATGTGCCCTGCACTCTAGGATGATTGAGAACAGATCCTGCTCCTCTCTGTATGACAGCCTTTCAAGTATTTAAAGAATGCTATCATTGTTTCCTCTGTCTTCTTTTCTCAAGGCTTAATATGCCCAGTTCTTTCAGGTTTTCCTCAAAATACCTGGTTTCCCCTGATCATCCTTGTTGCCCTCCTCAGAACATGTTTCTTGGCTGCTGTCTCTATTTTGAGTCATCAGGATAATCTTAGAACTGCAGAGTTGGAAGGGATTCTATCACTGAGTGCAGCCTGTGTCAAGGAGGCACAGTAGGGAATAGAACTCCCAACCACTGACTCTGCATCCAGATACCTAAACCACTGAGTTTTCCAGCAGTTCTGATTGATTTATGATTGAACCAGGCTGTATAGAACCTTTTAAAATTTCAATGTGTTGTCAACATTATTATATAATTCTTCTATAGTGATGATTTTTATTTTAATGTTCAGCTGTAGTCTTCCATACTTGAAACAGTATTGTTTCAAGTCACTGTTGTCTCCTGCCAGGAATACTGTGTCATATGCATATCAAATTCTTGATACTTCTACAAGCTTCCACTCCTTCAAAGTGACTGCCGCTTTTCTTTGCCTTTTGAGAAGGCATGGAGCTTAGCAAAAAGGAAGAGAAAAGCGCCTCCCCATCCTTTTTGCTAAACTCTGTGCCTTCTCAAAAGGCAAGGGCATGAGGGTTATTAAAAAGGAAGGGGAGGCGTTTGTCTCTTCCTTTTTGCTAAGATCCGTGCCTTCTCAAAAGGCAAGGAAAAGTGGCAGTCACTTTGACAGCTGCTTTCCTTGCCTTTTGCGAAGGCAGGGGCCTTAGCAAAAAGGGAGCCCTTTAATCCCTGCTTTTTCTAACTTGGGGTTAGAAAAGGGGGGTCGTTTTATACAGAGGGTAGTCTTATAAATGTAAAAATACGATAGCTTTTTGTGGTCCACAAAGTCAAAGGATTTAGTGCAATCTATAAATTTCCTTTAATTTATTTAAACTTGAGGAATAGACCTCTTGTTTTTCCTTTTTATTTTTCGTCTTATTCTTTGCACTGATCATTATACAGTATTAGTTTTCTTTGTCCCTATGTGTAAGATAGACATCCTGTAGTTAGTATTTAGACCCTATTTCTATTTACTTTTGCTTGTTGTTGATGATGATGAAATGTGTGTGTTCCATCAGTCATCAATCAAGGCTTTTCTTTTCTTTTGACTATAATAATACTTTTTTTGGATTTGTCATAGATAATATCTCCCGTTTCCATCATCAGTTCTTCTGGTCCACTGTCAATTGAGTTTACTAATGCTTATGTGTTTTTTTTACATGGCCTTTAGGTCTATCTATCATCTAACACAGTTCATATAGTAAATTCTAAAGCTGAGCAAGAACTGGAACTGAAATCAATTCAACAGAAGCCTATCAGTCCATCCATTCCACACTACATAATACTGTATTCCATTTGCAATTATTGTTATGTGTGCCATTATTATTTTAGGGTGCATAATGGAATCCCAAAACCATCACCCACACCTACATAACTAAAAAACACTACAGTTTTGCCAAAATAATTGTTTTGGACTTCACTGAATGACTGTTCAAAGTCATATAAAACAATCCTACACAGGGACTATTCTTTATAATATCACCAATATCACCAACCTAAAGAGGTATTTTAAGGTATGCATAGCACTTCATTCTGGAAAAACAAGAGCCTGCATAAGTTCATGCGTTCTTCTGTATCAGGTTCCATAATATATTTCAGAAGTCCAAAGTGCTGAAGAGCAAGAGACTTAAAAGTTAAAGTTCTTCCGTCCCTGGTTCTCCTGAGATGTTACATTGATTTGAAGGAAAGAAGGAAGGGAGGGAGGGATGGAAGGAAGGAAGGGAGGGAAGGAGGGAGGGAAGGAGGGAGGGAGGAAGGAAGGATTAAATTTGTTCTATTAGAAATTTCCCACAGGCTAATCATTCTCTCTTGATACACCATGTACATAATAAACAAATATGAGGGAAGGCACAAACTATCTACAGAACATACCAGTCTCTCCCCAAAGACTATCAAAGCTGTTGATTTGCGCCCGCTCTACTTCCTCTTCATCTTTTTCTGGGAGATCAAGCAGATAGGAAACAATCTAGAAACAAAGTGACTTGTCAGTTTGTGAACTCTTCAGATATCATAAACATGCAGCTGGTAAGTGAAGGTGTCCACCAAGGCTGCATTCTATCTCCATTCTTACTTAACTTTTATATCAATGATGTGGTGACATTTATACACAGTTATCATATACCTAAGATTCTAAATAGAGAGGTAAATATATTATTATATGCTGACAATATATTATTATCAACAACTCAATTTGTTATGAGGAGACTTTTGAAATAGTCTGATATCTATGGTCAAGAAAATAACCTATGCATTAACAATAATAAATCTAAGGTGGTTGTATTTGGCAAAAAAAAGAAAGAAAGAAAGAAAGAAAGAAAAAGGAAAAAAAAAAAAAGAAAAACCCACAAATGGTCTATAAATTCTAAAGAGTTACAGCAGGTTAATTTGGGCATTACAGCAACAGGATCTTGGATACTGCATATAAAGAAAAATATATTAAACGTATCGACCAGTTTGCAGTCCACTTATAAACTTTTAAGCTACAGTTATCCAGGTACTTTAAATCCAATTAATTTTTTTTAAAGCTAAGATAATTCCTATGTTAATTTATGGTGCTGAAATATGGGGTTTTGCAGACCTCAAGGAAATTGAACAAGTTCAAACACAATTTTATCAGGTCATCCTGGTAGTTTCAAATTTTACCCCACCTCATTTAGTTAGATCAGAACTTGGTACAAAAATGATTTCGGGTCTGATAACTGCAAGAATGGTAAAGTATTGGTGCAGAACAAGTAACAATGGAAGAAAGATTGTCCAAAATTTGTTTGGAGGAGCAAAAGTTATCTAATCATGGAAATTCATGGGTGGAAAAACTGTTTAAGCTTTTTCCAAAATTTGGTTTTACATACAGCACAGGCTTTAAACCAATGGTCTTCAACCTTGGGCCTCCAGATGTTCTTGGACTTCAACTCCCAGAAATCCTGGCCAGCCAAGGTGGTGGTGAAGGCTTCTGGGAGTGGTAGTCCAAGAACATCTGGAGGCCCAAGGTTGGGGACCACTAAACCCATTGTGGAAAGATGCAATTCATATATTTAAGCAAAGGATTCCTAATGTAAGAGCTCAGACTGATATAACAGCTGTTGCATCCATAAAAACTACAAAATGGCTGACTAATACAAAACAATTGCAACATTTTGAAAATTATTTAACTGTCCCGCCTAAAATGAAATATAGAAAAGCATATACACGCTTAAGATTTAAACAAATAGATCCAATAATGAAATGGGGTAGGTTTCAGGGTATCTCTTTAGATGATAGATTGTTTGTGGAAACCCTGTTCTTTAGGAGTTGGCTGATTATGTGCTCGATTGCCCCCTGTACTGTATATGGATATAAGAGAAAAATGTTTACAGCCCATCTTAAAGAAAGTGGAATATAGAAGCATCCCAGAGAAATCGAGCTTGTTATTACAAACATCCAATTCACATACTGTACAATAAATAGAGTTGTTGCTTTTAAAGCCGCTACAAATAGAACTATGTATTTGGAAAATATTTGTGTAAATTGCCATAAAGATTTGGTGTATGAAGACAGCCATATGGAACATAATTTAAATTTGATATTTAAGTTTTATCATTGAATTTTAGGAGGTTTTAGCTAAAATTGTTTAAATAAATAATACTCATATTTACAGCCCCATTGTATTAATATTAGCATTATTTTAATTCATTGTATTTTTTTTCCTGATACCTATGGCATGATATACCCTGTTTCCTTGAAAATAAGATCTAACCTGAAAATAAGCCCCAGTATGATTTTTCAGGATGCTCGTAATATAAGCCCTACCCCCAAAATAAGCCTCAGTTAAGTGAAACCCTGCCCTCCACCATTGTGGAGCAACCAAGGGAAGATGACATGACTGTAAAATAAAACATCACCTGAAAATAAGCCCTAATGTATTAATTAATTAATATGAGACCCTGTCTTATTTTCGGGGAAACACAGCAGCGTATTAATTTGTTTTAAAAATCTGCAATGATGTTGATTATGCAATAAAGATTTGAATGCTAGTTATTTTGAATACCAATTACAAAAAAAGGAAGAATACGAATATTTTAATCTTGTAGGCTATCCAAAGTCTCTTGATTAAAGACTGCCCCCCCTCAACATGATTTACTGTATGGTATGGAAGTGATCCCATAAATTAGAAAGTTGCTGATATTTCTGTCTCTGTATGAGCATAAGCCTTCTACTCCTAATGGAATTGAGTGACGCAGCATGAAAACTAAGTGACTTTAGACTACTCACCTCTTCCAACCCATACAAATGGTTTCTTGTCCCGCATTTTGCTGGGCAAGAAACACAGCTAGCTTAAAGTCTGGTTGACCAATGAAGATTCAGCAAGTCAAAGAGAGCAACATACCTCAGTATATCCCATACTGGCAGCAGCAATGAGTGCCTGCTGGATGGCTTGGCTCTTCTTAAACACTCCCTGCTGTTGCCCAGCCATTGTCCAGTCACACTGAATCAAGAACTTGACAACTTCCAAGTGGCCTCTGAGAGCTGCGTGTACCAGGGCACACTGACCATTCTTGTCCAAGTGATCCACCTTAGGGAGGAAAGAAAATATGACTGAATAAAATTAAATACAAACATTTTCAACAGGCATGCTAAAGGCTCATTCCAATCCCTCTTTTCAAAACGTTATCATGTTCATATAGAATACAGTGGTGCCCCGCATGACGATGATAATCCGTTCCGTGAAAATCGATGTTTAGTGAAATCATCGTCATGCGAAAACCATTTCCCCATTGGAATGCATTGAAACCCGTTTAATGTGTTCCAATGGGGAAAATACCTCATCGTTTTGCGAAGATCGCCCATAGGGCAGCCATTTTGCGAGCGCCAATCAGCTGTTTTTAATCGCTGTCTTGCGAAAAATGGGCCCGAAAACACCTGTTTTGCAAAGATCATGCCACTGATCTGCTGTTTTAAATCATCGTCTTGCGAATAAATGGTCCACGAAGCACGGACCAAATAGTCGTTCAGTGAAATTCCCCCTCAGAAATCACTGTTTTGCGAAACAAAATGGCAGTCGCAAAACATCGTCATCATGCAGATTTGTTGTTTTGAGGGGTAATTGTCCTTCAAGGTACCACTGTATATGTTCATGTAGAATATATTTTCCATGTTTCTCTGGTGGAGAAATAGAATATTTTTCCCATAAGAGAATTGTATCTTTCTTTTTCCAATAAGCAAGGCATCATAATCTTTATAACAGTTGACATTTACCATATCCAAACCAGATTTATATTATATTATAGCCTACACACTCTTAATATTGTGCTAAACTAAAATGAGAGATTCTTAAAGGCAGACAAAGGAGTGTGGCATCTTATGCACACATCAACTAAGCACCCACTTGAACCATGCACAATGAGGTGCCAATGGACTATTCAGAGATACTATCTGAGTACAGCTTAGTATTTTTTTTAAAAAACCTTCAGTCAAGGGTCTGATCTTGTTATGTGGAAATGTGGACCATACTTATGAGGGAAAGAAAAAGCCGCATTGTTTCTCATGATTTTGCTAGTGCAACCATCACAGGAACAGCTATGTGATGTAAAAGCAAGTGTACAAACAAGATTAGACAATCTAAGATCCAGCTTAGAAGCTTGTACCAAAAAATAATACTGAATGACTTTGTTTTTCCACTGCTGTATTAAACAAGATCATACAGCACAGATTCCTCTCCTGATTCAAATCTACTAAGACACAGGCAGCAATTGTGTGATTGGGGGGACACTATGTGGTCCCCCAAGACCATTTTTGTGTTATTTAGACCTCTTCTGGAACCCCTCATTGCCCAAGAAAAATGCTAGCTGAAATTAAGATTAAATTTTTTTAAATGATGCTCCTAAAGCTTCAAGGAAAAATGCTTATACTTCTAAACAAGTTGCCTCTCACTTTAAGCATAAGAAATCTTTTAAAACTTTCCAGTTTTTACTTTTACTTACTTTTACTTTTATTGGATTTTTTACCCCGCCCCTCTAGACAAAGTCTACTCGGGGCGGCTTACATACATAAAACATAGCAAAACAACATCCTAAAAAGATTAAAACATCAAAATTATAACAATTATATAAATCCTTGCCAAGATGGAGTGATTAAAAGAAAAAGTAAAGGTCAGTTTAATTGATTGGAGGGAAGGCCTGCCTGAAAAGACATGTTTTTAAATGGCTTTTAAAAACAATGGCTTTTTGTTTTGTGAATGTGCTCAATCCTTTCTAAGGAGTAGGTAAGAACTACACCCTCACATCACTGCATCCCCTACAGTAAGAGGGGAACTCCCACCCCATCCCAATGAAGGTATCATGGGCAGCCCATCCAAGGCCAAGTTGCTAATACTTGGGAATCAAAGGCATTATCTCAAGCCTCCAGTCACCTTGGCTCGCTTCTTGCACAACAGTGCAACAATGCTTAGATAACCAGCTGCAGCAGCATATCCAAGAGATGTCAGGCCACTTTCAGAAGATGCATCAACATTTGCTCCAAATTCCAGCAACAAAGCTACCATCTCAGTGTAACCAAGATGAGACTGAACACAAAGAATTGGGGCATTGTTCAGCACTTCAGTCCTGTAATTGATGTTGGCACCTCCCAAGATCAGCAGCCGACTGACCTATAGAACAGAAGAGAAATGTGAATTGATTCAAACCATATTCACCCCAAACTCTGAATATTTAAGACACACATTCAGTTTTGTCAATTAGAATAGAATTAAATAGTTATGTACATTACACATGAATAGGTTTTCCCCAGGTCTATATTTGTTTCCCTTCTCTCAAGTGTGTTCTGTGACATCTCCATAGTGGACAATTTTATTTTAACCAATAGAATTAACACTCACCTTTGGTTGCTTCCATGATCTTGCCTGTTTCAGCACACATTCCACACTGAATGTGGGGCATCTGCCCACAGAGGAGCAAGAACTGAGCAATGAAGATGCATTTCTTTGCAACCTGATGCTTTCTTAATGGAAGGAGATGTGCAAAACAGCAACTCAGGCAGAGATGCAGAATCATCCTTTTCTAATATGTGTTTGCATTAGGCATAACTAAATTACTCAACTGGTGTTAAGAAAGCCATAGAGTAGAATTATTTACCCTCTAAGAGTACTGAGAGAGCCAGCATGGATAGAGTGATAAATTAGGACTCCGGAGACCTAGGTTCAAATCCTTGCTCAGACATGGAAACTCACAGGAGGGGCGGCACTGGCAAAACTATCCCTTAAATATCTCACATAACTTGAAAACCCTATTAGAGTCACACAACACAAGATTTTCATACATAAGTGGTCAAAATGACTAGATAGGCGGGGTATAAATAAATAAATAAATAAATAAATAAATAAATAAATAAATAAATAAATAAATAAATAAATAAATAAATAAAATTTTTATTTTGTTTATTTTTTCAACCCTGTGGTGGCTGACCCAAATCACACTAGTGTGCCCAACCACACTACTTGGGAATGCCTGGATTAGTCAAAATTTTAATAAATGAAAGGATGGAGGGATATTGGGAAAAAATTCTCTATAGCCTTAGATAGGCTACATATTAGGATGTGACCCCATTTCCAATATAGATGGTTAGGGAAATCCCATGGAGATCAGAGGACTTGTGAATCCATTGCCTCCAATGTTCTGCCAGGCTCCTGCCTGCAAGGCAGGAGAATAAACTGTTTTTTGCTCCTAGTTTTCTCATTAAAAATAATAATAATTGTGTTCTGAGATGTCTCTCCAGTACCTTTATGTTTGGGGTGTACAAGTTCCGCAGAGAGGCCAGTGCCATTGAAAGACCTTCTGAACTGTATGAAATCCAAAGCCCTTGAAGAATTGAAGAGGAAACCCCAACCTTTTTACTCAGCCCCTATAAAATACAAAATTTCAATATCATCATTAAGACCACTGGTTTTCCTTTGCATGTTATTAACATATAGAGAATCTACAGTGGACCGTTGACTTACAGACGGCTCGACTTACAGACTTTTCGAGTTACAGACTTCTCTGGCCACAAAATTTAGGTTTGACTTGCAGCCGGAGAATCGACTTACAGATCAGAAAAAAACCAAAATGGAAGAAAAACGGAACAAAAACGGTCAGTTACGGATTAATTGGTTTTCAATGCATTGTAGGTCAATGGAGACTCGACCTACAGACTTTTCGACCTGCAGCCACCTTTCCAATACAGATTAATTCCGTAAGCAGAGGGTCCACTGTAACCTTAAATCTACTGTCAAGGATCCAAAGTAAATTTTAAAGGGAAGTTTCAAAGGCAAAACAAGAGTTTTGGAGAGGATGTTTGAAATCCTATATTTAAGCTATATGATAACAGAACAATGAGGTTATATGACACATTCTCACTATTCTGTCTGACACTTTTCAAATATTCTCCACCCCATCTACCATATTAGTAAGAATTCCAGAGTACCTGAAGCCATGAATCATCACAACAAGGAAAAAGGCACCTAAATGTCAATTCCTCACAATGAAGTAAGAAATTCTCCATTACCTTAGTTATAGTCAGCCATATATTAAATTTTTGGACAAAACAGAGGAAAAAACAAAGAAGTAGGCGGATCTTAAAAAATATGTACCACTGGATAAGGAACATTTATTCTAGTATAATAAATGTAGCAAGACGTTGAATGTGCTTTGCTAAAAAATCCTGCTGGAAGCAACAGAATCTGATTTTTTTTTGTTCTTTTAGAAGTATTCTGGAAGAATATTTAGTCTAAGGATGTAATGAATATTCACAATTTTCTCAAGTAAACAGGGTCTCAACATACCGAGACACCCTACTGAAAAAAATGGTCAGCTGCTGAGATATTTTGTACTCCTGGATGAGAATGAAAATACCAGGATTTTTGTCAGCAACTCACACTAGTAATCAGTTGCATTTTTGGTTTTTTGTTTTAAATATAAAATCCCTTTGCATTTTGTCCAAAACATAAGAGTTTCATACAAAATAGAAGTTCTCATGTGTAAAACTATGCCTCCGCTTTTTGTTTTTTGTTTTTTTTTTTTGCAAAAAAATGCCAGGATAAAACTTATGAGAAGGAAAATGTTGACTTTTTCTTTCTTACTTCCAAGAATGAAATACTGTATATGAACATTTACATCCTTAATTCAAAATCTTGTTTACTCCCTCTTATATTTTATTAGCCGAATACCTGAAAAGAATACACTACATAAATCAAGAGGTGCGCAATCAATAATGCCTACTCCCGAGGTCCTTTTGACAACTGAACTATCTCGTTTCCAAGGAACCAGAAGGAGCCTCCATGAAGAATGTGAGAAGTATGAACACATTTGGGCGTCCCCTGCACAATACCAGCATCCTGTTGGCTAATCCTTCCACTGAAGCACCACTGGATTGCTTCTGACACAAATGCAAGACCATTACTCTAGGAAACAGCCAGTCCTGATTCAGACTGCAACATTTTCAGCCTGACGTGACTCCAAAATCTTACTGGAGTAATTTTTTTGTCAGTGTAACATGGATTGGCACAAGAAACATTTAATTAACATTGATTAAAAGCTCCCTTTCCCCACATTCCTGATTCTGAGCCTGCCTTAGAATCACCCAATTCTTTTAAATAAAACACCTGATTGCTGTTGCCAGTCCTTATCCTGCCGACAGCATTTTTCTATAGTACTATTAAAGTCCCCCCCTCACATCTTGAGGCTCTGAAAGGCTTCTTCAGGTCAAAAAGGAGCCTTATGAAGCCTCAGAACCTGAAAGGGAAAAATAGGAAGCTTTTAATCATGTTTAAGTAAATGTTTCTGGCACCTGATCCAAGTTATACCAGCACAAATTTAAGCAACAGTGTTGGGATCTGCAAGATGAGGGGAAGTAGGGGTCTTGCAGATGAAACCTCAGTGCAGGAATTTGTAGATGAAACCTCCCCCTTGACCAGCAAAGGGGAAAATGAAGAGACGGGACACTCGAGTGTGGTTTGCAGGGCGGGATCCGGATGGAATAAACAGCGTGCTCTGTAGCATGCTGTTCAGTGAGAACTCTCCTCCTGGTCGCCTTGCCCCCGTTTATTATCGGGATCTGCCTTTGAACAAGTTAATCAAAAACTACTCTAAACAGAGGCGGTTAATATCCTGAGTACACAAGTAGGGTAAACGGAGGGGCCGGTAAACAGAGGCATGTAAATCCTAAATACACAATCAGGGTAAACATTCCTGAATACAGAGCAGGGTAAACATAGACAGATAACATTTTAAATACACATGTAAGTTGATACAATTTACCCAGAGACAGGAAATTATTCTAGATACCAAAGCTGGTTAATGATCATCCTTACTGGAAACTGACCTGGGCCCAAAAACAATGTCTGCTATATACATTGTAAAAGCATACAATTTCCCAACACAACAGGATTTTGCCCACTGGGTGATATCATACAGAATCCACCAGGAAATTCTAAGAGTCTTCTCAAATTGCTCCTGCATTCAAGGTTTTAAACCTGCATTTTCTAAAGGGCTCTGAGAGCATTCATATGGGATCTATAGCCCATCTTTCACCTTTGGTAGGAGAATAAGAAAATCAGTTCAGATGTTCTTGGCTTTATGACAGTTTTAAAATGATGGTGAGGGTGGGGAGAAACGAATGCGGACAAATTAATTTCATTTCAGGACATCAATTCCCTCTCATTGCCAGTTGCTAACTCTGAGATACAAAGGGAAGAGGAAGCTAAAAAGTATGCCTCTTTATCCTGTATACTCAATAGAACATTTTCTTTAATATCAACCCAAAGTTTGGAAGCACCATCTCCCAAACCTGGAAATAGGTTTGGGAGAGAAGGTGAGAACCTTTTTTCCTCCTCCTTTTGGCTCACTCTGAAGACCCTGCAGATCTCTGGTCACAGCAGAAAAAAAGCAAGCACTGCAGGACAGTATACCCCACCTTTCTAAAATACATTTCACTTTGGCCCACCACCAAAATGACCAGAGTAAATGACCAGAGGGGACCTCAGACAATTATCCATTAATTGTCTAATACCCAAGATGGAAATGTCATTATATGATTTTCTTACTACCTTAAAAATATGTGCTTTGAGTATATGATGGCCCAGTTCAATGGTCTGCTGTCTGTTGAGTTTTCCCTCTTGACGAGAGAACCAGAAGGCAAGCAATGTGTGGCCACTCCTAGATAAAAGACAAGACGAAGAAGTCAGGAAAGTCAGAATTTTAACTTCAGTGCCTCTGTTGACAGTCAGCACAACAATTATAGAATATATCAGTTTTACTTTGATTATATCACAATCACCTTAGATTGTATCTCTGCTGAAGTGCTGCTTAATACCAGAGTTCACTTAAATTGAAACTCCATTCAACTGAACATCACTAAAAGTACTTATTTTACATGGAATCCCAATCTCTCTCTCTCTTTCCCTTCCTCTATTATATGTGGCTAAAGGCCAAAGCACAGACATTTCTGTTAAATGTTATCTTTGCATCTGTCAGCAGCAACTTTGGTGTGTATGATTTTTACCATGGGAAACAGTTAATACCTGATCACTCTAATACCTGATCTGAATTGCTAAGCCTGTGACTTGTGTTATTTAAAATAAAGATCCACAGACATAATGCAGAAACAGATTTAAAATTAACATGTAGGATGCCCTAATTTGTTTTTATTCCTTTTGTCAAAAATGAACCTAAGGTTATAAAACAAGACTGTCTTCCATTCCTGCTTCTGAGGCACAACACATCAGCCTGAAATTATTGTACAGTAAATGTATGTTCTCAATGTGTAATTTGAGCTAATCAATGAATATAATACTAATAAAAATTCAATTTATGGCAGACCATTAAACTTGACAAATATCAACCTACAACACTGGGGGAAGACTTTTGAAAGATAAACCTGGAGTAATGTAATAATTTTCATGTATTGGGTAAACATTTGGATTCAGCCTTGTACAATATGTTTTTTCCAAAAAATAAAATCCTGATTTTGTACTTTACATTTCCAGGCCTTTATCATGTAAGGGAGAAGAAAATTACTGATGGCAGAATATCCTAAAAACTAAAAATTAACTCATCACCATCTACTGTACAAGGTGACTATCTGCATCTTTCTGAACCTGAAAGTAAGTGGGGAGAAGGAGGTTCCGATACTGAAAAAAGGTGAACCTAGTCTCTTAAACTCCATCTATGTACGCTGATCAGTTTGCAGGTGCAGAAGAGAAACTCTGCAGTGATCTTAAGGGACCTCTCCTGTGGAAAACTGTATTTACACTGCATACTGCCTTGACCACTTTTAGTAGACAAAACAGTAAATAGGTGCTTTGTGGTCCAGGAAACCCCATGCAATAAACTTACAAGTCCTTAGAATGTCAGGGACTCTTAGCTGGTTCTAATGTTGTGAGTTGGCAATGCCTGTTTTTCTGGATTTGAAGGTACTTATGATTTCTTTCCAATGTACCATATTGGTGAAAAGGTAAAATAAGCTATAAAATCTCCCAGCTTCCCTCTATGGAGAACTAATGTAGGAATATTGTGCTGAAGGACTTATAGTGACACCTCCCAACTTTCAATATCTTGCTTTACAACCCTGCTTTTAAAACTATTCCAATATTACTTAATTTCCCGTCCTGGCATCCAAAACTCATTTTTACTATCACTGTCCACAGCAGTGCTACAGTCATGACCAAAAATATTGGCACCCTTGTAATTCTTTCAGAAAATGCAACCCTTCTCTCAGAAAATGGTTGCAATTGCAAATGTTTTCGTACTCACATGTTCATTTCTTTGGTTTGCATTGAAACTACACAAAAAACAGAGAAGAAAAGTCAAATCTGATACAATCCCACATAGAAACCCCCAAATGCACTGGCCAAAATTATTGGCACCCTGTTTAAATTGTAAGAAATAATTGCTTTTCAAGCATGTGATGCTCCTTCAATTTGTATTTAGACATACCTGTCTCAAGTAAGAGGTGTGGGCAATATAGTAATCACACTTGCAACCAGTTAAGATGGAAAAAAGTTGACTCAACCTTTGTGTTGTGTGTGACACTGAGCATGGAGAAAAGAATGAAGTGTAAAGAGTTGTCTGTGAATGTGAGAGAAAAAATTGTGGAAAAACACTGACAATCTCAAGGCTAGAAGTCCCTCTCCAGAGATCTTAATGTTCCTGTGTCCACTGTGTGCAATATCTTCAAGAGGAACTGTAGCTAACCTCCCTGGACGTGGATGGAAGAGCAAAATTACTGAAAAATTACAACAAAGGGTTGTTTGAATGGTGGATACAGAATCCAGATTAACTTCCAAACAAATTCAAGCTGATCTGCAGACACAGGGTACAACAGTGTCAGCTCACAGTATCTGTCACCATCTGAATGAAAAGAGACGCTATGGTAGGAGACCCAGGAGGACACCAATGCTGACACAAAGGCATAAAAAAGCAAGACTGGAGTATGCCAAAACTTATGTGACAAAATCACATTCCTTCTAGGAGAACGTACTGTGGACAAATGAGACAAAAGTAGAGCTTTTTGGTCAAGGACATCATGGCACTGTTTACAGAAAAAGAAATGAGGCATTCAAAGAAAAGAACACAGTCCCTACAGTCAAACCTGGTGGAGATTCAAAGATGTTTTGGGGTTGCTCTGCTGCTTCTGGCACTGGATGCCTTGACTGTGTGCATGGTATTGTGAAATCTGATGATTACCAAAGAATTTTGGGGCACAATGTAGTGGCCAGTGTAAGAAAGCTGCGTCTCCACCAGAAGTCCTGGGTCTTCCAGCAGGACAATGACTGGAAACACACTTCAAAAAGCACTCAGAAATGATTACAAACAAAGCGCTGGAGAGTTCTGAAATGGCCAGCAATGAGTCCAGATTTGAGTCCCCATAGAACACCTGTTGAGATTTCTCAAAACAGCAGTTGGGAGAAGGCATCCTTCAAATCTGAAGGCCCTGGAGCAGTTTGCAAAAGAAGAGTGGTCCAAAATTCCAGTAGAGAGGTTGCAGGAAGCGACTTATTTGAGTAATTTTTTCAAAGGGGGTGCTACCAAATATTAAGTTAAGGGTGCCAATGATTTTGGCCAGTCCATTTTTGGGTTTCTATGTGGGATTGTATCAGATTTGACTTTTCTTCTTTGTTTTTTTGTGTTGTTCCAACGTAAACCAAAGAAATGAACATGTGAGCACCAAAACATTTGCAACTGACCATTTTCTGAAAGAAGGGTTGCATTTTCTGACAGAATTGCAAGGGTGCCAATATTTTTGGCCATGACTGTATTTATGGTACACCTGTATCATAAATTAAAACAGCAGAAGCAGCCAGGAAGAGACAACAGCAAAGTGAGTGAGTAAATTGAAGGAACTCACTTAATAGCAATCTTAATGGTGATCTTTCAAAGAAAAGTAACATTCATTCAATATTTTGTGGCATATTGCCAAAACATTAGTGCAATTCTAATTTGTTTAATTTTAGATTACATCTGAGCTGTTCTTTTATGCACCTCACTGGTCCTCTATCTCAGCGTTCCCCAACCTTTTTCGGACCACGGACCAGTTGAGGGGTACAGACTCCATGCGCGGACCGGTTCAGGGGTGGGGGCACCCCCCATGCTCATGGGTGGGCGTGTCACCACTGCAGGTGGGTGTGTCAAGCTTGTGCACATGAGTGGCACACCCTTCACGCTTGTGCGTGACATGCCCACGTTTTCGGCGAGCCAGGGGAACCAGGTTCGCAAGGGAGAGTGGGCGGGCTGTCAGGGCTGCGTGGAGTCCTCCTCACTTTGCCCCATCGACCTGCGCTCCTGGCTGATAGAGCCCGGGAAATTCAAAAGACCTCCCCACTGGGCTCCTGCCTCCTGCCATGGGGTCTCCCAATGCTGCTGGCTTTCCAGCCAGGCTGGAAAGCCAGCAGCATGGAGGGACCCCACAGCTGGAGACAGAGCCCTGTGGGGAGGCCACTTGAATTTCGCAGGCTCCTGTCTTCAGCCGCTGGGTCCCTCCGTGCTGCTAGCTTTCCAGTCAGGCTCCGGGAGGCCACACCACTGTTTGTGCAGGCGCACGAGTGCACGCAGGTGCAAACAACCTTTGCGGGGGTGAGTGTGTGCAGAGGGGGGGTGGGAGATCTGTTTTGGCGGCCCGGTTGGGCTTAAGCCACGGACCAGCAATGGGCCGCGGACCGGGGGTTGATGACCTCTGCTCTATCTGATTCATGTTGCTGCATTACAGTTCACATATAATTTGCTTCATATACAGTGGTGCCCCGCATAGCGACGTTAATCCGTTCCAGGATTAACGTCGCTATACAAAAACATCGCTAAACGGAAAGAAAACCCCCACAGGAACGAATTAAACCCTGTTTAATTCGTTCCTATGGGGCAAAAACTCACCGTTCAGCGAGGCTCCTCCATAGGAGCAGCCATTTTCCCCGCCTCGGTAAGCGAGGAATCCGTCCAGAAAACAGGGGGCACCATTTTGGAACCGCCGATCAGCTGGCATTTCCTCCCCCCCAGGAAAAGGAGGAAGAGGAGGAGGTGAAGTGGGAGATGGGGAATCAGGCGCCCGGCCCTTTCCCTTCCCCTGCCGCCGCCGCCCTGGGAGGAACAAGCCACCGGGTGCCGGCTTGAAGAAGAAGAGGAGGAGGTGAAGGGGGAGGTGGAGCCAGGCACCCGGCCGGCTTGTGGCTTGTTCCTTCCTGGGGCCCTGCAGGGGGAAGAGGGAAGAGGAGGAGGTGAAGGGGAGGCGGAGCCAGGCGCCCGGTCGTGCCGGGGCTTGTTCCTTCCCGGGGCCGTGCAGGGGGAAGAGGGAAGCCTCTTCCCCCTGCACAGCCCCGGGAAGGAACAAGCCACAAGCCGGCCGGGTGCTGGCTTGAAGAAGAGGAGGAGGTGAAGGGGAGGCGGAGCCAGGCGCCCGGTCGCGCCGGGGCTTGTTCCTTCCCGGGGCCGTGCAGGGGGAAGAGGGAAGCCTCTTCCCCCTGCACGGCCCCGGGAAGGAACAAGCCACAAGCCGGCCGGGTGCCGGCTTGAAGAAGAGGAGGAGGTGAAGGGGAGGCGGAGCCAGGTGCCCGGTCGCGCCGGGGCTTGTTCCTTCCCGGGGCCGTGCAGGGGGAAGAGGGAAGCCTCTTCCCCCTGCACGGCCCCGGGAAGGAACAAGCCACAAGCCGGCCGGGTGCCGGCTTGAAGAGGAGGAGGTGAAGGGGAGGCAGAGCTAGGCGCCCGGCCCGGGGCTCTTTCTCTTCCCTCTTCCCCCTGCACGGCCCGGGAGGAGCGAGCCGGCCGAAGCGCCGCTCGCCGCCGGCCTTCGGATGAGCGGCCGCCGCCGCCTCCTCAGAGGAAGAGGGTTCCCCCACGGTCTTTCTTAAGCTCCCACCTGCATTTTCCCCCAGCTGACCGGCGGGAGCTTGAGAAGGACGGTGGGAGAGCCCTCCCCGGCGGTCCTTCCGATGCCCCCGCCGGTCAGCTGGGGGAATATGGGGCCTATGGAGAAAAATCGCAAAGCGATTTTTCCCCATAGGCAACATCGCAATGCGATTGCTTTTGCGATCGCAAAATCCGCATCGGTATGCGGATTTGTCGTTAAACGGGGCGCCCGTTAAGCGAGGCACCACTGTATATGTCCTGCTAAGGCAGAGGACCAAGAAATGGACCAAGACAACAGAAATGGTATATATGAAGTGAAAATACAATGCAAGGTTGAGCCTCTCAAAATGCTACTCAGTATAATGGACAGGAAAATACACTGGAGAAAGACTACATTTGTACTGTTAAAAACATCTCTTAATAGGGCTGGAAACCGTTCCTAGAAATTGTTGCAGAGTTTTGAATTTCTGATAAAATTCTTGTTTTGTTACACAGAAGAAGTACAATGGTCCAAAAAGAGAATAGCTACAAGTTCCCCAAAGTCCACTCCTTTCTTATCAACTGGAGCTGAAAGTCTCAGTAACTCACCATGATATATTTGTAGGAGAAAGAATAGAAAAATTTCTTTACTTACAATTACTTGAAATTACAGATGTGTGCACACTGCTTTCTTTACTACACATACTAGCAATTAACTGAACAAATCAACAACAAAAAACAACTGCCACCAACTGACAAAAGAGAGGGATAGAAGATTTAGCAGAGGGGCAGGGCTCTCTTGAATTTCAAAAGCTGGAAGGATCAATTGGTTAGTGCTGGAGAGATAAACAATGACCTCAGCCCAAAAATGTCCTTTCCTGTCACTCAAAAGAGTCAGCATGCAAGGCTGTAAACTCCAACAGAAATACTGAATCAGTGACAGTAAAGCCCAATTCAATTCTGACAGATCTATAGAAGAGAAATTAAGGTAATTCTAAATATAATTACCAGTGGGGAATATAACAAATAAATATGATACTATGACTCAGTGGAATATGAATAATATATAGATACATGAAATTAAAAAGATAACAAGGAAAGTAGGGAATAACCTATGTCTGTTATGGAGCAACAGCAGGAGCGTATTATCAAAATGCTAATTGAATTGTGATTTTTTTTTAATTTAACATTAATGGTCTTAATTTACCCATTGTAAGTGACAAAAGAAGCAATATTAATTTTCTGAAAGATTGCATATTAAAGAAAAACAAACAATATTTGAAACAATTTGCTGAAATCTATGCTTGATGCACTGAAACAAAAGACTTGTTATATTTATTAAGTCATCTATACAGTTTGCTGACTGTAGTGAGTGCCATCAGAGGGGGCTTCGGACTGGTAAGGTAAGGTGCTTCTTTTTGCTTTTTAAAAACTGTTCTGGGTTGCTTTTGCAGGGTGGGTTTCGGCTGGGGGGTTATGTTTCTGTGCTCTGTTGTTTAGTTTTTTGGTTTTTTTTTTTTTTTTTTTTTTTTTTGCAGCCCCAGTGCCTTCCGATGGGGCTTTTCTGTGTGCTTTATTTTTGGTTTTTTTGTTTGTTTGTTTATGCCCCAGCGCCTTTGGGGCTTGCTCTGTTTATTTTTGGTTGTTGTTTTTTTTTAAAGCCTCAATGTGTTCCTATGGGGCTTGCAGTGTTTTATTTTTATTTTATTTTGGGGGAGTTTCTTCTTCTTCTGGTACAGATTAATCACATTCCAATGTATTACTATGGGAAACGGTGCTTTGACTTATGGCCATTTCGAGTTACACCCATCTTCTGGAACGGTCGTAAGTCCAAGCACCACTGTACTGTGGAGGAGGGAGTCAGATACTGCAGCCAGATAGCACTCTGTATGTCTTCAAGAACTTTTCCTCTCTAACCTGGACTTTTCTTTAAAGATATCTATTAACATGTGAACTTCGTTCTTGTTAATGAAGAAATCAATCAGACACTAAATACTCCCACTGATACACAAGGAACAGAATATATCACACAATATCTAAAAGAGAACAAGTTCCCAGCAAATGGTTAAAGATTGTAAAACTGATTATCTTAGAGTTTCTAAACAGTTACTTAAGAATTGTGTTTGGAACTCTCTCCAAATTGTCTTGTTGTTGAAACTATGTGCAGCCTCCATTAATTTATATTAAAAAGGAGAATATTCAGCTTTGATTCCATCATATCACTTGCCATCTCTCAAAAGATTTAGTGTACAGTATTTTATTGTACCTTACATATTCAGATGGGATGTTGTGTCCCCCAGAATAACATTTTGTTGCAGAATCCACAGAGAACCTAACCTACAATTGCATTACATTATAACATGAGGAGTTGTAACCAATGTCCTTGGGTTTTGTCAACTGATAATGTGGAGTTCTGTTTTAATCTGGAAGGGGGTAGTGATGAATTTACTAGACTGTTTTTTGTTGTTAGGGCACATTTTGTGTGTGTCAAAACCAATGTATTGGGACAAAAATATAAGCTGTACAGACATTTGTCTTGTTTAGTTTTTGCGTGGCAGCTCATGACACCAGGTCTAACAGTGAAGAGGGAGGAGAGGGGAACTGCTGGTTGGCTGAAGAAATACAAGACTTGTATATTAAACCCTGACTGGAATCTTAAGTCCTCTCCCAATTTTACTGCTAAACTTCGTTGCATTTAACATTTCTTATAGAAAACATCCCACAAATCACTCAGTGGATTATGTGTAAAATAAATTTCATAACTGCTTTAAAGACTAATAGAAATATTTCTCAATCATATAATGTAAAATTATTATTAGACCACACTAAGAGAGAAATTAATATTATTATTACATGTAATAAAGTACCTGAGAGAAATTCAAATGTTGCTTTCTCCAGGTGTGCCATTTGTCATAAGACATTTCTAATGAAAAATATGGTACTGATGGAGATATTTGCAATTGGACTGAACATGGCATTAAGATTTCAAGAGGCAGCACACAATGGAAGCTTGACCCTGTCAGAGATTACTAAACTATAAATATATATCCTGAACAGCGCCACACCATTTTTAATACTTTCCATTAATGAACTAGGGTAGTCTGAATGTACAAACTAAGCCTGTGTGGTTTCACAGCTAATACTGTTCAAATTTTAAATTTATAATAGAAGTAAAAATAAGGTTTATTATCTCAAATGTAGTTATTAGCATTTGCTGATGATATTCAGAATAATGTTAGATGAGAAAATAAGAGACCTTTGGGTAGTGTGGGCGGCATATAAAGTAAGTAAGTAAGTAAGTGAGTGAGTGAGTGAGTGAATGAGTGAGTGAGTGAGTGAGGAGTGAGTGAGTAAGTAAGTAAGTAGATATTGGGGTCAACAGAGTTACATGCAGTGTATTTTTCTATTTAAACTACACCTGAAGCCCTATTCAGGCTCATGGGTAGTACTGTAAATTGGAGTCCCTGACTGTGGACCCCAAGTTAGACGTCCACAGGGCATCCTGGGAAAATAGCTAGCCAGTACAGCCTTGGGCAAGCTGCACAGCTCTACAGTGCCACAAGAAGAAGAGACTGGTGAACTGCTTTGAGTAGTTTATACCCAGGGAGTCTTGGCCAGACATTGCTGCCAATATGAAATGTTGCCTAAATGGCACATCATCATCATTATTATTCAGGCTGAAAACCAGCCTAGAAATCCATAAATTAATATATAAAATTGTGTTTCTGTTCTGTGTTGTCAAGTCAGAACCAACCTATAGTAATCCAATAGGTCTTTCAAGGGAAATGAGATATTTAAGTAGTGGTTTTTACCAGTTCCACTCCCCCAGTAAGTTTCCATGACCAAGTGGGGATGTGAACCCAGTTCTTGAGTCCTAGTTTTAGTTCACCATTCTACAGTTTACACTACACTGGGAGTCTCATATATATAATTAGTAAGCTAATATTTTTCATTATAGAAACCTATATAAATTCAGATATCTTTTGAACTCTGTTGTGCTACGATGATGTGAAGTGGACTGGATGAAAAACATCTGGGGAATAAAATGGCCTGCTCAACAAGGCTGTTGACTTCAATCATACATCCCTGTCACTTCCTGCTTTATACTGTACATGTTACCAGAGCCACATTTAAACAAATCAGTAGGCCACTGCTACATCATGTTTCAGCCTAATTTTTCTCTCAAAACATGCTAGGAAAGGCCCCTTTCAAGGTTCAAGGGATTCTAAGGATTTTCAAGTCCTCCCTTTGCCAATGCAGTAAACCCATATCTTAAAGCACCAGATTTAAAGGCCATCCAACCTTTGCTTTAAAAATTTCAGTAAAAGAGAGCAGTATCAAAGAACATTTCCTTTCAAATGCTGCTTCATGTTTTTTCATTTGGATCTTCACATACTGTATAAAGGGACCACCTTGAATGATGAGACCACAACCCTCTGAGGCATTCAATTTCACTGGCAAATGACACTGTTAGGATAGTCTTCCTAATGACTAGTCAAAATTTCCTTTCTTTTAACTTAAATATGTTACTTTTGATCCTATCTTCTTGAGATAAAAAAACCAAGCCTTCTCCACCTTCCACATGACAGTTCTTCAAAAACGTGAAGATGGCCATCATATCACCTCTCGCCCTTTTCTTCTCCAGACTAAACATGACCAAGTTCCCTCAACCTTTCCTCATAAGGTTTCGTTTCCAAACCTCTTAGCATTCTGGCTAACTTCCTCTGGACACACTCCTTCATTTCCCTCTTAATCTGTGGTGTCCAGAACTGGATGCAGTACTCCAGATGAGGTTTGATGAAAGCAGAATACAGTGCTACTATTATATTCCTTTATCTGGATGCTATACCTCTGCTGTATACCTTGTATACCACATTTGCATGTTTTGCTGCCACATCACACTGTTGGCTCATATTTGGCTTATGATCTACTAAGACTCCTAGATCCTTTTCACATGTACTGTTCCAATGCCAGCTTTCGACCACCCTATATTTTGCATCTGATTTTCCTTTAAAAACTTATATTGTTTGTATTAGCACAGTTCTCTATCCATTAATGTAATTTTGAATCCTGCTTCTGACCTCTTATCAATAGCTTCATCTAAGTCATTAATAAAGATATTAAACAACACCGTACCTAGGACAGAACTCAAGTTGTCACTCCCCTCCATGATGATGAGAAGCTATTGGTGAACATTTTGTGCACAAAGCCTGTCAACCAGCCACAAATCTATCTAACCATACTATCATGTAGCACACACTTTACCAGCTTGGCCACAAGAATATCATGAGGGACTTTGTAAAAAGCCTTGCTGAAATCAAGATCCACTACATCCACAGGATCTACCATTTCCTTGTTCTTTCTTAGCTTCAACTGTAGTTGAAAAAAATATTTTTGGCTTTTCCCCCTCTCTTGCAAGTCTGAGCTCATTTTGGGCTCTAGCCTTCCTAAACCTTCCTCTAAAATACCGGCTACCTCATTGTACCCTTTGTTGTTGACGTGCTCTTCCTTTCATTTCCTATACATTCCTGTTCCAGATAATCTCATGTCTTCCTCAACAAGTGCTCATTAACAAAACAACAACCCAGAATGAGGAACAAATCTACATTCTTTCATAATTAGTGTGAATTGATGGTGAAAATTCTATTTGTTTGTCTGCCCATGTGATGCAATCAGTCACTTCTTAACATGTGGCACTTTCCCACAAGATTAATGCTGAATGCTTTACAGTGTAAAAGCAGACTAGAATTTGGGCTGAGATGATACAACAATACCGTGTTAGTATTCAATGCCTGTACCTCCTAAAACTGCATCACAACATCATCTGTATGTATTTAGGAAAGGACAGGTTACCTCCCTGTAATAGTAGTTTGAATGGTCCTCTGCGAAGTCACACTCTGGATAATCCGCACATGAGAAGAGCCTTGTCAGAACCTTCTAGAGCTTCTGTGATCAGAAAGAAACATCTTAAAATAACCCCTCCCGACTACATGCACCTTGGCTCCAAAACGTTTTCTCCCCTCAGTGCAAGTCAACTGCTGCTATGAGTGAGGGTGTGACAGAGAGGGGAGAATGGGTGGGAGACGTGACTTCACAGAGGACCACTGTCCTCCGTCTTTGTGGCCTCTGTGAATTACACTCTGGGTGACTAGCAAGCTGCCTTACCTAGTAGGAGGGTGTCATGCCAAAGTGAAGGAAAGTATAGTTCTTCCAAAGGAGGCATCTGTTTTCTACCTGACATCCAGCTGATAGTAGTTGATAAATGTCAATGGCTGTGACCACATGGCTGCTGTGCATATGTTGTTTAGGGGATACTCCTGAGGAAAGCTGTGGATGTTGCCAAAGCTCTCGTAGAGTGAGGTCGGATAGGTGCCAGTACTGGAGTGAGTGCCAGTTGATAAGCTAGTTGGATAGCAGACATGACCCACTTAGAAATGCATTGAGCTAAGACCTGTAGGCCCTTTGAGGAGGCCTGATAGCTGATGAAAAGGCAAGAAGAGCAGCAAAAGTGCTTTGTGCAAGCTACATAAATGGCAAGGACATGCTGAACGTCCAAGGATGCGCTCCTGAGGGGTGGAAGGCGATGAAAAGAATGACAGAAGAATGATTGTCTGGGAGAGGTGAAACTGAGAAACCACTTTTGGGAGGAGGGAAATGTCCAAGAAGAGGTGAACCTTCTCCGGGTCAAATTGAAGGTATGGATAGTCTGAGTGGAGAGCTGCTAGCTCACTGACTTGTCTGGCAAAAGTAACCACCCCCAGGAACATAGTCTTAAATGTGAGGAGACGGAAGTCTGTAAAACCATGGGCTTGAAGGGACACCACTGAGGAGGACACACAGAAACATCAGGGTACATATGAGTGAGGCTTGAGATTTTTGTTGGTGAGGTTTGGCTCGGTAAGGTTGTTGTTTATAGTAAGGCACATAAGATGTTTGTCTTTGAGGTTCTTGTTGAAATTGTTGAGGGCAGTGGCATTGATTGAGCTGAGGGCATTGTTGGTATGTGAGGCAGACTCTCAAATGCCTGGCAGCTATCCCATTTTTCTGAACATTCTCAAGGATGTCATCAGTCTCGGCATTGAAGAGACCAAGTCCATCAAATGGGAGGTCTTCAATGCGCCTACACACATCCTCGGCTAGACCTGTAGTTCTAAGCCAAGAGAAACACCAAAGCGCTATAGAGGTAGCTATTGATTTAGATGCGGCATCAACTGTGTGTCTAGCAGATAGCATTTGTTGTTTCTCCACCGAAAGACCCTCTTGGTGAAAAGTTTGTGCTAAGACCCTTTTATCTTCAGAGAGAGCATCAATAAAGGTAGACATATTGTCCAGAGAAAACGTTGGTAGGTGCCCATAGCTCCCTGATAGTTGGCAACTCTCATGGTGAAGGAGGTAGAAGAGTATAGCCATCTGCCCATGGGGGTCAATGTGCTTGCTGTCTTTATTAGGTGGTATTAGTATTTATGTGTAGAGAGTGAGATTGTGAAGCTTCAATGAATATGGATTTGGGAGCTGGTTGTTTCTGTAAAAAGATTGTACCTGGGTCATGTCTTTGATAAATGTTGTCTATGTGTTTTGACACCGAATGAGATGATGCTGGTTCAGTACTTGGTCTATGGATTTGTAGGTTGAGCGATTTGGCCATACGAATTATTAGTTGAGCATAGGTTTGAAAATCCTCTGCTGGTGACAGAGGGTCTGTCTCTGCTAGGTCAGAATCCGGCAATGTTAGAAGTACTGATGGCATCTGAGGCCTTGAACCATGATCAGATGGGTCAGCAACATGCCTCAAGTCGATCGACTGTCGATCGATATCGACGTCGAGTGGCTGGTCCTCAAAATATTGGTGTAGATGTCGAAGGGGCATCAGTGGACAGTGGTTAATATCAAGGGTTGTCGATTGGTATTGACGTTGAAGATATGTCCAAGGACAGGGGGCGATATCGAGGGTCTTTGATCGGTATCAACATCGAAAGCGTGTGCATGGACAGGGGGTGATATCAAGGGTTTTTGACTGCAGCTGATATGGAAAGGTGTGTTGAAATGGAGGTTGCTGTCAGTGTTGAGAGAGCTGTCGAGGTGGTAAAGGCATCGATGGACCACACTGCAGTATGGCGGAATAGAGAGACGCCGGTGATGCTGAGCAGGATGAGCGCTCATGGTCATCCTGATGGACAGAAAAACAGTACAGTAACTTGCTGGAGGTGCAAACATGCCGGGAGCCGAGGAGTATTGATCGGCTTGCTTGGATCTCTTAGGTATCGGCAGATAAGAGGTGCCAGGTAGTCCTGGGCGATCATGGTAATAAGATTGCTTTGACACCAAAGGCTCTCTAGCACAGTGGTCCCCAACCTTGGGCCTCCAAATGTTCTTGGGCTTCAACTCCCAGAAATCCTGGCCAGCAGAGGTGGCGGTGAAGGCTTCTGGGAGTTGTAGTAGAAGAACATCTGGAGGCCCAAGGTTGGGGACCACTGCTCTAGTAGAGACAACCTGCAGGGGCAGCACTGCCAGACCAGGAAAAGCAACTGGCTGATAGTCCTTGGCGGGCTTCTCCGTTGAGCACCGATCGGGGCAAACAGCATTCCAATGATGGTGCTGAGTGTGATCTCTTTTCACGTGAAAAGGCAAGCTGAGGCTCATATTTGTTTGTTTGTTTAAATTAATTGTTAAAATCGTAAACTTGTGATTTTATATATTTTATACTGTTTTGTTTTTATCTATGTAAGCCACCCCGAGTAGACATGGTCTAGAGGGGTTGGGTAAAAATCTAATAAATAAATAAATAAATAAATAAATAAATAAATAAATAAATAAATAAATAAATAAATAAATAAATAAATAAATAAATAAATAAATAAACAAACAAACAAACAAACAAACAAACAAAGGCTTGGTGCCTTTGTTGATGTGATGGAGGCTGAAATGGTAGGCCTACTGGGGCAGAGTAAGGTACAGTTTCTGGTTGCGTTTCAGTGCCATGGATGTCTGGCATGGCAATTTGTGAAGATTCACTTGGAGAGCCCAAAGATTGTTGCGGGCTATCAGGGGAAGCTGTGAGTTCATAAACACGCTGTTCCTGTTTGGGAGATTGCGATGCTGAGTTTGATTAGATGGAAGTGCCTCCTCATCTGAAAGAAAAATGATGCAGATGAGGTCCCCGGACTCCAGTAGTTGTGGAGTCAGAGAAACGGTTTTGGAAGGCTTCGATTTCGAAGACTTAGCCTTCTTCGGAGGCACCGGTTCAGGTGCCGAGGAAGCGTCCATGGACAGTTTTCTCTTAGAGACTGTTTTCAATGTCAAGGGTTTCGACATCAAATGTTTGGCCTTGTGTACTCGCATGACTGTCGATGTCGAGGGCAGAGTAGGTTCTTGATGATTGGAACGAGATGGAGTAGCTATGAGTCTGATGTCCATTGATAATCAGTCGACTCACCTCCCAGTCCGAAGCCCTCTGAACAAGGCTCTTGGCCCCAGACACCTTTAGTCCTTTTGACTTTGCCTGACCCGCCATCTCCAGCCAAGCACTTCCAAACCTATGCTCAGCTAAATGGTTTGTGTGGTGAAGTCCCTAACTGTTGCTTCTGAGCTGGTTGATGATGCTGAGCCCTTGACACCAAGGAAGGTTCTGTTATAATAGATGGCTGGTGTCGAACATACTCAATGTCGACAGGGCCCTCGGAGTAGTATTGATGAGAATGTTTGATACTGAGGGGCTGGTAATGAAGATCCCAGGCCGACAAAGGTGCTGATGGTCCACGCTGGAGTATTGTGGAGTGGACTGAGATAGGTGAGGCAGATCTAGAAGACTGACCTATGTCCAGTGCTTGCAGGGGGGGGGGAAATATGCTGTTGGGGCCGAGGAATCTCTAGGAGCCCAATGAGATTCATTGGAGCCAGAGGTTAAGTGGCATTGAGCACTGGTGGGCGAGCTAGATGATGATGGCTCCACTTTGACGCTGACAGTTCCCCTCAGGGAAAAGAGCATTTGGACAGAGCAGACATGCAGAGAAAAGGAGCCATCTGGTAACAGCAGGTGGGTACCTCTGTACAGCACTGTTTGGGGCAGAAGGGCTCCCAGTGACAATGCTGAGCTTAATGATAGTCAGGGTCCATGCAGACAGGCAAGCAGGAAATCTGGCAAAGTTGATGCCAGTGTTTATGAGCTGGAGGCAAAGGTCTGAAGCTCACAAGGCAGAGGAGCTGCTTGTACAGCGCGGTCTGAGTAGCCCAAGCTGTTATTCAAGATCATACTGGGGGATCGAGAAAGTGAAGGAGGGCTACCTAGAGAGGCAGTGAAGTGATCCATGTGGTGCTCCCAATCTGGAGACTGTGAGAGGTGTGGAGACAATTGGTGGGCCGGAAGGGCCTCGTCATCAGAGAGAGATCCAACACAAACTAGGTCCTCTGATTCAGCAGGAGAACATGCAATCAGTGTCAAGCTGGCCTTGGAAGACTCCAGCTTCAAAGGTTTTGGTTTTTTAGGTGGCAAAGGACCTGCAGTTGAAGATTGATCAATTGACACCTTTAGCTTCATTGTCGATACGTTTTGGGCTGAAAGGCTGTTGATATCGGGGCTGAAGGCTTGATCTTGTGAGGGTGGGCCCGGCAGCCAAGGTCAATGTTGATGCCAGAGGAGCTGCTTGGTCCTCAGAATGGAAGGGGTGGCTGATGGATGCTGTTTGGTGGTCTCTGAAACAGCTTTGTCCAAACCTTTGCTTGGGGCACTGATTTACAGATGGGTTGTGCCATGGTTCCTCCTGGCTGGAGAGATTCCTCCCAGAGATGGGAGTTTAAGCTTGGAAAGATGGCTATGAAGGATTTTGTGTCTAAAATTCTTGCAATGAGGGCAGGAGGTTGTTTGATAGGTCTCTCTGAGGCAGAAAACGCACTTGGAGTGTCCATTAGAGAGAGGGATTTTATTATTGCAGGAGATGCAACGTTTAAATAGGCCTGTAGAAACCATGAAGTATAACAACCGTGGGGGGGGGGGGGGGCTCGAACACAGCAGCCAAGGCTGGAGAGAGAAGAAAGGGACAAACAAAGGGAAAATCTAACAGATATGAGAAAGGTTAAAGGGAAGAAACAAAAACTTTTCTCCTTCTCTTTCCTGTAGGAATAAACTCACAGAAGCTGACAAGAGGCAAAGAACAAGACTCTCAACACGGGGGTTGAGAGAAAACTGAGGGGAGAGTCTTTGCGCCAAGGTACATATAGTGTGTGGGGGCTATACTAACATTTTTTTCTGATCACAGAAGCTCTAGAAGGTTCTGATGAGGTTCTGTGCATGCACGGATTACCCAGACTGCAATTGACAGAGGCCATGAAGAAGCATGATGTAATCTCTTAGAAACAGTTGCTACAATAATTGATGTATTACTTACCTAGGGTCACAAAGGAACTTGGTTTTTTCTCCTTCTTCTCTCCAGATCAGCCATTCTCGAAAAGATGGATGGACAAACATCCGGGTCATATCCCTGCGTTTGATAAGAAACATGGAGAGATTCTCCATCCTCTGTTGAAAGTCCTCCCATTCCAAGGTGCCTTCAATGCTCCCTGCATTGATGGCCTGAAAAATATGCTCATCAGTCAAAGGGTGTAAAGATGCCACTGCTACATTCAACAGAGGCATCACTCGGTCAAAGGAAGACTGTGTTGGGAACTTCATATTGCACTGGAGTAGGTATACCTCTGAAAGCGAGACAGGAACTACTTTATAGCTGGAACTTTTTAACACCAAATAGCCCTTCTCTATAAGATCAAATGTGAGCTTCAGGTACAGGTAAGATCCTTGACTCAGGGTTTTGAGATGAGAACTGAGTTTGCCAAAGGTTGTGTTGTCCATTTTGCCATTAAGAGAGATATTATTCTGTATTTCAGAACTGCTATGTATTCGGTGTAGGATATATGCTTGGAGATCCTGATCTATAGCTTCATTCTCTTCCAGTCTGTCCAAGAATATCCTATGGAAGGGCAATAACTTAATTATTTCCTAAAAGGAAAAGAAAAGAGTAAGAGTAAATTCTGGAGAACTAAAAAATAGCAGAAATACATTCAGTCTCCCAGTGACAATTGTGGCATGTTTTTATCTTCCAAATGGGATGGTTACAAGCCATGCACAGAGATATTGTTATATAAGCCCCAAATAGGGACACACCATATATATAATTTTTTAATTTATTTTTCAGCTGAAGCAACAAAGTTGTTTAAATAGAATTCATGCAAAATTGTTGCTGCCCTCAGGCTAAGTCCAAAACTATATGTGATACAAATGTGGAAGGGACTCAGGGGTTGGGGAAGCAAACTCAGGAATTAGTCCTATGCTTCACCAGTGAAGTTCTGCTGAACATCCTTATATTTCTTTCAACTAAATTTAACATAATGTAAAGCCAGATTTTCAGCATAGATGAGACCACAACCAAAAGGCAGAGAAGCATACAGCAAAACAGATATATTCTGCCAAGTTTTGATGCTGGACTCCACCATGCAGGAGTTAAAAAAAAAAACATTTTCAGAATGAAAACAAGAAATCATCCTCATAAGCTTTCACCCTAGGCCTGCTTAAAGCCAGCAACAGCATTTGAGTGGGAAGGGAGGGAGGGAGTCACTTTTATTATTATTTTAAACAAAAAAGGTTATTGGGGGGCTTAAAAAGGGCATGACCCAAAATAGCATTCAAATGGCCAATCATTTCCCTATGGAGACTTCTGGAGATGTGACTGGTCATTTTCCTGTCATTTAAGGGAGGGCAGGGGAAAGTCCTTTTGCTCATCTATGCTTTATTGGCGGGACTGCAATTAGTGCTTAGAATTATTGTTTCACAGGTTCTGGAAGCCAGAAAACCTTCAGATTCTATACCAAGAGAATAGCATTTTTCGGTGGGGAAAAACCCATTCCTTTGAATATTAACAGTCTTTATTTCCTGAGGAGTCGGACTGGTTCTGGCAGCTTGAACATAGGCATGAAAATACTAAGTCTAAATGCAACTGTAACAGAGGTAGATGTCAATATCCTAATATTTTGTTAAAAATTATCAGGGTCACCTTAAATGAGGTTGCTACTTTAATATTACAGTGTTACTGTTTTAATAGCCATATGTATCCCCCCCCACACACTTCTCTCTCTCCACATACATGCCTCTGAAATTGGGCACAAATTATTTTTATTCAGACAAGAAGCCCATCAAAAGAGACTATATGAAATATATGCTACTACCATAGCAAAAGAAAGCCACTCCTATACTAATGTGTGGAAAAAGAGGTCTCCAACCTACCTGTAAACTTGTTCTAACTGTTACAATCAGTTTCAACCAGGATGGAAATTTCCCTATCATTTTGCTGAGGAACGACACTATTGTATCCCCATAATCAGGTTTATGAAATTCTGCTTCATTTAAGCCATCAATCAATATGATGAAATCTTCATTGGGGATCTTCCGCTCTGACAGTTTGATGGGAAAGAAGGAAAAACATTTGAACAAAAAATATTCAGTCCATGCTTTTAAAGGATGGAGTCACATGCTGCAATCATAGTAAACTCATGTCCCTCATTACCTTTGTGAAGGCTTTCCAACGGCTCTAGAACTCCCCTCCGGAAAGAAGCCAGAGGATCTTGAACACAGGATCGTAAGCTAAGCATGCTCTGCAAATGTGGCTCCCGCAACAGTTGCTCTCTGTATGCAACAAACTGGGGACAGCGGCACAGTAGGGCTGCCACGTTGTGTACAAACTCTGGCACAAGGCAGGTGTAGGCATTATCTGCCTGGCAGTAGTGATAAGCAACAACCTACAAAAGAAAGAACCATCATTAGAAAAATGGAAATAGTATTTGGTTACCTATTGCACTCTAACAAGGAGAAAGATCCCATATTAAGTGCTGGTGACACAAAGACAAAGAACTGGGTGGGACAAGTCATTCACAGCAAATAATATGTCATCTGAAGAATTAAAACAAAGAGTTTAATGATAGAAACAGACATAAACTTGTTTGCTAGAGACAGTGTTCGGTATTTGGTATTGCAAAGATAGCCCATAACTCTGTTTACTAGCAATTCTGGTAGCCAGGTCAAGTACCAAAACTCATACACCCAAAGCAACTTTGTAATTTAGGATATGACAGTACTACATGAAACAATTAAGAAGAATATAAGGGAATGAATTCTCATTTGCAACCATTATTTTTTCTTTAAAAATTGTTAAATTGGGAACCATGAAATGTCTTTCAGGTAAGACTAGCAGGCTTTTTGCTGTAAATAGCTACAGTGGGGTCTTGACTTGAGAACTTAATCCGTATTGGAAGGCGGTTCTCAAGTCAAAATTTGTTAATTTAGAATTTATAAGCAGAACAAGTTTGGCAGCTCCAGATGTACAGTATGTACTATTATGGTTCCTTATTCAAGGGTTAAGAAGGGCATATTACCAGATTCATTTAGTCTCAGTTTGTATTCTTTTGCTTGTTCTCATTTTTTTTGTAATAATTCCCAACAAACCCATTACTGTTCCTAATGTGCATGCTTCAATTCTTTAACACATATCTATGTATGTCCATAATAATTTTCTTCATATTGTACTGAACTGTAAATATGGTCTGTGCTAGAGGAGGGAAATGCCTGGGCTAATGTGTTCTTCAGTTTTTAGATTAGTTTAATTTCAGATAGACATAGGGTAAAATAGTTCCTAACTCCAGTTTAATTTCACATTCCAATCCCATAAATTCTCAGTTGCTTTAAATTTACAGTATACATTTTGTGAGTTGGACACAATTACAAGTTGTTATTCTATTAGAACTGATTTTTCTTGGCTTACTTGAATAAGTCGTATAGTTTCTTGAGCTTGTCAAGACATCAGGTAAATACTACAAGTAGAATTTTCAAAGTTCTACATATGTCAGAATATCCCATCATGACATACAGTACTGCAGCTTTAGACTAACCCTGTAAAGATACAATCATTCCTTCTGAGGCACTGGCAGTACACATGCTCTTCTTTTCAAAATAGCCTCGATTCCTTTTTTCCCCTTCTCTCTTGTTGCTCCCTTTGGACTACATTGTCTTCTCTCCTTCTAGCTATCAAAAATTTATTTATTTATATTTATTTATTTATTTATTTGATTTGCATCCCGCCCATCTGGTCTGGTCGACCACTCTGGGCGGCTTCCAATAAAAATATTTGACATAAATCATACAATATTACAATCGATTAAACACAAAGAATAATAGAACAAAAGAAAGGGGAAAGAAGAGAGAGAAAGTTAAATATTGACAGGAGGGAAGGCCTGAACATATAACCATGTTTTAAATTGACTCTTGAAAGTGCCCAGCGTAGGGGCCGCACGAATCGCCGGAGGAAGGTTATTCCAGAGGCGAGGAGCCACCACTGAGAAGGCCCGGTTTTGTGTCCTTTCCTTCCGGGCCTCCCGCGGCGTTAGGCTCCTCAGCTTCAGCTCCTGGCTCGTGCAGGTGATCCGAGTAGATCTAGGTGGGAGTAGACGTTCCACCAAGTATCAAGGTCCTAAACCGTTTAGGGCCTTATATGTAAGCATTAACACTTTGAAGTCAATGCGGAAACGGATGGGCAGCCAGTGCAGCATGGCCAGCGTAGGAGAGATATGTTGGTATTTCCTCACTCCGGAGAGGAGTCTGGCCGCTGCATTCTGCACCACCTGAAGTTTCCGTATCAGCTTCAAAGGCAGCCCCACGTAGAGCGCGTTACAGTGCTCTAATCTAGAGATTATGAGCGCATGTACCAAGGTGGTGAGCGCCCCCGTGTCTAGGTAAGGCCGCAGCCGGGCAATCCGCCAAAGATGGAAAGAGGCGGTGCGGACTACCGACGCCACCTGTGATTCCATGGTGAGCGTCGGGTCCAGGTGTACCCCCAGGCTGCAGACCCCACTCTTTGTCATCAAGTCAATTCTGACTTATGGTGACCCTTTTCAGGGTTCCCTCTTTCCCTCTTCTTCCTCTCAGTGCTGCTACATGCAGAGAGAAAAAGCAGCTTCCTCGGGGCTGGGGAAGTGAAGAAATGAAAAAATGATCTCTCTTTTTTTTTTTTTTACAGAGCAAAGAAATTACATGCTATCCTCTGAAGATGCTGGCCACAGAGACTGGTGAAACGTTACGAAGAACAACCTTCAGAATATGGCCAAAGAGCCCGAAAAACCAACAACCAAAATTACATGCTGCTGCTCAAGAAGGAAGATAAGAGTAGGGTTGTTTTCAGGCTCAGTAATGTGGTGTTGGTGGGAAGAGGACAAGGTACAGGTAGCCTAATCAAAAGGGAAGCGAACAGAAGAAAGGAATTGTGTTTCTTTTTAAAAGAAGAAAGCCACATGCTGCAAGTGTCTAGACTAAGAAGGCTGGATCCAAAAGAGGACAAAGGTCCACATACTGGACCTTTAGTGACTCTGTTTCTTCTTTCTTGAAGTTACCTTGTTTGCTCTACCTAATTAGCCTGGATCCAAATGCACTTTGGATTTTTAAATAAATAAAAAATGTAGATGTTTTTAGGAGGTTTCTCTCTGCCACTCAAAGAATCATGTTGCATAGTCAGATGGGAAAGTGTGGGTAATCCCACTCAACACAGCCATGTCTCCCTTGGAACCATAATTTGGCCTACCCACCTAACTGAGAACAAAGCAGAATTAGCTTCTGCATTGAGTGAGGGAACTTTAAGTCTGGTTTGTACAGTAAATGGATGGTTGGCGAACTTTACACAGTGGAACCTCTATTTACGAATGTACCTACAGCATCTATGAACAATCCAACTTACGAACAGCTCCGTTAACAACATTTTGCTTCTACTTGTGAATGGAGCTTCAACATACGAATGAAAAAAATGTGGGGGAGGCGGGGAAAGCGTGAAATTTGAACATTCAGTTGACCGTTGGCCAGCGAAGAGGGTGCTTGTCTGCAACATCGCTTGTCCAAGCAGTTAGAGAGTGGATAGGGAGAGAGTCTTCAGACTGCCTGATATTGCCTGGTACTGTACAGTACTGCCTGGTACTGTACTGTACGGACTGTATTTTTTGGCTTTTTTTTTTAAATTATTTTTGGATTTTTGGCTTTCTTTTTATAAACAGAGAGACTGCTTGTTCTGGGTGAGTACACTGTATTTACTGTATTGTACAGGATTTTTGCAGCTTGGTGGGGGGTAGGGCTAGGTGGGGGTTAAGTTTCTGTGCTCTGATGGGTCTTGCAGTGTAGATTTTAGTTTTAAAATGTGTGTGGTTAAAATATGGCTCTAAATTCTGTTTTAAAATCAGAAAATACAATATTCTATGTGGGGCTGTGGTGGTTGTAGATGCAAGCAGCCAGGCAGGCAGGAAGGCTCTAAAATGGAATTTAGACTCAAGTCTCTCTCTCTCTCTCTCTCCCCCCCCCCCATGTTCTCTTTTTGTGATGATAAGTTCTGTGCTGGAATACAGTAATGGTTGCTGATTGTTGGTGCAAGCAGGCATTAAAATGGAGTTTAGACTCCAAAGTCTTTTTTTCTTAAAAACAGAAAATATTCTGTGAGGGGCTGTGCTGGCTGGTTTGCTCTAAAATGCAGTTTAGACACAAATGTGTTTTGTTTAAAATGTGTTTTAGACTCCAAACTCTCCCCCCAACTTTCTCACTCTGTCTTGTCTCTCTTTGTGCTTAAAAGCACAAACCTTTGTCTGAGAGGTCTGTGTGCCCCAGTGATAACCTTCTTTCTTTCTTTCCTCTTTTCCCCATTGTTCCCTCCCTCCCTCCTTTCCTGCCCTTTTTTTTAACCTAAAAGGTGCTTGGCTTGGCTGAAAAGGTGCTTTTCAAGGTGTTCTGTTTTAAAGGTGTTCCCTCCCTCCTTTCCTGACCTTTTTAAAGCTAGGTTCATCTTAGATCAAAAGAAGAAAAATTCTGCCCCTACTGGTAGATACGGATTAACTGGCTTTGTATTAGGTTCCTATGGAAACTAATGCTTCGACTTAAGAACAGCGCCTCTAGATAAGAATGAAAAACAGCCAGAATGGATTAAATGGTTTTCAATGCATTCCTATGGGAAATTTTGCTTCTACTTACGAATGTTTCAACTAACGAACATCTTCTGGGACAGATTAAGTTCATAAGTAGAGGTTCCACTGTACAGTATACTGAAGACCTTATATATTAAGCTGCACTTTAATGAGCATCTTCATGCATATTTTAAATGTTGTAAGCCGCCCAGAGACCTTTGGGTAGTGTGGGCGGCATATAAATTAAATTAAATTAAATTAAATTAAATTAAATTAAATTAAATTAAATTAAATAAATAAATAAATAAATAATCCTGAGTGGTGAAGGGAAGCTTGCCAATCACTCATGGCCGAGCAGCTCAAGAGATGCAGTAAGGAGAGATACTCTTTGAGTCGTAAAAGCCAACATAACGTAAGTCTAAAAGGCTACCTCACTGCACCAATAACGTATGTAGGTTGTGACAGAGACAGGATAGATCTATTTCTGATTTGATCATTGCAGTGGAGGTGGAGGTGGTGTTATACACAGCATCTGAGGAATGTTACAGGAATGCATTTCTAGCTATCCGGTTACCTTTACCTTTATTGGCATAAACATTTCTAGCTATCACCTCAACAAGTGCACATAATGAAAAGGGATCAAGCTTTATTTATTTAAATACTGCAGATCACACCTGTCAATAAAGGTATGGTCCATGTTATGATGTGCTGGCAGAGGGTTATACGCTCTTTCAAAATGTACTGCTACATAAAGAAGCTGTCCTGTCCTTGAAAAACTGGTGTACAGATCACAACAAGGTGTAGGTAGCAGCTTCTTCCAGAGCTGGTAATCAACTATTTTATGCGGAACATCTGTCCTGAATGAAAGTCAGCTACCAAGTTATATCATTAAGTTAATTTATTAAGTGTGCTCAGTCTAGATGTCTGTATATAACTACAGGATTCAGACATTGGGAAAGTGGCAGCAATACAAGAAAGATTTATCAGCAGAGGAAGCAAAAATTCAGAGAATGTCATAAGTCTAGCACTTCTACAGATGCATCCCAATTTTTCTGAGTGTTAAGAGACATGGGATTCTGGAAAATGTACATTAAATATCAGTTTCGGCATTAAGCTGCAGTAAACCAAAACTCCTGGAGTGTAGGTGGGGAATCTCCAAGGTTCTCATAAAGGCAATGATGAAACAGACAGGTAGCAACCTTCTGGGAACCCCTTTCCATGAGATCCAAACTGGAGCAAAGGTTAATACCAGAACAGCATTAAAAGATTTCTTCCAATCCTGTCTTGTTGCATCTTCATTGGATAATTCAAAATTACATGAAGAACTCCATTTTATTTTTAAATCCATTTGTCTCTTAGGATTTTCTTTGGCAGTGTACTTTTAATTCTTTTTCTTTCCATGTAAACAAACATCTGTCATGAAACTCAGCAACACTATCATAAATTGGCAAACAAAAGGCTTTTTTTTAAAAAAGTATTTTTGCCTTGTAGGAAATCTTCCACTTGATACTGGTGAAGAAATAACCCTGTCAGGATCTGGGTGGCAGCAGGGTTTCTCCTGCACCATCACCCTGGCAGCTGCAGAGCCAGGCCCAGCTTGGTCCCAGGAAGAGCCAGCATTTGCAGGATCAAGTCCTGCCGAGGCAGTAGCTACCAGAACTCTCATGAGGTCCACTTAGGAGTCCCGAGGGAAGGCATACTTAAGGAAAGGCTCTCCCTCCCAGAAGCTGCTTCAGCAACACAGGTGGTCTGGCTGTACTTTTCCTGCTCCCAAGCCCCGGCACTCCTGCTCTGAACTCCTGTACTCTGAACTCTGACCCTGCATTCCTGCTCTGTGCTCCCATTCTTGCAGCCCAGTTCCAGTTCCAGTGCTCTGGTTTCCAGTCCTGTGCTCCTATCCTGGCTTGTTGGTCTATGTGTGAGTTTGGGCTTGGCACGCTGTGGTGTTGGTTGGGTCCTGGTGCCCTTGTCACTGCTGTTGAAAACAACTGTGCACAACCCGGGCCCTGACAAAGCCAAAAGTTGATCCTTCTGACTTTACTGCAACCTCTGTGCTAGCAAACAATACATTTTAAATTTTAAAATGGAGAAGATACCACTATTTCCATTTAAATATGTAATTTTTTGGTATTTGTGGAAATGTCAGAAGTGTACTAAATCCTCACTTGAAATCATTTGGTTTACTGCATGCATATTCATGTTTTGGTAAAAGATATATAAAAAACAAAATGAAGAAGAAACATTTAGCAGGAAACAAAGATACCTGAGCAGCAAGCCTCCGCATAGCTTCTTCTTGGCGTCTGCGCATTTCTGGGGTTCCAGGGCAGCTCCCACTTGTGATGGAGGAATGAGCAGAAGGTGGTTGGGTGAGGGGAAGCTCTCTGTTTGCATCAACATCTGTAATGCAGAAGGAAGTACACAGCAGAACCAGCCATTATTCAATCTCTTATAAAACTCTAGCCATGCCTTTCCCTGAAAGCCAAGGTCAATTTTCAAAGGACATCAATATGTATTAATCTTGACAGAATCTGATCAGAGATTGTCTGGTATTAGATGGTGTTAGATGGTAGGTCTCTGGCGCTTAAGGGAAGAGTGAACAACATAACACAATCGTCACCTAATTCTATAGCCATAATCAGAATTATGAATGTAGCAGAAGGATTGATAACTGTGAAATGCCAAAAAAAGAAGTATGATAAATACTCTGCTTCCTTGGCGTAACCCAGTTTCAGAGGAAAAGATCCAGAGTTTTACATATTCTGTAGAAGCCTACAATTGTACAACTACAGTGATAGATTTTGTTTCTAAGTAATTGTGAAGACCTAGATGCGAGGGATTGTTAGTAAGAAAATCATATTTATGCATCGTAAACACACACCTAATTCCTCTTTCATAAACCAATGGAACTTATATAACATTAGAATAAAATATACAAAATATGGGAAGAGGGCAAATGGATATTAAAGACAATGATGTTGGGAAAGGTTGAAGTCAGCAGGAAAAAAGGAAGGCCAAGTACGAGATGAATTTACCCCCTAAAAGAAGCCATGGGCTTGAGTTTGCAAGAGCTGAGCAGGGCTGTTGAGGACAGGAAATTCTGAAAATCACTCATTCATGGGATTGCCATAAATCAGGGGCGACGATGACATATAACAATAACATAAAAGCAGGACAGCCTACAATTGCTAGAATGAAATGACTGCCTTTCACCACAGCACTGACCATTTCTTCGTTTTAATATTTCCATCATCTTTAAATCTCTAGATTTATAAATATGACCCAACCCTTCAAAATGCTCTGAAGTATAGAAAACTGTACGTCTGTCTGTTGAAAATAGCTTTCCAGAATACTGGGGGAACTTATCTTGTGCAAACTGACCAGTCTAGGGATGCCCTTAATGGGTGGTATATAAATCAATGAAACAAACAAACAAGTCTTAGCTCTGCCAGAATTTCAGAGGCAAACGTCTGTTATTTGGGGATGGCCACAAAGAATTAGTTTGTTTGTTTGTTTGATTTATACCCTGCCCATCTGGCCTATAAGACCACTCTAGGCGGCTAGTTGCATCCATCCTTCCTATATAAGCTTGGTACCTAAATGCATCACTTAGAAGTGTGCTTTTGGCACAACTATGGTTTGTTGTTAGCCATCTGGATTTGTATGGATGAGAAATAAATAAAATAAAATTAGTATATAGATAATTAGGCAGATTGCTGCCATTACTTTTATTTGAGCTACAGTTGCAATAAATACAGAGAAAAGAGTACCCTTGAATTTCCAGCTATTCAAAGTGCATGTGGTACTTGATCAGAAAATGTATGGTTGTAAGCCATACAAGGGCACCCACCACCACATTCCAGCCTGCTTGTATAATGCACAAAAAAGGACATTCTTCTCACATACTGTACCAAGTATGCAGACTCATCTACTAGTATATCTTCCCACTCACGTTTTGGGGATGCATGGGGGCTGTCAGAGGCAATCTGCCTCATGCGTGTTCCATGACAGCTCAGTGCAACCAATCTGGAGATGATTGCTGTCTTCCCAAAGCCAATATTTCCAACAATCACCACACCTCTGTTCACGCTGGCATCAGCACTCTGCAACTGTACATCAATCTCTTGGAACACCCAGTCCCGGCCAACAAATACCGACTCTGTGGTGATGCTGGGCACCTCAAAGAGCAGCGGTTTCAGAGAGATATCAGGAGGTCGGTAAGGTGCAAAACGTACTGCAAAAGAATACAGAAAATACACACAATTCAACAGTTCACAGTCAGTCATGATTAAAGAAATACAGAGCACTATCTTCCAGTCCTGGAAGAACTGTGTTGTTGCTAGGAATTTGTGTTAACTCAGGCATATCTGGATCATAGTGCTACTCTATTCAGAAAGAAAGAAGTGAGAAGAAAATGATTTTTGGGACCCCAAAGGTCCTTACTCCATATTGTTGTGTTTTTTTAATAATGATTACGAATAGAGGCAAACAGACTTCTCTGATGTTTAAGTTTTTTCATTTACAGTACTAGCTGTTCCACATCTTCCGCTCTAACCATTTTCCAATAAATTATAGAAATATACAGGCACATGAAAAAAAATTATCACAGTTTTCCATTCCTTCTTTGGGTTTACAAACGTTAGCCTCCAATTAAAACATGAAAATACTGTGTGTTCAAACACTGTACATTAAAAAAAACATGTTACTGTGTGCACAGTCATACCAACATTCAATTAATTAACAGAAAGAATAAGGTAAGTGGATGTGAGGTGGTGAATTGGATTACAGTGGTGCCTCGCTTAGCGAGTGCACCGTATAGCGATGTTTCCGTATAGCGATCCCTTTTTCGGGATCGCTATACGAAAACATACCCGATCTTCGCAATGGGGAAAACCCGCATTGCAAAGATCGGGTATTGCGGCGGCCATTTTGGAGCCGCCGAACAGCTGTTCGGCGGCTCCAAAATGGCCGCCGGAAGCCCGGAAATGGCTGCCGGCAGCCGTTTTCACGCCCTGCCCTTGCTTAGCGAGGGCACGAAAATGGCTGCCGGCAAGGGGAATCCTCGCTGAATGGGTAAGTGAGCAAGGTATTGGAACACATTCAACTAAGTTTAATGCGTTTCAATACGTTTTCCCTACCCGTTTAGCAACGATTCCGCATAGCGAGGGTTAATCCGGAACGGATTAACCTCGCTATGCGGGGCACCACTGTACATCATGTCTTGACTTTTTCAAATTGCTCTATGAAGGGTTACCCTTCAAGAGACATTGAGTCTTCAATTGATACAAATGGGTGCATGGGTACAAAGTTGCTAACTGATGTATTATAGCAAGACTGCATGTCTGCGATACTGAAAGACTGGCACTGGTTGTCAATTACTTCATGGGTATAGCGTAACGTGTTGGTTTTAATCTTCAAAGCCCCAAATAGCTTAAAGGCCAGCTATCTAAGTCGTGTTATGAATCTGTTTTGTTATGAACAGACCTGAGCAAAGTGCGGCCCGCAGGCTACATATAGCCCGAGAGCTGCTCCTGTCTGGCCCGTCGGTTGTTGCTCCAATCTGGCCTGCCCGTTGCCACTCCTGTCCGGCCCGCCCATCACCGCTGAGTGAGCCGGAGCTCCGGCTCCGGTCACCCAGCACGGCAGTAAGCAAAACTCGCAAGATCCGACGCTGGGATCTCGCGGGTTTTGACTGTTACTCTTGAGCTGCAGGCTGTGGAACCTGCGGCTCAAGAGGCTGGAAGTGATCATTGCGCAGGCGATGTGATGACGCATCACATTGCCTGCGCGGGATAGAACAGTTGGAGAGGAAGGCCGCGGGGGAACAGAGGACAGGTGAGTTAGCTAGCTCAGTGTCGGGTGTTTTTTTCTCTCCCGCCTGCAGTGAACAAATTACAACGTTCACATAGTTAACTCCCTAAAAAGTTCGTTCACCGCAGGGCCTCACCCAATGTGGGCCTATTACTACCTACAAATTGGGGGCCTATTACTACCCACCCCCGAACACAGTTCAGATTTTTCATGTGGCCCCCTATAGAAATTAATTGCCCACCCCTGGTTATGAACCCTTCTGGATATTCAGATTTTCAGGAAAGGCCCTTTTGAGAATACTGACATCTCCACTGACAGGCACACAGGACAGGGACACATGATGTACATGTATTACAACAACATCTAGAGTGACATAGGGGAATTGTTTAAGTCTATTGCCACTAAATCAACAGTCTTACAGTATTTTCAAAGGGAACAAGTTGTAGTTTTCATGTTTTTCATCAGATGCACCTGATAAAGCAGGCTACAGTATACAACAATGTAATACACAGAATCCACCCGAAACATTCTTTCATCTTTCATATACCAGTGGTGCCCTGCATGATGACGACCCTGCAGAACAACAAAACTGCAGGACGATGCCTTTTTGTGATTGCTGTAGCGATTCGCGAAACAGCTATTTCAATGGGGGAATTCCACTTGATGACGACTTGGTCCGTGCTTCGCGGACCGTTTAATCGCAAAACAACGATCTTTACAGCTGATCGTCAGCTTCACAAAATGGCCTCCCGCTGTTTTCCCGACCCCTGCTCCGGACGACAACGATTAAAAACAGCTGATTGGCGGTTGCAAAATGGCTGCCCTATGGAGGATCTTCGCTGGACGACGAGGTAATTTCCCCACTGGAACACATTAACCGGTTTTCAATACATTCCAATGTGGGAGCTGTTTTTACATGACGATTTCGCTGTACAGCGATTTGAACGGAATGGATTATCGTCATCATGTAGGGCACCACTGTGTACATTCAACATTCTTTCATTTTCCTCAATCTCTCTTCTTATCTGCTTAATGCAAAATTCAAATAATTGATGGTCCAGGTTAAATGGACAACCAGTTAAGATCCCACTTAAAGAAACAGGAACTCCACTTCTGCCAAGATACCATGCTCTTTGGCTTCTTTCTCAACAGTCACCTAGTATCAGCCATTCCAGCAGGCTACTTGAAATAGTTCCACTTAGATGGCCTTTATAAGACTAGTGTTACAAATTTGTTTCCTCCTCCCCACTCCCCACTCCTTCCTAACTTTGTGTCACGTTTTAAGATTAGATTATAAACCTGAAGACAGGGGCTATAATGTTACTTATCTCTTTTTCTGGAAAGCTTTTTAAATTACAAGGCAGTATATAAATACCTAAAACAATAATTACTATTGTGGTTGTTGTTAAAGTAATTCTTTACTGATCTGATGCTAACTACTAGACCCTGAAATGGTCTTAGTGGGAGGGATTTTACTATGGCAACTAAGATGTCTACGCACCTTTCCTCCTTTACTTAAAGATTAAAAAAGCTATCAGCTCTGCTGATGGCTTCAAGAATTTGTAGCAAGCACAGACCTCTGATCGCTACCAACATCTTCCTTTTCCAAGATACTCTCAGAATTATGCCATTGTGGGCATATAAGCATCACTTCAGAATGCTTGTGGGAATGAAGGTTGATGGCAAGCAGTAGCTCATTGGGTATTCAGTTCTAGTTTAGGACTCTTGAGCCTTTGGCAGAGTCACCAGCTTTTAAGAAGTTAGGAAAGAAGAACTTTCCCTGCTCAGGGTTAGCCTCTATCTCCTGAAACAGTACTAATTGTTTCAAACTGTTTTGTTTCCGTCTCATTGTAGGATACACTGCATTTCCTCTCTCCCAAATCATATGATCCCCCAAACAGGGTGAATTGAGACATCCACAATGCAAACATCTGTGGCTAAATTCTATAATGATGTACACATTATAAGACTTCTAGGTAGTTCTAAAAGGAAGGTCTCACTGCTTTTAGGAGAAGCTTGGCCAATATAATCAATGTGCACTACAACCAAATGGAAATGTAGCCATCAAAGATCCTGTAATCTGAGAAGCTGCAAACCTAGCTCCCTCTGCCAGCACCTGGACAACACAAGCTACAACATGTGAGTAAAGAAGTCAAACATATTTTGGAAATTAAAAAATAAAAGTCTAGAAGAAAATGCTAACATACAATGTTTCCTTTTCCTTTAAATCTATTCTCTTATTTCTAATCTCCCATATCAAGTGTTTTATTCTCTTCTTACTGATCTCCCATAACAAAAAGTCCACAAGAACACAAAGGGTGCTGGAGCTCAGCTGTCTTGTCTCTGGAAACAATAAGTGGGAGACAGATGGAAGGAAGGATGGTCAGGGTGACCTCAAACCTGAGTGATACAGCAATAATTTTAGGATGATTTAAGCTTCCATTCCCTGTGGTATAGTATCATCTTTAAACATGATTGTTACTGTGTTCTACTTTCTTTGGAGGTGTGGGGTGAGGAAAGGGGGAGCCACAAAGGTCAACAGTATCACCCTGAGAGGCACTAGACTTGGATTCTGATACGGAGCCTAGATAGGTAGTATATTCTAAATCAAAGAACATTGCACGTGAGACACTCAAGCTTATTATTCTTGGCAGCTGTAGCATTTTGGAAGAATCTCACTGAGGAGTAAGCCCGTAAACCCACAAAGGCCTATTGTGGTACCAAGCCAGCACACCTCTGTAAACAGCGTGCTTAAGGAGAATTAAGAGAAAGGCATTAAGAATCTGACTTCAAATCACAAGGCTGTCCCTTTAAGAAGCTCAAATCAGGCTTAGGAATTATATAAGGGTTCAGCTATTACCCAACACACGTTGACAATGCAACAACATACAATTTACATCTTCTGAACAATTGTCTGTGATCACTCTTACTTCTGGACACCTGATTTTTGACCCTCAAGTTTACTCCGTTTGATAACTGTCAAACATGCTTTCCAGGAGCCACTGTGAGCCCATGCCTGCCAAGACTGGATTGTAGCACTCTAGAGAGGGCCAGGGCTAGGACTGGATGATCCGCTGCCTGTGCAGTGAGTCCCAACTAAACAGTACTGTTGGCAAGGGAAGACTTATTTCCCCCTTCCTATACTATCTAAGAGAGTTCCTTTTTTCCTCCAATAGAAGGGGCAAATCCCCTTCATTTGCTTTCTTCATTGTCAGTTTCTAACTGCTTCTAAAGACAGCTCCAGCCTACTTAGCTGGGAGAACCTTCAACTCCACTGCAATCTTCCCCCCCCCCCCAAGGCATCTTTTTTTATCTATCTGGAGAAACCAACAAGTATGTATAAGCCAGTTTTATTTGCTGGCAAGTAATCAGCAAGTTTGTAATTATAGATAATTATTTCTGCTTCTATATAAATTTTATTACTTATGAATGTTTTGGGCAGCTCTGGTAAACTACTGAAGCAAAACAAAAAAATGGAGAGAGTATAAATAGTGATTAATATGTAACAGGCACCTATGGTAGGAAGGTTGCTGCTAGTATCCATCTTCAGAAGGAAGAACAATCTTCCATCTTTTAAAAGTTATGTTTTGGTTTTAAAACATTACAGGAGAGACCCAGCACACCTCATAGACAAATAATCCATACCTCTAAGGTCCTGTTGTGTGCGAGCACCAGCCATGCTCTGTCGAGGCATCCGGAGAGATGTTCGTAGAGGAGCATGCCGCTGTTCATCTAGATAAGCTAAATCTTCTAGGTGGGCTGAGCTGGTGGCTGTTAATTGGACAAATGCTGGATCAGTAACACTTTTACTATATTACAGCAAGAGCACATGTAGAACCCTTCAGAACTGAGACATCGTATTTGCTACTGGTGATCACCAAAATGTTTTAAAACAGTTCACATTACACACTTCGGGTGTTCAATGAGCACATTACAGGTCTGTCTCATTTTATTTATTTAAAACATTGATCCAGCTTGAGGAAAGTGTTCAAGGCAGCTTAAATAATTGGGTGACATGGTCCCTGTGTAGCAAGATTTTACAGAGCAAATATTGCCAACCTCTGTGTGGAAGGCAGCAATAGATGTACGTACATATAACATGTGGACTGTTTTCTTTAGATCAAGTGAGGAGTGTCCATAGATATGTTTGACATATTCACTTGAACAAAACTGTTTATTTGGATGGCACAGAAAAGAACATTGGGAAAACTTACTTTGAAATCCCATTCATGTCTCTGAAGAGGGAGACAATCCTGAATAGACTCTTAATGCCTCTCAGGAAAGGGGGTCACATGTTTCAATTAAACTCTTAATGGAGTAGATGCTGAGGTTAAGCTCCCTGTTCTGACATAGTTAAGCAAAGAAGAAAGGCAAATCAAAGGAAAGTATACCAAGATACAATAAGTATCAAGTGTGAGCAAAGAGAGCAGAGGGATAGGAGGGTCAGGATGTCTCCTTTGCAGATAAGAACATATTTTCATGCAAAGCTTTCCCAATGTTCCACTTTTGGTCTATGGAAGAAGAGATCCCTGAATAGCATATACATAAGCTTAACACTTTAATGGGGGAGAGGTAAGTGCTGCCACTAGGGAGAAAATATCTCCTGAAGAACCATGTGCTGAAAGGCTGGCAGAGCCAAAGCAAACACCTATATCATTTAACGACCAAAATTCTGTTGCTTAGCATAAACCAAACTGTAACATTTGGTCCATTCCTCTCTGGCAAATAAACTGTCTCTGCTGTGATTACTGGGAGTACACAGCACACTGGTTTGGTGTATGTGCACCCAAAAATTACAGCAGAGATGCTTTGATTACCAAGGGAGAATGGGCCAAAAGTACTGGATACAGTACTCTAGATGAGGACTAACCAGTGCTGAATAGAGGGGAACTAGTACCTCATTGGATATGGAGACCATACATCTGTTATTGCTGGAGGAGACTCTTGAGAGTCCCCTGGACTACAAGGAGAATAAACCTATCAATTTTGAAGGAAATCAACCCTGAGTGCTCACTGGAAGGACAGATCCTGAAGCTGAGGCTCTGGCCATCTCATGAGAAGAGAAGACTCCTTGGAAAAGACCCTGGTGTTGGGAAAGTGTGAAGACAACAGAAGGGGACAACAGAGGATGAGAGGGTTGGACAGTGTCACTGAAGCGACCAGCATGAATTTGACCAAACTCTGGAAGGCAGTGGAAGACAGGAGGGCCTGGTGTGCTCTGATCCATGGGGTCACAAAAGAGTTGGACATGACTTAACGACTAAACAACAAGTAACTCATGGGATATGGAGACTATACCTCTGTTATTGCATCCTGAAATAGTATTTCCTTTTTTTCCAGCCACACCACTCTGTTGGCTCATGCTGATATTTTTATCTACAACAATTCCAAGATCCTGCTCACTTAATATTACGGTGCCAGGTATCCCTATTCTGGTAACTGTGCATTTGTTTTTCCTCCTTTTAGGTGTACAACTCTGTGTTTATCCATGTTAAATTTCATTCTGTTCTTTTCAGGCCAGTGCTCAAACCTATCTAGATCACTTTGAATTTTGTTCCTGTCTTCCAAAGTATTAGCTATTCCATGCTTTCGTGTCATCGGCAAATCTCCTGCAATCCCTTGTTCAAGTCATTAACTAAAATGTTGAAGAGCACAGGGCCTAGGACTGAGTCAATCTTTTTGTCCACAGTGTGATTGATGAAGACAGAAGAAGGGAATCTCAAGAGCTGCTAGACGGCATAGACCTTTGGGGAGGGGAGGAATGAGCAATCAAGTCTGATGTTGGCTGTATCTTTGTCAAAAAGGTGCATACTTGGATTAACAGAAAGGGTGATCAGCTAAACTATTTGATGATAGTCACTAAAAAGACCAAGTCTAAAGTAGCTTAAGAAATATAGGAAAAATGTTCAAATGGAGGTACAATGGGAGTGTCAAACACTCCAGAAAGTGAACCTGAGAAATAAGTGTGTTGGAGACTGAGGCTCCCATAATGGAGCATCAAATAAGAAAATGAGAAGAGATAAGAGGGGATACAAAGTCTGGTGAGGAGACGAAAGGGCTGCTAATTGCCTCCTGAATGATTTGGGATGAAGGCCCGTATCAATGCCTGCCTGAGGAAACTCTAGCACACATGGAAAAGATGCATGGGCTGTCCACATAATGTCTATAGCACTAACAGAGGAAAGCCTTCCAGGTGAATTCATAAATTCTGATGGAATACTTATGAGAAGAAAGAAAGGTATAAATCATTTTATCCTCTATTCTAATAGGGGCATTCAGATTCTGTGCAATGGAGTACAATCAAATCTTGGTCTTAAGCAACATTCTCTCCAAGCTGCGCTCCATTGGGTGCACACAACCGTACGAGTGTAACTGCCCATTTGCTTCCATTTGTGTCTGGAACTCTGCACATAGGGGCGGAGCCTCCACACAGAGCTCTGGAGAATTAAACATTGATCTGAATGAGAGGTGATACTAGGACTGAAGGTGAAAACATGTGTGAAGAAACCATGGGTTCCTTCTATGGTGAGGGTTACAGTCTTGAAAAACCAAGGAATGTGATACTGTTTAGAAGCCTTTTGTATTTATTTTATTTATTTATTAAATTTATTCCCCACCCATGTATGGAATCCTGAGACATAGAAGACTCCAAAATTTGCCTAGCAGGGGCCAAGGAAAAGAAAGAGGTGTTACTGAGGAGAGATGAGAACCAAGAAATCAAAATTAAAGAGGAAGAAAGTTTTAAAAGGAAAACTATAGAATAGCAAGAACAGTGCAGTGGAACAAAGACCTTTGCTGAACTAAGGAAGTAGAAGAATTGGGACTGGAGTAAAGTCTACTAAAACAGTGATCCCTAACCTTCGGCCTCCAGATGTTCTTGAATTACAATTCCCAGAAGCCTTCACCACCACCTCTGCTGGACAGGATTTCTGGGAGTTGAAGTCCAAGAACATCTGGAGGCCCAAGGTTGGGGAGCACTACTAAAAGCTTAAAACATGTGACCACTTTGTGTCTTGAGCTGCAATAGAAATTAGCATTTGTTGTTTAATCGTTAAGTCGTGTCTGACTCTTCGTGACTCCACGGACCAGAGCACGCCAGGCCCACTTGTCTTTCACTGCCTCCCAGATGTTTGGTCCAATTCATGTTGGTAGCTTCAGTGACACTGTCCAGCCATCTCGTTCTCTGTCGTCCCCTTCTCCTCTTACCCTCACACTTTCCTAACATCAGGGTCTTTTCCAGAGAGTCTTCTCATGAGATGGCCAAAGTATTGGAGCCTCAGCTTCAGGATCTGTCCTTCCAGTGAGCACTCAGGGTTGATTTCCTTCAAAATGGATAGGTTTGTTCTTTTTGGAGTCCAGGGGACTCTCAAGAGTCTCCTCCAGCACCACAATTCAAAAGCATCAATTCTTTGGCGGTCAACCTTCTTTATGGTCCAGCTCTCACTTCCATACATTGCTAATGGAAAAACCATAGCTTCTTCCAGCAATCTGAATTCTGGTTTGGGATTCCTCCAGTCCAGCCTTTCGCATGATGTATTCTGCATATAAGTTAAATAAGCAGGGGGACAATATACAGCCTTGTTGTACTCCTTTCCCAATTTTGAACCAGTCAGTTGTTCCATATCCAGTTCTAACTGTTGCTTCCTATCCCACATACAGTGGTGCCTCGCTTAGCAATGTTAATTTGTTCTGAAAATATCGCTGCTAAGCGATTTCATCACTAAGCGATATGCGGTTTCCCATTGAAATGCATTGAAAACCGGATAATCCGTTCCAATAGGAACGAATTGCTGTCCTTAAGCGAAAATCGCCATAGGAAACATCGCTAAGCAAAACGCGGTTCTCCAATTGAAATCTCAATGGGGGGGAAATACAACAACAAATTAAAAAAGAGTCAGAACAAAGTCAAATTGGGTTAACAAAGGGTTTATTAAGTGCACTTTATGATTTCAAACATTTTAAACAGTAAACTTTAACTTTATAAAGAACAGAAAAACATTTAAAAAACAGCAAACATGAGGCTGTTTAAATCATCGTTAAGCGAAACAGGGGACCCAAAATTTAATCACTGTGCGAAGCATGGTCCCAACCATCGCTAAGCGAAAATCGCCCATTGGGACCATCGCTAAACGAAGCGCAAAAACGCTCCGAAAAAGTCATCGATAAGCGATTTCGTCGCTAAACGGAGCGCCCATTAAGCGAGGCACCACTGTATAGATTTCTCAGGAGATGGATAAGGTGGTCAGGCACTCCCATTTCTTTAAGAACTTGATATAGTTTGTTGTGGTCCACACAATCAAAGATTTTTCCATAGTCAATGAAGCAGAAGTAGATGTTTTTCTGGAATTATCTGGCTTTCTCCATAATCCAGCGCATGTTAACAATTTGGTCTCTAGTTCCTCTGCCCCTTCAAAATCCAGCTTGTACTTCTGGGAGTTCTGGGTCCACATACTGCTGAAGCCTACCTTGTAGGATTTTGAGCATAACCCTGCTAGTGTGTGAAATGTGTGCAATTGTACAGTAAGAAATTAGCATATCCAGGGATATCTCCTTTTTGAAGACAGAGAATGTTAATTGATTTGTCTAAATCAAAACATAGCCATATGATTTTTGTTTGTTGGTATAGGAACAATATTTCTCCCTAGAAGAATATATATTAAGTATTGTAACTAAAATTCAGAAAAGGTTGCTTCAGAGAGGTCTGGAACCTAATTATAGATGTATTAGAATCCTGAACCTTGTAGCAAAAACTTTCCAGGCTCATTTATTGTCACATCTCAATGTTTAATGGCAAACAGGGTGGATTTAATTTAAGATGATTTAAATCAGTGGTTCTTAACCTTGGGTTACTCAGGTGTTTTTGGACTGCAACTCCCAGAAGAAGTGAAGAAGCCTTCACCACCAACTGTGCTGGCTGGGATTTCTGGGAGTTGCAGTTCAAAAACACCTGAGTAACCCAAGGTTAAGAACTACTGGTTTAAATCACAATTTAGATCATGATTTAAATCACTAGTCCATAAGATTTGATTTAAATCAAGATTTTTAAATGTAAAGACTCATTCTTGCTGATCTTTATAATCTTTAGTATTTGCAACCAGATGAAGATATCATATTTTGAATAATAACCTGTCAGATTAGTAAAACAGCTACTGTACATCAGGACAGATTTTAGTTTAATAGGTAAATCACTCATATGTGGATAACTACTTAAATTGTTTTATTTAACTAAAACAATAACATTATATAGCATGCATATTCTTGTATTTGCTTCAACATCAATGTGTTCATTGTTTATACATAGACTGGCATAACAACAATGGAATTAAGGTCTTTTCCTGAACTTTATACCATTTTTAACTGCGAAAAAGTTCATGTTATCTCAGCTTAGAGAACTTGGATTAATTGAATTATTTTATCAAAAATGTAAATACAGTGGTGCCTCGCATAACAAGCGCACCGTTTAACGACAAATTCACATAGCGATCTAATTTTTTAGATCGCTAATGCGATTGCATTGCGATGTTCTGTATAGGCAAAACATCGCATTGCGATGATCGGTAAGTGTTTCGCTTACCGATCTTCGAATTGCGATGTTTTTTTAAACAGCTGATCGGCGGATACAAAATGGCCGCCGGGTGCCCAAAATGGCCGCCGCAAGTGTTTTCGCGCCCTGCCCTCACTTACCGAGGGCGCGAAAATGGCGGCGCTATGGAGGAACATCGCTGAACGGTGAGTTTTGGAGCCATAGGAACGCATTAAACAAAGTTTAATGCGTTCCTATGGTTTTTTATGTTCCGTTTAGCAATGGTTTTGTATAGCGACGATTAATCCGGAACGGATTAACGTCGCTATGCGGGGCACCACTGTACTGTATGAATATACAGCTTCATGCTACATAACTAAGTAATATTTCATGCAACAATCTTTGAACTATAATGTATCTTAAACCGGATACTTTTAGATATATTTTCCTCCAAAAAAGCATTTCATTAAAATACATTTGATTTAAATCAATAACACCCAATTTATATTTTTAAAAGCTGATTTTTTTAAAAAAAATTAAATTTTTTATTTTTAATCTACCTTGATGGCCAACATTTCACATCATTAATGTTTCAAAAGGCTTTGACATGCATGTATGCCAGCTAATGCAGGGTGTGAGACAGATGCATTTCAACCCCAATAAACAGGTGGAGGCAGCTCAGTGTTTCTGAGGTTACAGTTTGTGTCACAAAAGTAGTCAAAATCAATCCTCAACCATAAAAGTGTAACCTTGGGCATCATTTTCCCATCAAGTTAGATTCATAAAATAACTGAGACTATTAAGTTTGCTTAATTTTACACAGCAGTAAACTGAGACAAAAATTAAATAAAACAGTTCAGTTCTTCAAAAAGAATTACATGAAAAGAATAATATTTGTATGTTGTAAATATTCCCTTAACTGAAACTGAAGAATACTGAATGCTTTCAGAAACTAGGAAGAGAAAATAACTGAAGTCTGAAGGATACACTTAAAGAACAAGAAACTTCAACCTACATTTTCTTCTGCACTGACCTCAAAGAACACAACTGCAAGAGAAATGTTAACATTGCACAGAACACGCAACATATAAAAACACTTTTGCTCTAAGTTATCAACCAGATATATCTGTGAAGTCCTCCAAACAGATACATAACTTATTTACATTTATACTGAATTTTTGTCTGCATATTTTAATTCTAAAGTAAATCCAGATTTGAATGGAATTAAAATATAAATTTCAGTATAGCACTCAACTACAACATATTGAAATTAAAAGAAAATACGTCATTTGTGTTGCCTTATTGATGCAAAAGATATGCAAATAGGTCAAAATTACATAAATGTGGCTAAGTTGCTTAAGAGTAGTGGAGAAAACATCTAGAGAATAAAGCAGAAGAAAAAAATATATATTTTTTCTGTCCTAAGGGTTTTTGCTTTTGCATTAGATCGTATTATTCAGGGCAATGATGTTGATTATTTATTTATACATTACCATCAATATGCATAGTGCTATACTAAGTACAAGAACAAAAATCATTGCTCCAAAGGGATTATAATCTATAACCAGACACAGGGGAGGTAAATGAGGAAAGAAAAGGAAGTGGAGGCAGAGGTAAACAATACATGCTATTTCAACTACATGTACTGAAGCTTAGTTATCTATGGCAGAAGAACTGAATAGAAATGGTGTACCCATTCCCTACTCTAATCATAAGCTGCACATGATACTGAGCTATCTGAAGAAAGTTTAAAATGCTGTGGAGGGTAGATCAAAGCATAAGAGAAGGAGGAACATACTGTAATCATTTGAGGGAGCAGGAGATCTTGAGGTGGCTGGATTAGTATGATTTAGGTTCCAGTGATAAGAATAATATTTTACAGTAGTCTAAAACAAAAATGCATTCTAGTCACTATCTTGACAGTTGCTGGTGCAAAAACTCTCTATGGATAGCCCTGGTTGCCTACTTCCAGTTGATCCAGGGTCTCTTCACCAATTCCTTACTTATGCAATTTCAGGCCTGCTTGTTACCACTCTGGCTGATCCAGGCTTTCTCTCCAGCTGTGCAAATCCTGACAAATTCCCTGTGTCCCACTAATCCAGGGGTGTCCAACCTTTCACCTTCCCTGGGCCACATTAGAAGATGAAAATTTGGTTTGGGCCGCACATAAAATAAAAGAACAGTAACGATACCTGCTCATCCAATTGGTCAGCACAAACAAGAATTTCCACTAGTGACACAGAAGCAGGAATGTGTTCTTTTCATGAGTTAACTAAAGAATAAGGAAGACATGTAGTTTTGTGCAGTGTGTGTGTGTGTCTGTGTGTGTGTGTGTGTGTGTGAGAGAGAGAGGGGGGGGAGAGGGGGGCAAACAGGGCACTGGAAGCAAAACGAATGGTGAAAAAAAGTTAACAAAACCTCAGTTTAAAAAAGGATGGCTCTCTTCTCCCCCCCCAAAAAAAGAATCCAAAAGGCCCCATGGCCATGCGTGTGGGAGAAATCTCTTGGTGTGGGGGTGTCACCTGGAGAGTTGGTCTAGAGGTGGAAAAAGGAGGGAGGGGGCAGGGAAGACGGAAGGAGGGAGAGAATAAAGTGGGGGGAAAAGTGGGGGAAGAGACCCAGTCACCGCCTCTCCTTCCCTTTGGAAACCCCCCCTGAAGGAAAGAAAGCCAAAAAAGAAAAGGGGGGTCTCTATGCAGGAGGAAAAAAACCCACCATCCCCAGGATGATTCCCTGCATGTGACATGAAGGGGATACTGGCGAGCTCCCTTGTTCCACCCCCACCCCCGGTGAGATCGTGACCCCTCACGGAAGAAAGAGGGGGAGGAAAAAGGGGAGTCAGTCACACACACAGTTCAAGTTTATTGTATTAGCTAAAAGCCGTCACAATTGTTTAAAATACCGATATGGTTAATTAAAATCATGATAAAAACCACAGACATATAAAATAATAACAGACCCCTCATATCTGAGAATCTGAGTCCTTCTTTCCTTCCACGCAAAGCAATGCGGGGTCCCTAGGCAGTTGGGGGGGGGCTAATGTTCATTTTTGGAAATCCCCTCCAACCGACACAAACACACACACACACTCAAAATGACCTCACCCACCTCCTTCCAGATCCTCCGGCGAGAAAAAGAGCAAAAAGCAGCGCGCGCGCGCTTCCGTGAAGCCAAAGAAGGCCCCCTTGTTTTCACCACTGCAACCTTTCCCAATCTGGCACCCTGCAGACTGGCTGTGGATGGTAGTTGTTGTAATTCCGCTCGTCTGCAGGGACCCAGTTGCGAAGGTGTGAGTTTTACAGTAGGTACACACCTCTCCAGCACGATAAAGGGGGGAGGGGGCTGCTGGGTCCTGTAATACAGAGTCTCAAGCATTACGTCCGTGCCCAGGGGAACACTTTTCAAGCATGTCCCCATAACAAGGCTTCCCCCCCCGCTTCCCTTTTCCCTGACAAGCCACAAAGAACCCCATAACACTTCCCATCCTTTTCTGAACAGGCGAGCCATGCTTAATGGGCGCCTTTCTCAATTTTTCCCCAAGAGAAAAGCAGAAGCAACGAGGCAGCCCCTCTCCACCCATGCGGACTGATCACGGAAAGGGCAACCCCCGGGTCCTCCCTGTTCCAAACGTATCGCCTCAATCCCGTTCGGGGGGTGCTTCTCTGGAGAGCCAAGGCGACACCTCCTGCACTCCAACAGGGTGGAGGCAAGGCCCGGCCGGGCCTTTTGTTTTCTCCCAGCGGGGAGGGGAGAGGAGTGGACGGGAGGCAGCGGCGCCACCGCATTCCAGCTCCCAAACAGCCTCGGGAGCCCGAGCAGGAAGAAGCAGGGAGGGAAGAGGAGGGGACGGGAGGCAGCGGCGCCACCGCGTTCCGGCTCCCAAACAGCCTCGGGAGCTCGAGCAGGAAGAAGCAGGGAGGGAAGAGGAGGGGACGGGAGGCAGCGGCGCCACCGCGTTCCAGCTCCCAAACAGCCCCAGGAGCCTGGGCAGGAAGAAGCAGTGGACTGCGGGGGAGAAGGGTTGGGTCGTGCAGCAGCGGCGGTGATGCGCCTGCCCTGGATGAGCTCAGAGCTGGGCTGCATTACAAGCTGACCTGGGCCGCATGCGGCCTGCGGGCCGCGGGTTGGACATGCCTGCACTAATCATTCAGACAGTGTGGTCCCAAAAAGTATCTAGCTTCCTTTTCTTTCTTTCTTTGTGTTGCCAAACAGGATCTATGTGACAATCAAACTCTTTTCGTTTTGTTAAATAAAAAAAATTATGCAGGCAATCAAAACAAATTAATGCCTTTTCATGCACAGCAGTCACAAAGGCACTAAGCACTGAAGATTCTTCAGCAAGGAAACTCCCAGAAGGATTACTAAAAATAAGTACGAAGAACATCAGAAAAGAAATCAAATTACAGCCCCAAAAAAGGTACTGTCCAGACTGACTTTAAGCTTCCACTGAGGTGGAGTTCTGCTGGAAAAAATCTCTAACTTCACTGTTCAATGACTTAACTCCATCAATGTACACAGGGTTTTAGACTGCTTTTTTTTCAGAGATAGACCATAGCCATATGTGCTCACATTCACCAAGGTTTCTTATCATGTGCTTCAAGATTCAAGGTCACACTTAATCAGTTTTTTAAATGTCAAAACTTTTAATAACACTTTGATTACTTTTATTATTTTACTGAGTATTTTAGATTCTCTCTCTATTGAAGTGTTTATTTATCAACTATAAGTCATTAAAATACGTTAAAATAAAATAATAAGCAGCAGGTGAGATAGTTAATTAAAAAAGAAAATACAATAAGGCGTAAGCAGGAATCAAAGAGACAAATGTACAGGGAACAAGCGAGCTCGAATGTTAATTGCAGCCAAGGCAAAGTTTGCCACGTTTAAGGTGGTATTGGCGTTAATGTCAGCCAGGAGCCAACAGACCTGGGCGAGATTAGGTCTGTCTTGGATGGAAGTCAGAGAACTTGCCAAAAACCTTGATCTAGGGGAGTGGTAATATGGACATCTCAAAAGGTAGTGAGTGATGTCTTCGACTTCTCCAAGGTGGCAAGGACAGATTCTTAGGTGATAGGGCAGATTCTCGTGTCTGCCCTCTAACACTCTTGAAGGCATACATTGAAAACGTAGAGCGGTAAAGGCCTTGCAAAGGGCAAATGTAGTTATCCAGGTCAAATAGTTTTCCATGACAAAAGTTGACTTATAGAGTGGGAGTGAAGAGGAATAGGGTGAGCTAGAGATGATGCAAAGGTCACTTCTGATATGAAAAAGGCGAATTGTGTCCTTGAGACTAGCTTTCACACATTTGGGCGGAAGAGCGGTTAAAGAATCTAAGTCGATGCCATAGGAGTCAGTTATTTGTTTCACAGCACTCACCCAGGATTTAAGAGAGGGGTTGGCCAGTTGTTCTCTAAGGCAGATCTTAGGTAAACTGGTATCATTCATTTGGGACAGTTTATGCCAGTACCGGACTAGTGCTGAATGGCAGGTGGCAGCTACAGAGATAAGGCCTACTTCTGCCCTAAGTAAGGAGGCTGGAGTACTCCGCGGGACACACAAGATGGAGCGAATGAAGGTGTTCTGTGCGGCGTCTAGGGTCGAAATGTTTGTGTATCCCCAGATTTCGGCCCCAAAGGTCATTTGGGGAATCAGTTTCTTGGCAAAAATTTCAGTAGCGGGGGGAACCAAGTTGCCTCCTTTAGACCTTGTAAAGTGTAGGAGGGCTTGGATGGCATGGGCGGCTTTAAGCCTTGCTGAGTCCAGGTGTTTTGACCAGGAAAGATGAGGGCCAAAAATAATACCCAAGTAACGAAAGGCTGACACTTGCTCGATTGGGAAGTCCCCAAGCCTCCAGGTATGTTTTCTGCGGTGGTTCCCAAAGGTCATCACTTTGGTTTTTGCGTGATTTATTGTTAGTTTTTCATGGCTGCAGTAAGTACTTAATTTGGCCAGTAGTCTACGTAGCCCAACCGGGGTGAGTGAAAAAAGGGCAATGTCATCGGCATATAATAATATTGGAAGTTTTATGTCCCCAATTGTCGGCGGAAAGAAATCAAGGCCTTGGAGCTCAGATACAATGTTGTTTATGTAAAAGTTGAAAAGAAACGGAGCCAGCAAGCAACCTTGACGGACCCCCTTTTCGGTAGTAATTTCCTCTGAAAGCATACCATGTGGGCCGAGTCTGACTCTGAGATTGGTGTTTGTGTGGAGCTTTATAAGAAGAAGGAGGAGTCTTTTGTCAATGTTGGTTTCTGCAAGTTTCCGCCATAGACGGGATCTATTTATTGTATCAAAGGCCGAGGATAGGTCGACAAAGGCAGCGTACAATTTTTTCCTCCCCACCTGGGTGTATTTACGGACCAAATGGTGGATAACAAAGGAATGATCCAGCGTTGATTTCCCTTTTTGAAAGCCAGCCTGTTCTTTAGCGATAATAGAGTTCTCTGATGCCCATTTCTCCAGCTTAAGGAGCAGGAACTTCGTGTATAGTTTGGAGACCACACAAAGAAGACTTATGGGACGGTAGTTTTTTGGGTCCAATTTGGATCCTTTTTTGTGAATGGGGGAAACGATACTGTCTAACCACACCGGGGGAAATTCACCTGAGTGGTTAATAAAGGAGAACACTTTGGATAAAACATCAGTTTTTTAAATGTCAAAACTTTTAATAACACTTTGATTACTTTTATTATTTTACTGAGTATTTTAGATTAACATTTAATTGTTATTAGATGCTGTCAAATCTATTCAGATTGAATTGGGTATTTGAGATATTCTAGAAGTCATTTTACAGTCTCACTCCCCCAGTGAGTTTCTATGTCCAAGCTGGGATTTGAACCCAGGTCATATGAGTCTTAAGTCTATTATTTTATCCAGTACACCATACTCTCTATATATTATACAATATATTAAGTTATTTTTAAAATTAATCTGCTTTCTCCCCGAGTTTTGTATGTTAAAGAGAACTACAGACCCAACTCCACATAAGAATGTGAAAGTTTTATGGACAAAGTGAGCTAGCAAAAATGATGCTCCTGAATTTAGGAGTGGATGACAAAAGGCATCTGAGAAGAAATCATTCTTGCTTCTTTTGCTCTAGAAAAACAATGAAGGAAATATGTAGTTTCTATTGTTTCATATACTTGGAAATTAGTATTGCAAACTATGTACCTACAAGTTCTCTAGTATTACTAAATGTAAGCACAAGAGCTGTCTGAGGTCTCTTACTCTAAGAGATCCTTCTACAGAGTGTCTCCTCAGTTTAAGACTGGTAAATACCCTGTTTTCAAAAAAAAAAAAATCTAACCTGGAAATAAGCCCTAGTAGGATTTTTCGGGATGCTTGTAATGTAAGACCTACCCCAAAATAAGCCCTAGTTCAGTGAAACCCCACCCTCCACCCTTGTGCAGCATTGTGCGGCAACCAGAAGATGACATGACTGTCAACCCCTGAAAATAAGCCCTAATGTGTTTTTTTGGAGCAAAAATTAATATAAGATTCTGTCTTATTTTGGGGGAAACATAGTATTCAAAATAAATCTTCATTAAGTGTTAATAAGGAGTAAAGTTTACACAGATCAGATAGTTGTTCTCTAGTTCGCAGTGACAACAGGGTTTGTAGTACTTCAAATAAATTTTTTTAGCTTCTTGGTTCCCAATTTCATGCAGCTCACATATCATAACTTTAGCAAATTTGAAAGTTATTTGGTTAATGTTGTAAGAATGAAACTGAAAAACGCAAGTGGCATTGTGCAAATGGTTCTGTTATGCATAACTGTTCATTAATTTTCAAATAACTAAAAAAATCCAAATAATCAGATAGAAGGGATAATAATAAATAACAACCACCACCACCACCACCATCATAATCACATACAAGGAATCCATGGACTATAAAACCAGAGATTAGAAATTCATAATCTAGCAGTATGTATGAGTTGCTATCCTAGATATTTAAAAAAACATTTTAAATATTTGTACAAAAGTTTTAGAAGGACATTATAGATGTAAAATTATAAGATCCTATTGTGAGATCATTAGTAATAAAAATGCAGTTCAACACTTAGGAATTTCTTACCTGCTACAGAGTTTGGCCGTGGCATAAGGTACAGTGGAATGGATTGTACCGATTGGGATAAAACTGCATCTAGGTTCCTTTCAGGGATTTTGTTTAAACTGTATGTGGAGGCCGTCATGTTTTCATCCACTCGATATAAACAAGAATCTATACTGGATTTTTGTGACTGCCAAGGCTTCAGGTTTCCTCCAGATCCTAATTCTTTGCTGCCTTCCCCTCCATACTTAGCACGATCCATATTTTCAGAATAGCTTGTCAGTGTCGCTGTAACAAATATTTTAAAAATACATGATTGACAAATGTTTTAAAAATACATGAAGTTACATGTGACTTCACAAATGAAGGATATAAATGTCAAAGTTTGACACTGTGGTACTCCTTCAGCAGTTTTGTTAACAAGGGCAGAAAAAACTACGTTTGTTTACAGGATTTTGGGAGCTATGGCTCTACAAAGTTAACTTTTTCAAGCTGTAGCTATGTAAATTTAAATACAATGACTGTAACCAACTGGCCAGTCCACCAGTGTCTTTCACATCCTCTTTTCTTCTTGCTGTGGAGGAAAAGTAGATTTGCAGTGAGACAAGAGATCAAGAAAGGAGAAGCCAGGGGGCATAGCGTCTGTATTTTTTCTTTATGCTCCAGACTATTCAGGCATACAGTGGACCCTCGACTTACAGACTTATCGAGTTATAGACTTCTCTGGCTGCAAAATTTAGGTTCTACTTGCAGCCTGAGAATCGACCTACAGACCAGAAAAAAACCAAAATGGAACAAAAACGGCCAATTACAGGATTAATCGGTTTTCAATGCATTGTAGGTCAATGGAGACTCGACCTACAGACTTTTCAACCTGCAGCCACCATTCCAATACAGATTAATTCCGTAAGTAGAGGGTCCACTGTAACTATAGGGCAGTCTTCATCTTGTAAGTACACATTGTACTTGCATGCATATACTAGAACATGAAAAATAAATTTAAAGATTACAGAATACGATGGATAACTGCTATTCGATTGTGTACTCACATCCAGCTATGGGTGTGCTATTTCTTGTTTTTGCACTTCAAGCCTCAGAATTTACTCAAGAATTCCCCAGGCAGAAATCTGGGAGTTGCAGCCCATAAACACAAATCTGCAGATCTCTAGATTTTGCCTCCCTGGAGAAGGGCTTTGGTTTATTTACTTCTAAGGCTGCTACTATATCTGTTAACATTTTTTTAACTGTTTTGATGCTTCTTGGGAATCACACTTCTTCGGGAGGTGCCCTCTAGGGAGCATAACAGGCAGTGAGAAAATGACACTGTGAGGATAGACAGCAACACAGACACACCTCTTGGCAGACCATTTTACCTTCACTCAGGACAAATGAAATTCCACATAGTGATTTCCCCAGTAGAGGCCAATCTGGCAGAAGGATCCCCAGAGAAACCCTTACAAGAGAAACCCAGGACACAGGAGAAGGGAACACAAACAGAGGCCCTGGGGAATATAATGAAGGCATTGTAGGCAGACCCTGACCAGAGAAGCAAGGGAGAAGGTGAAATGCCAACAAGGGATCTTCTGCCTTTCATGCTAGTTGAGGAGGTAGAGGAGAAGGGTTCCTGGGAGGAACGTCTTGGAGAACTCTGACACAGGCTTCCAGGCATGGGGACTGGGTACAGTGGACCCTCGACTTACGGAATTAATCCGTATTGGAACGGTGGCCGCAGGTCGAAAATTCCGTAGGTCGAGGGTCCATTTCCCATAGGAATGCATTGAAAACCATTTAATCCGTTTGAGCCAAAGGAAAAAAAATCCCAGGCTTCCAACGCTGCACCTGCTGCCCTCTGCCTCCCGTCCCCATGGGGACGGAAGGCAGAGGGCAGTGGGAGCAGCTTTGGAAACCCGGGAAGCCGAAAGCCGCTCTGCACCCGCTGCCAAGCAGAGGGCACCGGGGACAGGAGACAAGAGGGCAGCGGGTGCAGCTTTCTAAGCCCTGAAGCCCAAAGCCGCTCCATGCCCGCTTTCAGGGTTTAAAAAGCTGCACCCACTGCCCTCTTGTCTCCTGTCCCCAGTGCCCTATGCCTCAGGCAGAGGACACTGGGGACAGGAGACAAGAGGGCAGTGGTTGCAGCTTTCTAAGCCCTGAAAGCCGGTAGTGGGCGCGGAGCTGCTTTCGGCTTCCAAAGCTGGCAGCGGGCACAGAAAGGGGGAAAGGGGGGAAATTCAAAGCAGCCCCTGCTGCCCTCTTGTCTCCTGTCCCCGGTGCCCTCTGCCTCCTGTCTGCTTTGCATTTCCCGCCCTTTCCCCTGCCTTTCATAGGTCGAAGCTCCGGCCGCAAGTCGAATTAAAATTTTGCAGCCGGAGCTTTTCATACCTCAAAATTTCCGTAAGTAGGGACCTTCATAAGTCAAGAGTCCACTGTATATGTGTGCTAGTGCAATTGTGGGTACCCAAAGACCAGCAGAGGAGCACAGACTCTTAGTATCCACCGTGCCCACAATTGCTTGGACCCCACTGATTGGTCAACCAGTCACATAACTGACCAGGAGGGGCTTGGCAACTGAGAACAGGTATTTCATTGCTGCCACCTCTTCTAGAGACAGTGGTCATGTTACTGGGAGGGAATTTGAAGGCATATAGGTGGAGGAATGGAAGGAATAAAACTTGTGGGATATGAAGGAATGATGGACATTGAACCCTATCATGATTTTGATGAGATGGATCCAGAATTTGTCTTCCACTCATGGGAGACATCTTGTCTCATCTGGGCAAATTTCCAAAATAGATAATTCCACTGAGTACAGGCCTGTCACCTTCTGTGTATTTTTTTCAGGAGCTTAGAGGGGCTGCCATGGAGAGCAGGGGACCAAAAATCTGGATCCAACTTTGACTCTGATAAGGCATGACTTAGTTGGGATTTGGAAAGGGACGTGGTGGTGCTGCAGGTTAAACTGCAGAAGCCTCTGTACTGCAAGGTCGGAAGACCAGCACTTGTAAGATCAAATCCACGCGACGGAGTGAGCTCCCGTCGCTTGTCCCAGCTCCTGCCAACCTAGAAGTTCGAAAGCATGCAAATGCGAGTAGATAAATAGGGACCACCTCGATGGGAAGGTAACGGCGTTCTGTGTCTAGTCACGCTGGCCACGTGACCATGGAAGCTGTCTTCGGACAAACGCCGGCTCTACAGCTTGGAAACAGGGATGAGCCCAACCCCTAGAGTTGGACACGACTGGACTATACGTCAAGGGGAACCCTTACCTTTACCTTAGTCGGGCGCAGCTACTAAATGGACTAGGAATAATGAATTCTTGGGCATTTTCAAAGCTTAGGAAAGACATTTCAATTTCCCAAGCCTAGTTATTACAGTGTGTATGTAGAGTATCCGCACCAGTTATTAGGGGCACAACCTTTTGGAGTAATATATATGAACGTAGTCATTAGCATTTCAGAGCAGGAATTATAGCTGAAACAGCAGGGGCTGCAGTGGGGGTAAATGTGACCTCATAACCAGCTCCCAGCCTTCCAAATGTAGTTAGAAGAGATATCATTATATCTATAATTCCCTCTCTCTGCAACAGAAGAAAGGTTAACATGAAGACACAACATGGCCTGACAAATCTAAACACTATCAACACAGATGGCAACAGATTTCCTGGAGGCTTATACTGTTTGTATCAGTTATTTGTATTATGATGAGTGTGTCTTCTGTTTTGGCTGTGAGTGCATGGAAAAGAACATGCTTGATGAGGAAAGATACTCAGCATTAGGCAGTCAAAGAGGACTGCTCCAAACTGTCAGTATGATCCAACCTGATCGAAAATGGTCCAATAACATCTAAAGTCCAAATGAACCTTTTTATTAGGTTTTCCCAACCTCTTGCTCTCCAGATATTTGGATTATTACTCCCATAATCCCTTATACCTAGTCATGTAGGCTAAGCAGCTGGGAGTTTCAGTACAAAACATCTGGAGCCTGAGAAAGAAACTGCATTGTCTTGGTTATCTAAGATAGATACAGTCTGGGTGCAACTTATGCAGGTTCCCCATACAGCTTGTCAATTATCTTCCATGCTTTGCCCCATATGCCTCTAATGACGGGCTGATAATTCATAAAATTGTGGATATGTACTATAACCATCATGGTTTGGAGTGTCACAGAAGTCTTATGGATCACATGTAACACATAGTGAGGGATCTGGGGAATTGGAGAGATGGACACTGGGCTATTATAAAACAAAACAAAAGAACAACAATGAAACAGCATAGACTATCCCTTAGTTTTACTACTGAACTGGGTAGTAAAGAGGCAATGAAACCGGACAGAATTTTGACAGAGAGAAAACGCAACTATAACAGCTATTCTTTTAATTGTTGTATATTGTTCCTGAAAATGGCATTTTGACTTCTGTCACTGCATCAACATGATTCAGGCTACTCTTACTTTGAAAAGAAGCAAATTTTAAAATGGCTCCCCAAGAGCTTACAGAAAGGAAAATATATTAAATTTTCTACTGCTGCAGGTCAGAATTAAACAGAATCTGTTTTGATTTCTGTTGACAATTATAAAGGATAAGGAGCTGGGACTAGCAGGTATCACAGTATTGCAGGGGAAGAGTCAGTTCTCTGGGCTTTTTTCCTCCCTGTTTTTTTATCTTAGTGCGGTCTCTCTTTTAGATATGTAGTAGCATCACAGACTAAATTTTCTTATTTTGTTTACTGAAGAGATTTATAGCCTGTTTTTCAGAGGAACATCTTAATCATGAAATGGATTACAACATACTGTAAAACATTAAATGTTCAATATACAACTTAAATAATAAACAAGACAACAGCAACGTATATGTAGAACTTAAGTTGCAACTGGAACAATTAATTATTTCAAATCCTTCTAAAATCTTCTTACTGGCAATAAATGTTTGCAAATGAAGTTGATTAAATGTGACTGTGGAATAAGCATAGAAAACTCAAAGCCTGATAAAGAATTATCAAGCCAGAATTATGCTGTATGGTTTTAACAGTGTTCGATCTTCCTCTTACATTTTAAAAGTAATAGAGCTGAAATCTTACAAATGAATTTGTTTTTGTCAGTTCTTCTAGGGCAGAGATTAGCTATGATCAATAGCGCTGATTAAGTCTTCACTGAAAGCCCATTTATATTGTGCAAGCAAAAAAAAAAAGATGTATAATATATGAAGATGCACAGGATTCTGTGCCAGCATCTCATCATAGCTAGTATATTTATATTTCCTATTTTAATCGTTTAAAATCGATATAAAAAATCACATCAGAAAAACAGGAGGGAAGGTGAATAATATATTCTTCTCAGCAAAGAGTCAACAGAATGCAATGGATGTCTGAGTTTTATTTATCCCATTAGGCTTTATTCCTTGAAACTTTTCTAATCAGTTTTCAGGAGAATCAGAGGAGTGCAAGAATGAGTGAAGGCAATATCCCCTCTCTTCATTGTTCACATTTATTTTCTCTCATAACATTCTGAGGGTGGGGATGATTTTGTTTTGGGATACAAGTTTTCTGGGGAAAATTCAGGAGACAAAAGAGCACAGGAGAAACACATGGGTTATAGGGTAGCTAAGAACCCTTCTTTGCCTTGGACTCTGAATCAGAGAAAGTGTCAGGGGCTACAAAGCTAGTTTCTCCTCTGAGTAGGACTTTCTGAGCTCTGGGGGTTTGTCATCAAACCTGTCTCAGCAAGCTACACTGGCATCCGTATGTATGGGTTAGACAAAACTAAATGGTAGATGTGAATGTGACCCTCAAAAAAAAAGTGTAGAATTTATCTGCCAGAACCTGCACTGGCAGCTGCATGCTGGTCAAGGCTCTTAAAGCTTCATGAGTGGCAAACCAGAATCTGGTAGATCTGTTGCTCTTCAAACAACAACAAAAATATCTAGAAACATACAATGTGTAAATTCATGTATGTATACCTGGTGAAACAATAAGAGGAGCAGAGAGAGAAGTGCATATCAAAACTCTCCTTGATTGTGTCCTGTAAATCAGCTTAGCTGTGGTTTTTTGAATGATCATCTATGCATGCACAGATATCTCAGAGTCTTATAGAGCTAAAGCAAAAGTTATTTGGCAGGATTCTGCCCTCCTATCTGCTAGGATTAAAATGTGAGACTCCCAACTCACCCTCAGGAAGAAACAGTAATCTTCCAGGCAATGTCTGGGAAAGAGGGCAGAATGTGTGAACGTACAGATGACCACTCAGATAATCACACTTACAAGTAAGTAACCTATTCTTCATCTCAGTCTCTGTGCATCACACAAATGGGTGACTAGCAAGCTGACCTAGCATGGGAGTACCAAAGCTAAGACTGAAGTTCTGTTGAAGGCCTTTTTGTGCTCCATGTGATAATCCCAAATGAAGAAAATTGGTTGAGACCAAGTGGCTGCTCTGATGACATACAGTAGCGTCCTCCATATCCAAGCATGGGCATGTACTCAGGCAAGATATGGCAAAGGTGCAAGGTATGGCAAAAGTGCTAAGTCATAAGCCAGGAAGAATGTGGCCACTATTCATTTGGAAAGGAGCTGAACTGAGACTGGCTGGCCCAATTAACACCGACCCCCAGAAACGACCAGACTACTTACCATGCAACGTGCATTGCCGGCGTCATCTTCAGAGCCTCAGTCACAGCCGTAGCCTGGCTGCCACAGCCCTGCCTACCTACTTGCCTGGCCACTCCATGGCTGAGCAGGGAGACTCAGCCTCCTTTCCCTTGCAGGAGCGGCCAGGTGACCAGGGAGGCAGGGATGCGGCAGATGAGTTACTGCCGTGACTAGGACACTGAAGATCATGCTGGCTGTGAGCATCATACAATAAGTGGTCTGCTGGGTTCTGGGAGTGGGTGTTAATGGGGCCGTCCACTTGTGCCAGTGGGCTTTATATTCGTAAATGCCCAGGAGATGAGGATCTTCATGCCCAAGGATGAAATGATTGGGACTTAATCTAAGGGGCAATGGAGCACTCCATCTGAATAGGCATCAGTGACGTTTGTATCACAGAGGGCATTGGCACTCAGAGGCTGACAGTAATATTTGCCCAGAGTAGGAGTGGAATTGACATCAAAGGCTAGATCAGTGTTGAGTCCAGCAGTGAAAGAATGGATGAAGTACAGTCAACCCTCGACTTATGAAAAGCCCCACATACGAACTTTTTGATTTACGAACAGCTCCGTTCGCAAAAATTGGTATCGACTTGCGAACGAAGCCTTGACCTATGAATGAGGTCGACGCTCCGTTCGCAAGTCAATGCCATTTTTTGTGAACGGAGCCGTTCGTCGCCTTTGGAGCTCTCAAAGGGCTTCCCCCAACATTGGAGGAAGCCCTTTGAAAGCTCTGAAGGCAAAAAGGCAGGGGGAAATGGCAGGAAATTCGAATTTTCTGCCCTTTCTCCCTGCCTTTTTGGCTTTGGAGTTCTCAAAGGGCTTCCTCCGATGTCGGGGGAAAGCCCTTTGAGAGCTCTGAAGCCACTGATCACGGCAGCGGGGACCCCCAGGGAGGTCTCCCATGGTGCTGGAACGGAATAACAGGGTTTCAATGCATTTCTATGGGGAATGGGAAATTGACTTACAAATTTTTTCAACTTACGAACGCTGTTCTGGAATGGATTAAGTTCGTAAGTCAAGGATTGACTGTAGATAACATTGGAGACTTAAGCATTGGGTAAGTTGATGGGCTTCGCGTTGGGACTGGGAAGAATGATCTTGTTTGTCCTTCTTACACTTTCTATGTACCAGTGAGTGGAAATAATGGCATTTATGGCTTGCTAAAGTTGGTAGTGCCAGTTCTGGTGTCAGCCAAAGTCACTGAGGTACATGAGTGTGGTGCTGGGAACATGGAACATATCATAGAAGGCTGTGGCAGCAAGTGTTGTACAGTTTGCTTCAAGGCCTATAAGGCTTTTTTCCCAAGTGGAAGCCTGAAGGTGTTAACAGCCAGTTTCAAAGAGCTGGTTTCAAAAGGTTCTGGCGGTTGTGGCATTTTGACACAACATGGCCCTTGGCAAGGTAGAATATGCATTTGGAGTGCCAGCCAGTATAAAGTATTTGCTGCCACAGAGCACTTTCTGAAAAAGTCTTTGACAGTCCATGATGGAAGTGTGCTTCATGGAATATTCTGTCAAAGCACAAAGCCAAAATCAAAGCTGAGTGGAAAAAACAATGCTAAGTACTGTTAAGGGACTACTGAAATGTAAAATAATTGAGGAGGCCAAAGAGAAATAAGGGCAGAAAATATTTAGCACAGGAATTATTTCGAGGCTGCTAAACATGCAATGGATGGAAAAAAATGAGAGCAACCCAGGAGCCCCATGTACTTGTCCTGTCAGGCAGTCTTCTACCATATTTCTTTTGCTTTAGTTCTAGAAACTTCAACATCTCTGTGCATTCACAGGATTAACACATACTGTATTTGTGATGCACAGACAACATGACGAAGAACATATTTCATCATCCATCAAAGACATACATATTTCAGCTGGCATTTTAAATTGGAATGTTGGTATTTAGTATTTTATTTGCTGCTGTGTTCCCTTTTAGTTAGTTTTCTATCCATTCTAAATTTTGAATGCTTTTGTTTCTTGCATTTGCTGCTTGCCTCGGGAGAAGTGGAATGCAAATTTACAAACAACAAGCAAACAGATAGCCATATTCTCTTTATGTCTCAGGAAGATAGGCATATCCCTATCTGGATGAAAGAAAGGTCTGAGAAATTTACAAATTCTCTCAAAATACCTACAATTTAATCCAATTTCTTTCATTCCAACTCACCATGACACTAAACTTCTGGCGTCCAAGAATATAACTCACCTATGATGCCACTGTCTCTGCTTTCAAGAGTAGAAGTTGGGCTTGTGACAGCTCCATAGCTGCAGTCCTTTGCTATGACATCCTTGGTACTAGTTTGTGGGAGGGTTGAACAGGGACTACTGGCAGGTGGTGAAGCGGTACTGCTGGTCAGCGTGGAACATGGACTTATTCGCTGGGATGCTGCTGAGGTCTGAAAATTTGGAAAAAGAAGTGCATCATTCACAACAGTCAGTTTGTGAAGCATGCAAGTGCTTCACTACAGCTTAGAGCTAAGAAACCACTTGGTACAACAAAAAGTATACAGTGGGGTCTCTACTTAAGAACGTCTCTACTTAAGAACAATCCAACTTAAGAACAGCTCCATTTGCTAAATTTTGCTTCTACTTGAGAACAGAAATCCAAGATAAGAACAGGAAAAAAAAACTTTCCTGCTCTTTTTTTAACCTTAGGTCATCTTAGGTTAAAAAAAAAAATCTCCCCCTAGTGGTAGAGTACGTATTAACCAGCTTTGCATTAGTTCCTATGGGAACTAATGCTTCAATGTACGAACGCACCTCTACATAACAAAAAAACTGCCAGAATGGATTAATTGGTTTTCAGTCCATTCCTATGGGAAATTTTGCTTCAACTTAAGAACGTTTCAACTTAAGAACACCATTCCAAAACGGATTAAGTTCTTAAGTAGAGGTTCCACTGTAGTTTCTATGGACGGAAAAGAGCAGATACGGATTAAATGGTTTTCAATGCATTCCTATGGGAAATGCAGATTCAACATAAGAACTTTTCAACTTGAGAACCACCTTCCAATACGGATTAAGTTCTTAAGTAGAGACCCCACTGTAATTGGCTAATAGACTATTGTTAAGACAATGAGTATAAAATGACTGACACAAATTTTTACTCTTCAAGAACTTTACAAGTCCTACCATTTATCTGCTGTTTAAATGTAGAAGTATTAAAACCATCATAAATTAGCAAACCTGACACATTATGAAATTAATAATATCAAAGTTCTGTTTGCAGGACACTGGAACTTACACTACATCTGTACCAGGTCTTTTTTTTTACAAGGAAGGAAAAGCCTCTTTTAGATTTCACTTTTATGTTTCTGTTCATGTTTTCCTGCACTTTAAAAACTCTAAAACAAACAAAAATGAAACCTCCAACAGTTAAAAACACCTCCAAAAAGTAGAGGCAGCAAAGAATCATTCTACTCCAAAAGCAGGCAACAGTAGATAAGAAAAATTACCAACCAATTGATGCTGGCATTAGTTTACATTATCACATTCAAAACAAGAGCAGAAATTAGATATAAAACCTGAAATGGCATTATTGAATGTCGTATCAGGAATCAATGATAATAAATTGAAGCAGCTAGATTACTCTGGGCCCAAAAATGGAAAACCGAAGAGGTTCCAGTGATAGAAGAGTTATTAAAGAAGCTATGGGATATAGCAGAACTGGACACTCTATCAGAAGCACTACGGGAACAGCCAAGAGACTATGTAAAACAAAGCTGGGAACCAATATATTCTTGGGCCCAGAAGAAGACAGGAGCGTAGGGCAAAGTTTATGATGCATGTATATTTACTCAGTATATACTGAGAATGAAATTGGGGGAGCAGAGGGGTTAACAAGACTGGAGTCTCTGACTCCAAAGGGGGGAGGGGTTAGTTTAATTTGAGGGGTTAGTTTTTTTCTTTTCCTTTTTTCCCCTTTCTTTTTCCCTTGTCTCTTATTTGTCTCGCTTTTTTTCTGTGTAAATAAAATAAAATTTAAAAAAACAAGAGTATGATTTCACTGCCACCCACCCAGGACAACTGACCCTATAGGTCTTGGCAGCACAAGATATGAAACATGGAAGCGGTCAACCAGACAGGCTCTGGCTACCTGGCACACAGATACTCATCCACTGAAGAAATCAACAACAAAACAACACCAAGAACAACAGAGAAACATCCCAAACTGCACCCAACAAACAACCACCACCTCTCCACATACCAATGGCACACTGGCACAGTCACAAAGTCCATCCCTCAGCCGACACAAACTCAAAGAAACAAATAAAACAGTCCCCAAAAATTCACCAAATGTATACCTTTAACAGAATACACAGTAAATTAACAATATTTTTAAAAATTAACAAATCAATTAAACAAGGAAGGAAAGCACTGCCTATTTTCTCTCTCATACAAACACACACCCCAGGGGGGAAACAGCAGAACTGAAACAAAGCAAACAAAATAATGTCACAGAGTGAAAGCAAATCCCCAAAGAAATGAGTAGGGGAATCCAAAATGTAATCCTAAGGAGGCATGCTGGCACAGGCAGGCTGTTGGGCAGCAAAATAATAATAATAATAATAATAATAATAATAATAATAATAATAATAATAATAATAATAATAATAATAATAATAATAATAATAATAATAATAATAATAATAATAATAATAATAATAACAACAATAACAACAGCAACAGCAACAGCAACAGCAACAACAGCAGCAACAACAACAACAACGATGATGATGAATTAGAGCATCTCCCCCAAAATAAAGCAAGAAAAAAGGAGAAAAGGGAACATTTTCAAGATGGAAGCAGGCGGAAAGCAACCCGAGAGAGAGAGAGAGAGAGAGAGAGAGAGAGAGAGAGAGAGAGAGAGAGAGAGAGAGAGAGGAACTAAACAGCAATCCCACAAGGAACAAATGACACAAAGAGCGCTTTTTGCTAGATTCCAGACTGATTTACAGATTCAAAATTCCTACTCTGTCCCCAGATGTCCTGATTGACTGGCTGCTAACAACTATTACAACAATATTGGATGAAAAACTTCTTAGACAATTTGATAGACGAAGGGTGAAACAGCACCAAAAGCCTACGCATAAGAGGGAACAAGAAAGAAACAAAACTTCCGCATGCCCCTTTTTCATAAAAATCAATTATTCATGTTTAAGTGACTCTATAGTTAACCGCTAACCCCCCCCCCAATTATGCAAAAAAAGAGACTCTTTCATGTTTGAGGTCTTTGATTCAAATATGAAATGCCTATCCCTAAGCATCACCTCTGGTTTCTCTTCAGATCGCATAAATCTTTTGCTTTTTACCTCTCTTAAATTTTAAAGGTCAATTGTTCTCTCTTTCATTCTCCTTATCCATCTTAAATTAGGATGATAATCCTGTTTTCAACTGAATATATGGATATGAAATATATATTCATAAAAAATAAGTTGTATTCCCAGCACACAGATCAGCCTACAAAGTTGAAGAGACATGTGAGCTATCTTCTCTTTCAATATTCCCAGCCCAATATATACAGAAAATACAGCAAAGACCTGTAGCCAGAATCCTTTCTATCTGCTGTGCTCAAAAAGCTTCATGAACATCTGATTTTGCTTTGCACTTTGACTATTAACAAAAAATAGAGAGGTTACTTGCCTGTAACTCTGGTTCTTCGAGTGGTCATCTGTGAATTCACACTAATGGGTTTAATCTGCACCTGCGCAGATGTCTCCAGAATATTCTAGAGCTTTATGATACACTCACCAATGATGCCCCCCCCAATGGTCCCCCCCGTCCTAGCAATTGCCTTAGTTCCAAAGAACAGTTTGCCGCTGCATCAAAGGTGAGACAGACGTGATGGACAGAGGGGATGACGGGCAGGAAGTGTGAATTCACAGATGATCACTCAAAGAACCAGAGTTACAGGTAAGTAACCTCTCTTTCTTCTTTGTAGTCTCTGTGAATGCACACTAATGGGTGATTAACAAGCTCACTTAACAGAGGAGGGACATCACGGAAGAACAGAATAAAGTACAGCTCTACCAAATGCTGCATCCCTCTTGGCCCTGACATCCAGGCAGTAGTGGGTGGCAAACGTGGAAGATGTAGCAACTTTACAAATGTCTGGAAGCGGTACTCTATGAAGAAAGGCTTTGGAGGGAGCCAGAACCCTGGTAGAATTAGCCTTAATACCCACAGGCAGAGGCTTCTTGGCAAGCTGATTCACCAACTTTATAGTTATAACTATCCAGCGGGAGACTGATATGAAATATGAGAAACTCTACGAAGGAGGTGTGGAGTCACAAAAAGTCTTTTTGAACTGCGGAAGGAGGAAGTCCGTGAGGCATAAAATGCAAGGATTCGTCTGATGTCCAACATGTGAAAAGAACGCTTGAGGTCAGTCATAGGTGACGGGAAAAAGGTAGGTAAAATAATAGGCTGGGTGAGGTTGAAATCTGACACAAGCTTTGGGAGAAAGGAGACTTCAGGAAAAGAGTAACTTTGGGTAGAATTAGAGAAACAAGGGGTCTACTCAGACAGCAGCGAGTTCAGAGGCTCTATGAGTGGAGGTAATGGCAACTAGGAAAAGAGTCTTAAGGGACAGGAAGTGCTCCGATGTAGTAGCAAGCAGTTCAAACAGGAGAAAGGGTAAGACGTTGAAGAACAGCATGTAGAGACCATTGTGAGGATGGTGGAGATGCGGGAGGGTGCATATTAGAGACACCTTTAAGGAAGAGTTTCCATGTAGGGTGATGGAAGAGTAAAGCTGCATCAGAATCTCGAGGTTGATGAACTATTACGGGAGAAATGTCAACTTGCAGAGTAGAGAGGGAGAGCTGTTTCTGAAAAAGATGAGACAGGAATTCAAGGACTGCCTGAAGAGTTGTTGGATTGGTTGGAATGTCACACTGAAGTGCAAACTTTGTGAAAACAGCCAATTTATAGGAATAGAGCTGTGTCGTAGCAGGTTTTCGGCCATTAGGAAAGATGGTATTTATTGAGGGTGAATCCTCCATTGCGAGAGATGGCGAGTGTGAAGATCGGGGTGATGAGTCCTGCCTTGATGCTGAGTGAGGAGGTGAGGAATAAGAGGCAGTCGGAGATAGTCTGTGGAGATGGATTGGAGCATGGTGAACCATGGTTGTCTGGGCCACAAAGGGGCAATGAGGATTGCGTTGGAGTGATCTTGACGGATTTGGGCTTTTGTCCTGAGAAGGAGAGGAATAGGAGGGAAGAGATAAATGACATGTGTGGCCCAACTGGTCATCAACGCATCTCCTAGGGAACCTGGTCCTATGCCTACTCTCGATCAAAGGAGGGAACATTTAGAGTTTTGAGTTGTGGCGAACATGTATATGTGTGGTCGTCCCCAGAGGCTGCAAAGGTGGAGAAACACAGTCTGGTCGATAGTCCACTTGTGCATCTGAGTGTACATCCTGGTGAGAGTGTCTGCTACAAGACTGTCTTGAGTAGCAATGTGCACTGCTATGGGGAAAATGTGGTGTTCGAGACACCACTCCCAGAACTGAATAATGAGGAACAGCAATGGAAGAGAGTGGGTACCTCCTTGTTTGTTTATGTAAAACAATGTGATGGTATTGTCTGTTGTGACTTTGACGGCCGTGCTAAATATGATAGGTTTGAAGGCGCGGAAAACCTTGAAAATGGGTAAGAGTTCGAGATTGTGGGTATGAAGATTCCGCTTGGTGTGGGACCAGGTAGCATAAACGTGTAGGTCGTTGTAATGTGCCCCCCATCCGGTAGGGCTTGCATCGGTAGTGATTTGAATTGATAACTGGAGAGGCGTGAAAGATCTTCCGATGAAGAGGTTGGCTGGACTATCCAACCAAAGGATCTGGGCAGAAAGTTTGGGAGTAACATGGAGAAGTTTGGAAGGTGAATCTGTCATAGGATCGAAGAGGGACAGATACCATTCTTGTGGGGAGTGCATCTTCAATCTGGAATGTTGAATGACCAATGTGGTGGAAGCCATGAGGCATAGAAGACGTTGGGTCAGATGTGCTGTGACAAATGAGTAAGGGAGGAAATGCAGGATAAGAGCATGAAGTTTGGTTGCTCTTTCTTGAAGAAGGAAAACTGCGCCTATGTAGGTGATTTGCTGTGTAGGAACAAGAATTAATTTTTCTTCGTTGGCTTTGAGGCCCAAATCAGCGAAACAAGAAAGGGTCAATTGTATGTCTTTTAGAGCCTGAGAGTGTGAGGGGGAGTCGTATGTGTACCGGAAGATGGAGATTCCTTGAGTATGCAGGTGGGCCGCCACGGGGGCCATACATTTGGTAAATACCCTTGGTGCTGTGGGTAGACCACAGGAGAAGGCTTTGAATTCATAGGCATTGGTTCCTATGGAGAACTCGAAAAATTTACGGTGGTCTTGGCAGATGGAAATGTGGAAATACACATTGCTTAAGTCGATGACCGCGAACCAGTCGTTTTGCTGAAGAATGGGTAGGATTTGTTCTAATGTGACCATGCAAAAGCATCTTTGAATGATGTAGCAATTGAAGTATCGAAGGTCGAGAACAGGTTGTAAACCATCGCGTTTCGGGATGGTAAAGTAAAAGGAGAAGAACCCTGGATCATCTCTTGATGGATTGAAAGGTGATACGGTGTCTTTGAGGAGAAGAGACTGACTCTCTTGATTGAGAACATCGGACAGTGAGGTTAGAATGGTTCTTGGACTTATGACAGCTCCATAGCTGCAGTCCTTTGCCAAGCTTCACATTCAACTGGACTCTAAGACGTTTTCTTGAGGCCAGAGCCTGATTAAGCCTCTGGAGTTTTGGCCTCACGCCAACAGATAATTAGCACCACAGAGGGTAAAAGAGGCGAGGGAATAAAATCTGCATCCAATAATGTCCAATTTTCTCCCTTCTTTGTTATTTGGAGTTGCATTAGAGTGATTTCTTGTTCTGTTTTGGGTAGCATCTACAATGAATGAATTGGGAGGTGGATGTTTTGAAAGAAAAGCGGTGTTGTCTCCATGTGTTTTGTATAAATTCTCTACTTTGCGAGACATTTGTGGGACAAAAATGGTTTGGACCAGGATTGCTTAGTTAGCTTTAAGAGGGATGGAATAAAGCTCATACTTAATAGTGGTGTCTGGTCCCCGTTAATGTCTTCGTATACTTTATTAGATTGAGGCTCCTCCGGCTATTGAACATCTAGTTCCATAGACGTAGCAATTCGAAGGACCAGTTGTGAGTAGGAAGAGAAGTCATCAGAGGGTGAAGGAGGGGGTGACATCTGCTACATCCAAGTCTGGTGTGGGTAGATTAGGAGGGGACTCCTGTCTGAGAGTACTTATACAGAGTATAAGTACCTTGGCACCAAGGGGAGCAAGAGTACTTATACGAGGGGGGAGGGGCCTTAGTTTAATGTATTTTTTGCTAACACAGAAGCTCTAGAACTTTCTGATGAGGCTCTGCGCAGGCATCAGAATGGCAAGTCTCTGGCATGGAGGTGATATGTCGGGTACAGCAGACACTGACTCGGAATCGCCAACAGAGACTGAGCAACCCATAGATTTGGGGCTTGAATGTGCCGATTGGGAAATGACAGTGACCTCAGCCAAGGTGACTGCCAAAGATGGAGATTGTGCAAGCAGTGGAGATGGTGGCTGACCCAAAGGTGATAGAAAACTCTCTTCTGGAAAGTCAAGACAAACAGTAGGCTGGTCTTATAGAGGGACTGTCTCCAGTATCGATCCATATTTAGAGTGATGGGAATCTGAAGATGATTTTGACTTCTTAGGTTTGGCGTCTTCCGATATTGAAGGACGGTTCGGTACCGGGGTGGACTTAGCTGAGCGAAACGTTAGGAAGAACAACCTTCAGAACACAGCCAAAGAGCCCGAAAAACCCACAACAACCATTAGATCCCAGCCGTGAAAGCCTTCACGAATACAAAGACCTTTCTCTTCTGTCAAGGTTCCAATTACTGATTGGACTGCAGAGATTTAAAGGGGATGCTGTATTTTCTTCTTTAAAGTTTTTTGTTTTGTTTATTCTTTCTTCTGTTGTTGTTAAATTGTTCTATATTTAATGGTCATTTAATACCATTTTATGTTTCATAGTTTATAGACTTTTAGTAGTATCATGTGGTTTTACATTTTATGATCTTTTAATACCATATATTTCTCTGAATGTTTAATATTTTAATTTGTGTATGTCAGCCACCCCTCCCACCAGTATGTAAGGCACCTGAACTGGAAGAAATGCAGGACAGAAGATACTAATTAAATTAAAATGAAATCCTAGGATGTCCACAGGTTTTTAATTAGCAAATGTAGTGCAATTCTTATAATCTGAAACTAGGGTTTGGTTAGTCCATCTTCCATTCTGGCTGAAAATCTTTTTTTCCAAGTGGCCTCCCTCCATTAACCCTACAAGACGACTACCAATCAGCTGGAATAAATTTTGTTTGCAACTCCAGTGGCATGGATTTTCCATGGAGAAACCTTATCCCTCTGGGATATGAAACAGCCAGAGGAGTTCCCAAGCAATGTATTCCAGATGCTGAATATAATCAACTTAACCTACACTCTATTTCAAACAACACTCTAATTAACAGAACTCTTTCTCTCTATAAAACGGAATTACTTTTATATACTATCTCTTTCTCATTACAACAAAGTCTTTATTCTGCCTGCCCAAATGCTCTCCCAAATTTTCCTACTTCTAACACAAGTGCTCCTATGATTCTAAATAGGCAGAATTGATAACGCATGGTCTTAAGTACAGTATCTTTCAATGTGATATATGGGAGTGAAATAATTGAATCTTTGAAGTTGAAATTCTCTGGACCATCAGATGGATTCTATATTCCCTGCTCTCAGACCAGAATGTAGCCAACTCCTTGCACATAGCAAAATTTTCTGTTACAGCAACCAAAATTCACTAGGATTTTTAAAAATCAAATTTATAATTTATACTTTGCTTGTCATGGCTGTCATTGTAGTATGATATGACTATTAGGAATTATGTTATCACAGCATTTTATCCTACTTTTTCTGCTATTTTATATTAGTTTAGGTAATTATCCTTCACTTCATATTTACTTACTAACTATTGATCACTGAGAGCAATAAAGAGATTGATTAATTGAATGATTAAAATAAACATGGTGAAAACATTTGCCACTTGGTGAATGAATTGATCAGTGAATTTTTGCATAAAAAAGAATAAAAGAAATATATACATTTGGCATGTTTAATAGTTAATGTTAATGTTAAAATAGGCAATATTGAAAATGTCACTCAATATTGAGAAGATATTACTGTAAGGCTTAAGCTGCAGAAGTCTCATACAAATATTAAGGTTGAAATCCTGAAGTTATTCCTACACAGACATGCAGAGTATTCTGATGTCAGTCAGAGAGGTTAATGTCCATTTTGTGATTCCTTTATACAAATATAACATGAGCAAAGGTGAGACTCTGGCTCTGGACCAGCACTAAACGATAGTGTTTCTTTTTGACTTACTACTTTTACCTGTTACCTGAAATTAATTTGATGGTTTTCATTATATCCAATTTAACACCACAGTACTGTGGTGGCGCTGTGGGTTAAACCGCAGAAGCCTCTGTGCCGCAAGATCAGAAGACCAGCAGTCGTAAGATTGAACCCACGCAACGGAGTGAGCTCCCGTTGCTTGTCCCAGCTCCTGCCAGCCTAGCAGTTCGAAAGCATGTAAAAATGCAAGTAGATTAAAAGGTACCACCTCGGTGCGAAGGGAATGGCATTCGGTGTCTAGTCATGCTGGCCACGTGACCACGGAAACTGTCTTTAGACAAACGCTGGCTCTATGGCTTGGAAACAGGGATGAGCACCGCGCCCAGAGTTGGACACAACTGGACTAAATGTCAAGAGAAACCTTTACCTTTACCTAACCTATGACTCAAGGTAACCCTTCGAAAGTGTTCTAGGTATAAGGTATGTACTAGTGTTACTAGTCTCTCATCTTCACAGAGGCTTATTCTACTCCATCCTCACAGATGTTCATTCTGCCTCTATCCCACAGATGTTTCTCCAATATCAATAGCAATACACAGAGAGAGATCTGTTTGGGCCATGTCTTTAAGGCCTACATACCTATAAAATATCCATAGAATGATAGTATCTATAAAGATTCTTAGTGCTGCAGGACTTAAATTGCTTTGCTGCCTAAAAGGGTTTAAGTTGTTCTATACAATCTAAATGTAAAGCAACTGAGAATTTATGGGATTGGAATGTGAAATTAAACTGGAGTTAGGAACTATTTTACCCTATGTCTATCTGAAATTAAACTAATCTAAAAACTGAAGAACACATTAGCCCAGGCATTTCCCTGCTCTAGTACAGACCATATTTACAGTTCATTACAATATGAAGAAAATTATTACGGACATACATAGATATGTGTTAAAGAATTGAAGCATGCACATTAGGAAAAGTAATGGGTTTGTTGGGAATTATTACAAAAAAATGAGAACAAGGAAAAGAATACAAACGGAGATTAAATGAATCTGGTAACATGCCCTTCTTAACCCTTGAATAAGGAACCATAATAGTACATACTGTACATCTGGAGCTGCCAAACTTGTTCTGCTTATAAATTCTAAATTAACAAATTTTAAATGAAGTCAGTCTGTTGAAAAGACCAGTCCTATGCATGTATATTCTTAGATGCAGAACTGCTTGTCTTCTTCTGATGTGCTTCACTTCACAATGATACAGATACTAGCACCAGGTATGTTAAGTTTCACACATTTTGTTCTCACAGGTATGAATGAAACATTTCAAAAATGTCCTGGCAAGATTACAAGAACTCTTGGGCCCAATAGTGGGCTTGTTGCTCTATTTTACACCACTCTCCATATCTCAAATGAAAGAATGAAGGGAAAGTAGTCTATCAACATGCAGAGGGAGCAACTGCCCTGGAATATGATGTACTTCAGAGCATTACAAATCCTAAGAAGGCTGGTGCTGAAAGATTAAGGGAAAATATGGAGCTTTGAAGTATAAGTTGCAAGCAAGCACAATATGTAATATTGTAGAAACTGTTTTCTCGTGCTTTAATTTATTCCTTTTGTGCGTGTGTGAGTGCATGAAGCAATGTGTAAGCACCTTGTCTTCAAATAGTGGTAGGCAACCTGAGAGCCCAGTGTCCAATATAGACTGTGGTCTGATTCCAAAAGGCCTATGTAAACAGTCAGTTGACATCTGTGTTAATAACAGTCTGTACCACCATTGTAGCAAGGGGTCCAACTTGATTAATTAGGGAGCAGAAGGACCACTGACTGAGTGACTTAACAAATCCTATTCATTCAATTGCTCTACTTTAACTGGATCTAGCCCACTGTCATTATCCTCATATTATAATGGCCACATTAGAGGAGACCTAAAGCTGCTAAAACGTAGCAGCAATAAATGTATCAATGCTAGAATGTCTGTGCTACTATGCAGCTACAAACCAATTTCAAAATAATGACTAATATTTGTACTTTGTGCTGTTCAGTTTCCTCTCTCCCACAGATAACTTCACTCACACGTGCCCATAAAAATGTATACCGTATTTGCCGGCGTACAAGGTGACTGGCCATATAAGACGACCCCCCCCAACATTTCCACTCAAAATATAGAGTGGACGGCTCTGCTGTGGTGTCGCCGTTGGCGCCAGCTGCCCGGGGCTCTGCCCGAGCCCACCCTGAAAGTTCATGGCCAGCGGGGAGGAGGGCGAGGAAGAGTGGAAGAGGCTGCGCGGGCAGCGGCAGGAAGAGGAGGAGAAGGAGGAAGAGGGGTGGCGGGCGAGCACGGGCGCGCCAGCTGGCTCAAGCAGTGAGAAGGCGAGGAAGAGGGGAAGAGGCTGGGTAGGTGGTGGGAGGAGGAGAAGGAAGAGGGGAAGCAGTTGGGTGGCGGGCGGGTGAGCGAGTGCGGGGCGGCGGGCAGCCCGGCGGCAGGCTCTGGCCGCTCAGGCATGGCTGGCTCTGCTTCCCTATCCATCCTGACCGACTGCCTGCCTGCCTGCCTTCCTCCCCGCCGGCGGCTCCTTCCTGGCCCAAATGAAGTGCACCTGGCGTACAAGACGACTCCCCCCACTTGGAGGCATGTTTTTGGGGCCAAAAAAGGCATCTTGTATGCTGGCAAATACGGTAAATCATCTGATCCCAGACACTATTCATCTGGTGAAGTGGGCTACAGTCCAAAAAAATTATTCCAGATAATCTAAGTCTCCAAGGTTCAACTAATCTCTTCTTGTTGTTTTGTCTAAACTGTAGTAACATATCAAAGAACACAAATCAAATGAACATTGCCAAGTCCTCAAGGGAGATGCAGTTCAAATCACTGTAGCTCTGTGACAGGCTCCTAATGCATGACTACATACATCAATAACTACGAAAAGGGATAAATAACTGATCAATTTTTCTACATTAGCATTACTCCTAAACAATAATTGCCCAGTTATGTAAATCCTGAAAATATATAAAAATCTGAGTTGCATTTTAAATTAACATTTATAATATACCCTGTTTCCCCGAAAATAAGCCCTAGCTGAAAAATAAGCCCCAGTTAAATGAAACCTTACCCTCCACCATTATGCAGCAACCAGAAGAAGATGACATGACTGTGTTTGAATAAATGTAGATTGTTGTACATGAAAAAAATAAAACATCCCCTGAAAATAAGCACTAATGCGTTTTTTGGAGCAAAAATTAATATAAGACTCTGTCTTATTTTTGGTGAAACACGGTATGTATGTATAAGCTCGATATATAACACTACCTGTGACAGGTCAGATGTACTTTCAAAATACAGCAAAGTGCTGTGGATGTAGAAATGACTGTAACTGCCTATTTTAAGTAGGGCAAGCAAAATACAATGAAGATTCATGCAGAAGGCAATTCCCTTGGGTATCTGTGACAAAAGCTATGTAACTTATTGCAGAAATCCCATTGCTGCTCGTCAAGAAAGAGTGGCAGGAAATTGAGCACCTAATCTGAACAGACTAAGAAAAAAGATAATTTCCACTAAAATCTCAAGACACAAAATCTGAGTAATAACCAGAAATATTGGAAGAAACCGGTGTAGCTCAACAGGACAAGCATCAAAATCACTTAGAACAGCAAAATTGTTTATGCTCCATAATAGCAACTGCTGTGCCTTCTCTTCTACTACTTTTGAAGTTGCTTTCTTTTTGGTATCCTGTCTAACTTAGTTATATGCTATGTATCAGAGAAAATGTAGCTCTAAGATCCAGTGGTTCTTGTGCCTGAATTCATTTTGCCTCTTCTGCAGTAAACGAATGTGTAGGCACATAGGCTTCAGTTTTGAACTCATAGATAATAGTAGGAGAGAATGGCTGAGCATGAACCAAAGAATTACCGTATTTTTCGCACCATAAGACGCACTTTTCCCCCACAAAACAGGGGGGTGGAAAGTCTGTGCGTCTTATGGAGCGAAGAAAACAGATTATATTTTCCTGTTTTCTTCTCCTAAAAAATTGGTGCGTCTTATGGAAAGGTGCGTCTTATGGAGCGAAAAATATGGTATCATTCAACTGTGGCTTTTGATGCTTCCATTTCTTTTGCTTTTGTGCTGTTGGAAGAAAATCCTGTGTAACCCAATCCCAAACACAATTGCTCCGCTGTAAAAAAGAATTAATGTATTTTTTTTCAAAATTATTCACACCCAAGAGTACAGATAAAGTAAAAGTATATCTGCCACACTTGGGCCAAAATCCTGTTGCCTAATATAGTAAATTTCACTACAGCAAATCCATTGCATTATTGGAAATTTAGTGAGTCAAATTATCTGGCATTAATTCAAAAGGGCCAACTCTAACCGCAACTTGCTACACTAAACTAAGTCAATTTGAATCAACTGAATTTACAAATGATTTGTCTTACCCATTGATTCAATTGCCTAATGTGGTGTACTATGCTAAACAAGAAATTTTTGGTGATTTTTTCTTTTCCCCATTTAAATCCATTGAACTGTCCTTTCAATGGATTTAAAAGGGGAAAAAATCACCAAAAATTAACGAAGACTCAGAACAGAGCCTAATTAGGTCTGCACATGTTTCACAAGGGGGACTACCGATTCCAAGCATTTAAAACAGGTTTCAAACATTTTAAGACACTTAAAAATGAGCGAAAACAGAGATCGTTAAGTGAAAATCCTCCATAGAGAACATTGTTAAACGATGCGGAAAATTCCTCCAAGAAACACATCGTTAAGTGAATTCTTCATTAAACGAAGCAATCGCTAAGCGAGGCACCACTGTACTTTGGGAAACTTCAATCTGTACAAAATATAACTGCTTGACTACTGGTAGATGCTACGCAGTTGTATCATGTGATATCAGTACTGTACCAGTTGTATTCCTTGTCAGTGTAATTCTACACTTCAGTTAAAACAGTGACGTAAGTTGGTCAGCCCTAAGCAATTTGAGTGCCCAACCTGTCCACATTCTGAGATCAACATTAGAGGCAATACTTGTGTGCCTGACTATAACAGTCTTGCAGGCAAAGGGAATACACCCTCCAGAGAGTACAACCTTGTAGAACTCTGTTGTAATCAATGTCCTCCAGGTCTTACCATCACAAGCTTTCAAATTGTCCCTAGTCAACTACTGATGATTGTCCTTGCTGTTTTATTTTATTTTGTGACATGTTAACTCTTGTGGTATGCCATTTAGGGATGTTCTACCTGAAAAACCAGCATATAAGCTTTTCAATAAACACATGTGTGCCAGTAACAGTTACAGCAAACCAAAGGATGAACTTCCTTTATTTAATGAGATTTGGAAATTAAGAACTAGTTAACAGTTCATTTCTCAATTTAATAACACTCATTATGATTAACAGGAAAACTGCTGGTATTCTGAGCATCTTCCCACATTATGAATCATCATGCACAAGAATTAATCCCAGGACAATTCTGTTGTTTGTGTGTGTAGCAGCAATAGGTTGCTATGACTGGAAAAAGTGGAGGTGGAGTGAAGAAATGGGATAACAGATCCTATTAATATAAGACCCTCCTGTGAGCTGATTCAGAGCACCATCACATATGCAGGAGTGGTATTCCTCTCCTACAGACTGTTCATTTATTTCTGCAAGGGATGGGCACCTGAAGTGAAAGACCTTTATTATCTTCTTGCCTTGCTTCCTAGTTCACAGTCCTGAACTGAAAGAGCAAATAAGCCTCTGTTCAGACAAATATAAACCTTTTTGATTCCAGTAACAGAACAAGGATTTCTCAAAGATCACTGTCAACCTCTTAGCTGCCTTTAGTTTTATAGTCAACATAGCAAGCAGCAAAACTGGTTGTTTTAATGTTAACAGTTTTTTCTTTAAATGTACTTTGAGATCGGCCTAGCAACAGCAGGCACTTAAAAACGAGTCAGTTCACAGGAATATGACTTTACTTCTCTGTATCCACAGCTACCGCTATTAATGTTTGCCATTATTCTCATCAGGGAACAGGGCAAAGTTGTCACAAAATAGGCATTTATCGACTCTTTCCAGGATTGCAGTTCTCAGCTAACATTAAAGTCTTCAGTTTGTGAAAACTTTACCAGGTACTTAAAAAAAGAACTACAGATATTGATAGGGCAACTGTAGATGACACACTGGATTCTGAAATTTAATGGAAAACAGATTCAGTGCTTATTGCACAATGACAGAACAAGCAGTGGGCATTAATGTTATAATAATAGCAGAAATTATTTAACAATACTTATGTCATTCTAGCATTACACTCTATTCTTAAGTTATGTGCTGCATGTTTTTCTTCTCTTATGCATCTTGTCTGAATTGCAGGTAAGCTATTTAATGGCATGGAAGCCATGAGGGTCATGGGATAGAAAAATGACATTAACAGCAGGAGAAGATTTGCAGTAATTAAGGATATCCTCCTTCTGTCCTGCACTTTCCACACAATAAACCGGAAGACCTTTGAATCAGATAAGCCAAAAGAGAGAGGAGGGAGGTTAAATGACAGAAAACCTCCCTCTGCTAGTGACATCACCTTTCTGCAGGTATAATTTATATAAGAGGATTTCACCCTATGTCTTAAAAGCCAGAAATTTTGAAAAATAGGGAAGTGGCTGCAATTCTAAGCATACTGTATTTACTGGTGAGCTCAGTATTCGCTAATTTCTTACAGGATTTTCTTCAATAATAATACGCAGAGCATCATGTACAATAAACTGTAGTGCTAGAAAGACATAAGTAATGTCAAACAACCTCTGATGCTACTATACCACTAATACTCAGTGTTTGTTCTGCCACTGTATATATACAGTGGTGCCTCGCATAACGTTTGCTTCGTTTAACGTTTTTTTGCTTAACGTTTATTTTTTCAGAGTCAGATTGTGCTTCGTATAACGTTTTTCCCTATGGGCGATTTTCGCATAGCGTTTTTGGGACCATGCTTCGCTTAACGTTTTTTGTTTTAGGTCCCCTGCTTCACTTAACGATGTGTTTTTTTTCAATTAAAAAAGTGTCTTAGAAGGGTCAAAAACGGTTCTAAATGCTTGGATTCGTTAGAGGACCCCTTAAGACATGTGCAAACCTGATTTGGCTTTGATCTGACTTTTCGTTAATTTTTTGTGAATTTTTGTTTTTTGGCCCATAGGAACCAATGGACCTGTCAAAATCTGACAGCTCCATGCTTTCCTATGGGGGAGAAAACAATTTACAAAAAATTAACGAAAGTTCAGATCAAAGCCAAATCAGGTTTGCACACAACTTAGGGGGTCCTCTAACGAACCCAAGAATCTAGAACAGTTGCTGAGTCTTCATTAATTTTTTGTGAATTTTTTCTTCCCCCATAGGAAATAATGGAGCTGTCAGATTTTGACAGCTGTCAAAAGTTGGAGGAAAAAAATTCACCATTAATTAACGAAAAGTCAGATCAAAGCCAAATTAACTTTTGCATCCGTTTTAGAGGGTGCAGAAGCTAATCCAAGCATTTAAAACCATTTTTGACCCTTTTATGACACACTTAATTTTGCAAAAATTGACTTAGCAAAGCCATTGAAACATATTGAGTCAGCTACAATACATTCCAATGGAGGATACATTGTATCGTTTAACGATGTTTCCTATGGGTTTTTTCGCTTAAGGACGGCAATCCGTGCCTATTGGAACGGATTAACCGGTTTCCAATGCATCTCTATGGGAAATGGTGTTTCGCATAAAGTTTTTTTCGCATAAGGTTTTTTTTTTGGAACCAATTAAAAACGTTATGCGAGGCACCACTGTATAACATTTATATATATATAAAACATATATATTATTTATAACATTTATATTATAACATTTATATTATATATAAAACATATATATATAAATAAAACATTTTACAACTAGTTGTGTCCAGCCTACAGACGATCCTGATGAGTTCAGGTAGCTACTTGAAGGTTAACTCAGTCTTCCATCCTTCCAAGGTTGGTAAAATGAGTACTCTGCTCCCTAAGAGGCAAGTTGCTGTTTCCATAATTATGCAGTAAACCACCCAGTGAATGCTCTAGCACTATGGAATGGTATATACATAAAATACAACAAGTATTAAGAGCCCATCAGAAACATGCAAACTTGTTCATGTGAAGAATAGGTCTAAGATATAAATCCACCACAGAGAGCAACTGTTTTCCCAAATGCTAAACTTGCTTCCAGAAGTGTTTTTTGTTCTTGTAAACATAAGATATTTCTTTTTATTTTAATTTTAGAATAGATGTCTCTCCTTTAATGTCCTCAATTAAGTGCTTAATTGAAAAAAATAAGAACTTCACATACAACCTTACTGTCAAGGCCACCTAGACATGCTTCTTCTCTAGTTGTCATCTATATGATACTCACTTTAAAGCAACTAAACCTGGAGCCACAGATATTCAGAGAAATGGTAATTCTACAGGAATGGGTTTCTCATAATATCTGAGGCTATTCAATATTCCCACATAGGTTGCCTGACAGCAAAAGGCTGGACACCTCCATTATAGGTGGAAAATCTGCAGGCTCTTTACCCTCAGATATAAACTGCTAACCAATTACCTCAAATCAATTTTCAACTCTATGTGGCCACTTTATAGCCTGAAAAGGAATGTCTTCAAATATGGAATACATGTCAGACAAGGTCACCAGTCTATGCATTCTCACCTTTGGAGACATTTTATTAATCTATAAAAATATTTATACATTATCTTTTTGCCATAAAAAGAGTTACAATAACTAAAATATCAATCAAAATAAAAGAGCTTTAAAATCTGAACTCATAGAATAGTGAAGTTGGAAGGGGCCTATGAGGCCATCAAATCCAACCCCCTGTTCGACGCAGGACTACAAATCAAAATATATCTGCCCGGTAACTGTCTAAATTTCTCATCAATGCCTCCAGTGTTGGAGCACTGTCAAGGTAACTGGTTCCACTGTCTTACTGCTCTAACAGTTAGGAAGTTTTTCCTCACATTCAATTGAAATCTCGCTTCCTGTAACTTGAGCCTATTGTTGCATGTCCTGCACTCAGAGTTGACTGAGAACAGATCCTGCACCTCCTCTGTATAACAGTCTTTCAAACTGTTATTATATCACCCCTCTGTCTTCTTTTCTCAAGGCTAAACATGCCCAATTATTTCAGTCTTTCCTAACAGGGTTTCGTTTCCAGCCTCCTGATCATGCCTGTTGCCCTCCTTTTAACTTACTCCAATTTGTCAGCATCCTTCTTGAAGTGTGGTATCCAGAACTGGACACAATACTCAAGTTGAGGCCTAATGAGTGCTGAATAGTGGGGAACTAGCATCTTCCTGGATTTGGAAATGACAGGTTAGTAAAGGTTCCCCTTGACAGTCATGTCCGACTCTAGGAGGTGGTGCTCATCTCTGTTTCCAAGCCATAGAGCCAGCTTTTGTCCGAAGACAGCTGCCGTGGTCACGGACTAGACACAGGACACCATTACCTTCCCACCATGGTGGTACCTATTTATCTACTTGCATTTGCATGTTTTTGAACTGCTAGGTTGGCAGGAGCTGGGACAAGCGATGGGAGCTCAATCCGTCACATGGATTTGATCTTACAACGGCTAGTCTTCTGACCTTGCAGCACAGAGGCTTCTGTAGTTTAACCTGCAGCGTCACCACGTCCCTTCGAGTGGAACTCTGTGATTCATACCCTAGGTAATCCGCACATGCGGGGAGCCTCGTCAGAATATTCTAGCACTTCTGTGGCAGCAAAAAAACGCATTAGTGTAGACCCCTCCCCCTCAGTATATATACCTTAGTGCAAAGACTCTCCCTTCAGTTAGGTCAACCACTGCATAAATGAGCATGGCATGACAGTGGGGAGTTCAGGTTCAGGATGTGTGAATCACAGAGGTCCACTCAAAGAACTACAATTACAGGTGAGTGACCTGTTGTTCTTCTTCGTGGCCTCGGTGAATCACACCCTGGGTGGCTAACAAGCTGTCTCACCCGGAGAAGGGTGTCACGTCAAGGTAGAGGATAACACAGCATGTCCAAAGGCCGCATCAGATTTCTGCCAAACGTCCAATTTGTAGTGCTTGATAAATGTGGATGGCTGTGACCATGTGGCAGAGGTGCAGATGTCCAGAAGGGGAACGTCATAAAGAAACACCATAGATGCCACTGTCCTAGTATACTTCTGTTAATGCAGCCTAAAATAGCATTTGCTTTTTTTGTAGCCACATCACACTGTTGGCTCATATTCAGCTTGTGATCTATAACAATTCGAAGATCCTTTTCACTTGTAGCATTGCTGAGCCAGGTATCTTGCATCTTGTAACTATGCATTTGGTTTCTTTTCCTGAGGTGCAGTACTTTGCACTTCTCTTTGTTGAATTTCATTTTGTTGTTTTGAGCCCAGTGCTAAAGCCTATCTAGATCACTTTGAATTTTGTTTCTGTCTTCCAGGGTATTAGCTATTCCACCCAACTGTGCATCATCTGCAAATCTGACAAGCATTCCCTGCACTCCCTCATCCAAGTCATTAATAAAAACGTTGAAGAGCACTGGACCCAGGACTAAGCATTGGGGTACCCCACTTGTTATCTCCTTCCAGTTGGAGAAGGAGCCACTGATCATCACCCTCTGAGTATGATTCTGTAGCCAATTGTGTATCCACTTGATACTTGATCTATCCAGCCCACACCTAGTTAGCTTGCTAATCAGAATATCATGGGGCACTTTGTCAAAAGCTTTGCTGAAGTCAACATATACTATGTCTGCACCATTCCCTCTATCAGGAGGTTACCCAATCAAAAAATGAGATCAGATTAGTCTAGCAAGATTTGTTCTTGAAAAATCTGTGTTGGCTTCTAGTTATTACTGCATTGTTTTCTAGGCACTTGCATAGTGACCCTTTTATAATTTGTTCCAGCAATTTCCCTGGGATTGACATCAGGCTGACTGGCCTGTAGCTCCCAGGTTCCTCTTTTCTGCCCCTTTTGAATTCAGGAACAACATTAGCCCTCCTCCAATCATCTGGCACCTCACCCGTTTCCAATTATTTCAAGAAAATAATAAACAGTGGTTCTGAGAGTTCGTCAGCCAATTTCCTCAGTACTCCTGCATGCAGTTCATCTGGCCCTCATTCAAGGTGGTAAGGTAATTCTTTGACTATTTATCAATCTCCAGCTGCAATCCTGTCCCCTCCACCTGCACTTCCCATTTGTCTGGAGATTCATAGTCTGTCCTTTGGGAAAAGACTGAGCTAAAATATGAATTGAGCACCTCTGCCGTTTTTTGTTTTTATCATCTGCTATCATTTTTCCATCTCCATTGAGTAGCTGTGCCACTTTTTCTTTTCTTTGTCTTTTGCTTCGCACATACCTGAAGAATTTTTTTAATTATTGCTTTTAGTGTCTCTAGCTAATCTCAGCTCATTGCCAGCTTTTGCTCTCCTAATGCCATCCCTCTGTTTCATTGCTTCTTGTCTGTACTCTTTCTTGGTGACCTGGCCTCCTTTCCACCTCCTATATATGTCTTTTTTTTTCCAGGTCCTCGTTGAGCTTTTTGTGAAGCCACACTGGCCTTTTTTGCTGTCTCTCACCATTGTTTTTCTTATTGGAATTGTTTGTAGTTGTGCTTTTAGATTTTTTTTATTATTTTTTTTTAAAGAAACTCCCACCATTCTTGGACTTCTTTTCTTGTTAGGATCTCCTGCCATGAGACCTTACTCATTGTTGTTCTGAGATTATTAAAACTGGCTTTTTAAAAAATCCAGCATGTGTGTGGCTACACTTTGCCAACACAATATCTGTATCTGCTCTATTCTACAATAAAGTAGATAAAGCAGATACACAGCCACTAAGATTAACAAGTACTAAGAGTTGGTTCAGCTCAGAAGGTTGGAGCATTGACCTACAGAACCAGGAACCATGAGTTTATGTCTCCACAGTATCTCTAGTGGGAATAAACACCCTGCTAGTTACGTGGCCTTGGGCATGTTGCAGGATCCCAGAGGGACTGACAAAGCACCTCTGTGTCCTTTATATCGAAAAGTCCTGTGAGAGCAACCGTATGTTGGAAATGACTTGATGGTACATACTTATTATTAAGTATTGGTTGGGACAGAACAAATCTCAACTCATTCTATAAAAGACACTGAAGAAACAGCCTCTTTTAAGAGAAGGTTCTATAACAAGGCCACTACCATCACCAAGGCTCTATTGCAAGTCTAAAGAATGGAACACAGTGTCAGTGGAATGAACCAGTACTTCAAATATCATGGTCCCTTTATGATCTTGAAGTGGGCTCAAAATCTTGTTTGTTTGTTTGTTTGTCTGTTTAAAATACTTTTACCTCGGCTTTTTCCTTGAAAAGGACCCAGGGCAGCTTACAACATTGAAAGACAATCTTTAAAGCTAAGAACAGTGAGTATAAAGAGGCATATTACATTATTAAAAGGTAATATTAAAGCTAAGAACAATAAGTATAGAAATATTTTTAAACAAATACTACTCTGAGAAATGGAAAGCACAAAAATGGAACACAAATATTACTGTAAATCCAGTCAAAGCAGTAGTGCAAATCTTAAACTGTTTCTCAGAACTGAATCAAAATTCTCATTTAGAATTTGTCGTTTAGTTGTTTCCGACTCTTCGTGACCCCATGGACCACAGCATGCCAGGCCCTCCTATTCTGAATTAGTTAGGCCAAATTAATTTATTTATTTAAAATATTCTTAATAAAATATTACTACAATTAGAATAAATCTAGTATAATGTGACCAGAGAAGAAAACACTAGACATTAATCTGGATACAGAATTCTGCATCAGCTGTTGGTTCCAAATTCAACCATTGTCACAGTAATCTAATCTGGGTTTGGCAAGATTTTTTTTTAGAGAAAGAAATGACTGACACACCAGCCAAAACTCAACAAAAGGACTTCTTCCCATAGTAACTGGGTCCTAGCTTTACTTTATGGCCTCAATTTAATAGCAGTCACTGAAAACGCATGACCTGATTTCATTTTCTTGATCACACTATTGTGACAGAATGGCAGAACCAGAACATTTCCCCTTACTTTGACCTTATATAAGGAAGGTCAACCAACCTCTAGAGAGCTACATAATTAAGTCATTCCCAAAGATGGGGTGTGTGAGGTAGGAACCTAAGACAGTTTCCCACTACCTAATATCCCAAAATATTATTTGGCTATTATGCATTAACTGGAACAGAGGCTCCTAAACTCTGCTACATTTGTGGATTTGCTAGTGAGGACACTGCCAATGAGAATATTCCTTAGCTATCATGTAGCAACCAACTTTTTCCACGGCCTTCAGATTATGAAAAATCCGTTCTGCAAATTGGCTTCCTCAATGCATCTCAGAGCTGAACTACACTGCAGTTTATCCCACAGGTTTTCCTGCAACTAGCGTTGTCAATATGAAACTATTTCAAGTCCTTTTTCCTGATCATTCAATACATTTTGCTTGGTCAGCAATGGCTATCATTTTTTTGTGTTTATTCCCTATGCATTGCTTTGCTTTGGTTTGTGGGATGTGTGATTGTTTACACTAGTATTCTGTTAAAAACTTTCTGCTGCCAAAATAATATTGCATTGGATCAGTGCTGCTTTCTGCCCCCTCCTTGCACTTTGATTTCCAATGACTCTAAGCTAAAGATGATCCTCCTCCTCCTCCTCCTCCTCCTCCTCCTCCTCCTCCTCCTCCTCCTCCTCCCCATTTGCTGTTCCTGATGCCAGCTTACAAATATAGTCAAAGCCAGCATAGTGTGATTTGTGTATCTTTTTTTCCTGGGCCTGACGTAGTGGTAGTGGGGACTTGAGATGAAGGGAAAGACACTGAGTCATCTTGACTGTTGGAACTTACATGCCAGGAGCTTTTGCAAGATAAGCAGCAGGAATATTTCTACCTACAGTGGCTTGATATGGAGAAAGAGGAAACGAGGGAGCAGAGCACCCCAATTTTGTTACAATTTCTCACTTTCCTAGTTTGGAGAGTAAGGAGGAATCAAAGTAATAGTTTTGCATGTTAAAGTGCCTAAGCAACTAATCAATTTTTTTCCTGCCCAAAGAAATGACAGAAATGCCCCTTCTTTAGCCTTCACCACTGCAGGGTTTGCCTTGTTAAGCTTTCCTGGTACATCTCAATATGTGTGTGAGTTGGTGCACATGAATGAATCCTTAAAAACCAAAACCAAAAACAAACAAGCAAAAAACACACCTTCTTTCATGATTTTTGGTGTGTAATTTGGCCATAGGTAATTGCCTAGAATGAAAGGATGTGGTGGCACTATGGGTTAAACTGCAGAAGCCTCTGTGCTGCAAGGTCAGAAGACCAGCAGTCATAAAATCAAATCCATCAGATGGAGTGAGCTCCCGTTGCTTGTGCCAGCTCCTGCCAACCTAGCGGTTCAAAAGCATGTAAATGCAAGTAGATAAATAGGTACCACCTCAGTGGGAAGGCAATAGCGTTCCGTGTCTAGTCGCACTGGCCATGTGACCATGGAAACTGTCTTCGGACAAACATTGGCTCTATGGTTTGGAAATGGGGATGAGCACCACGCCCTAGAGTCGGACACAACTGGACTAAATGTCAAGGGGAACCTTTACCTTTACCTAGGAACCAGGCAGACACATCTAGCCAGCACACATCTTTCACTAGGCTTGAGTTACTATTTCACACTGGTGAAAAAGAAAATTTTATGTGGTGAGGACCCTTGCAATGGGATAATTAAGCATTTCTGTGCAAGTAAGAACTCAATGATTTTAGCAATGGAAACTGCCAGAGGCCTGGTTTAGAAAAATCCAAATCAACATGGAACAACATCCTTATGTAGTTGAGCCCTCATTTAACAAAGTAAGTACTATGTGAAGATCAGGACACAATGAAATCACTATCAATATAGGAAAGGTGATAAGCCCACCTGATTCTCCTCCTGTACTTCCATGGTGTACTGATGTCCTGCCTGCACCTCGGTGACTTTCTCTCCCAGAAGGAAACCCAGGCGAGTCATGAGTGTATTTGCTGCCTCATCTACAGATGGTGGGGGTCCCAGCTCCTGCTCAGCTTCACCTGTACCGGGAAAGAAAAATGGATTATCAGCTGTATAAATTCTGCTTTATGCCACCAAGGCAGGTCATTATCCAATGTTTTCCAGGGATTTTCCATCCCAATGCACTTTTTCAATATTTAGGTGAATGCCTGTGAAATGAGTATAGTTTCTTTTCTCATCTTCTTCTAAGGGTAGTTTGATCAGTTCTGTATAAATTCTCTCATTGCATCTGTAGGACTGAAACTATCCAACCACCAACTGTAACTTAAGAGTTAAAACTAATTTTATAAATAGTCTATTTCTGGATTCATAAAAACTACCTGATTCTTAAATGTTACATAACATTTCACATATTTATATGGCAAAATTTAGTTCCTAAATTCTTCTTAGAGAGGATTATATGGCACTGTTTTTAAGTCCTAGGAATACTTCCATAAATGTTAAATCAAGAAGTCTACATACATATACTTCTATGAGAGTTAATGCACTATACATTAGAAAATGCTATATATTTTTATTTAATTTTTATCTAAATATTTGTGCCTCATGTTTCAGCCCAGATATTTACAATCTTACAATTTTTAATGTAAGAGTTGGATTTAGGGAAACAAATGCAATTCCAGATGGGTGATCTATTTTGAACTTCCATTTTCTGAAAGGGGGCATGAACTGAGACTGATGGCACCTCAAGGTGGAAGCTCAGTTTATTGAAGCAATATTACATTACCTAGCAACAAGTCTAATAGAAGAAATCCAAGACCCTATTGTACAAGTTTTTTGCATCTCTTGTCTTATTCTATTCAGTCTTAACACAAGCAATGGCCTCTTCTTTTTCTTCTTTTTTATCTTTCTTGAAAGTTGTTATATTGGCACATTAGCCAGCAAGTGAATGCTCACAGAAAAGACAGGTTGTTTTTCTCTAGAAGTATATTTCACCAATACCAGTAGTGTAGCAGTTGAGATTTCTTTATAAAAGAACTTACAAAGCAAGATACTGAGCAGGATGTAGTTTCAGCCTATGTAGATTCTGCTGCTTCCCCAAGTAACCTCTGCTGGATGTTGGAGAACAAATCCTGGAGTATGTGTTGTTGGCTGTGCACTCTGACAATCTGTATGTACTCTATCAATCACTCAAGTTAAGTGCTGAGCAAACACACTCTGTGTCTCTAACCAGATCTGGCATTATTAACTACACTGAGAAGACAGGCAAAGTATTTATTGACACAGGAATAGTCAATATTGGTTCATGGAAGAAGTCTTGCAACTTCAGGTTTAAAGCTCATCTATTGACTTTTAAACAACTGTTTTCTGAAAGGATTTCTAATGTATGTGGAAGTACAACTATTCAGTATGACTACTGTGGCTTGTCTTTTAAAAGTAAAAGAAAATAACAAAGCAGTTTTTTATAAATGTAATATTTTATGATGTTAGCGATCAATAGCAGAAGCCAATTTCACTGTGTAACCAATGCCATACAGATGAAAAGACATTGAAGGAAGAGATTTTCATAACACTTGTGGTTTCATGCCACTACTTAACAAGAAGCCTTGGCAAGTCTAAGATGAAACTGCAATATACTTGAATAAAGCATTCACTTCTGTCCCCCTATTCTTCTTTAAAAATCTAAAGCAACTACATGAGATGGATAAACATAGTTTGCTAAACTAATATACACTTTAAAAAATTCAGTGCATCTTCACACAGCACTCCGTAATGATGGTATGCGTTTTCATAGTACCAGATGAGTGAACTATGCATAATGTTGAAACAGAAGATAATATGTATCAACAGAAGACCAATTTCACTGTGTAGCCAAGTTCAGGAGTTTTTGTTACTAGTTTTATATTCCATTTTTCTCTGAAAATGGAACTCAATGAGAATTACAAGTATATTTAGGTATATACTCTTTCTCCGAAGTTAGATCTGTATTGCTCACATGTGACATGTGAAGCTACAGTATGATGCCCTGGGACTTGGGATATGCATTACAACCAATGAAACCCTATGCACAAGGCCTTTTCAGGACACTGAGAAGCCCAAGGCAGAAAGTTCATTTGACACCTTTCTCTGTTGCTCCTCCTCCTCATAAAACCTTGTGTGTTATTTCTTCTATCAGCAGGGAAGCAGGAGGGGACAAGAGTATGCATATAATACGTTCAAAGACCAGCTATATTGACATCAGTATATGTAAGGTAGCATTTTATAGCATTTGTAAAAGCTAGTACCTTACTATAAATTATTTTCAAACTACTGTGTGCTGTAGTCTATCATCTTCCCTTGCAGCAGAGGTTCCCAAATGTTTTGGCATCATGTCCCTCTCTTTGAATCTTTGAGAAACCTTTATACCTCTCTCTTCTTAACATCAATACCAGCAGCAATTTTAAAATAATAATTTAAAGTAAAAAAATGAATACAAAAACTTAGGAAAAAATTAAATTAAAAACAAGTACAAGCAGTTTTTGTACTTTACAGTTCATGAAAGTTCTAAGATAGAATGAAGGAGAAAGTTAGGTTACCCACCTATAACCATAATTCTTCTAGTGGACCTCTGTGAATTCACACAAATGGGTTTATCCTTCGCAGAAGGATACCTTTATAGTATTTAATACCTTTACAGTATTTAAATACCTACTTTATATGGCAGAGGTCCTCAACCTTTTTCGGTCCGCGGCCCGTTTTGGGGGGTGCGAGCTCAGTGCATGGACCGGTTGGGGGGTGGGGCACCCCCACATGCATGGGTGCGTGTGTCACGCTTGCTCGTGCGAAGAGTTGGTGTAACAATGTGCTACTAACTGTTCCCCCAGCGGTCCTTGCAGGAGAGCAGTGCCCCTTTCCTGCAGGGAAGCCGTCGTGGGGGAGCCCGCCCAGGAAGCGCCAACGACCAGCCACTGGGCAGGAGCACCGGTGCATCCCACCACTGCTTCCTGCACGGCCGACACTTCCCGCAAGAGGAAAAGGAAAGCGAGCGCCGGCCAGGCGGCATCTGTTGTTGAGAGGTTCGCTTTGGAGAATCTCACACCTGGGGCGGGGCGGGGGGCTTGGGAGACACCTCGCAATGTTATGGCACCAGACTAAGTTCGCCAGAAATGGGGAGAGTCTTGTGATCCCACTACACAGGCAACAGAGACCTCACTGTCAAACAAGTGCCACCCATTTCAATATGTCTGGCTTTCCAACTGCGCTTGCTTAATTGGGAGTAAGTGCAATGCATCAGAGTGTCTCAATCCTAAACTTTCCAGAAAACCTGCCTAAGTTTACTCAAAAGTAAGATGCAACAAGTTCCACCAGGCTCACTCCCACACTGAAGAACTCCAACTACACTGCTTGAAGAAATGCCAAGGAAGGGAAGGATGCTACGGCTGCCCATCTGGGGAGCCCTGTTTTAAACTGGCTGATAGGACTGAAAGAGATCTTGGGAACCCAACCCCGAGAAGCGGATTAGAATTCTCCCGAAGGGAGGAAAACTCAGCTGACAGCATAAATGAGAAGTGGGTGGGTTGCTTTACTCAGCGCACCGAGAGTGCTCGCTCCAAACCCAGTTGGAGCAGTAGCCCGGGAGAAATGTGAGAGCTCTCCTCTATGCTCACTTGGAAGAGTTCTGTGGAGCGGGTTCCTACAAGAACCTGCCCACTTTGTGGGAATTGCACTGGCTGGAGCTCAGTTCCAGGGGGTGTGAGAGAGGACAGAGAGGATGAGCGAGCGATGGAAGCGGGGGGGATGTAAGCGAGGCAGCGCTCATGGCTGAAGGGAGAGGCGCATGCTGAGATGAGGGAGATGAAAGGCTCACCCACCTGAAAGGCGGGCAGATCCCCCACAGGGAAGTGATGCCTTGACAGGGGGGGTCCATTCGGGCGGCTGGCGTGAAGGAAGTGGCGGCTCTTTCCAACCCGACCCACCTGACAAACAGCAGCAGATGCCACTCCTGCCCTGGGGCCCCCGGCAGAGACGGGGCCAGTGACACCCCTTGAAGGGGCGACTGTGGTGCTGCCGGATCCAGAGTCGCTCTGCTGTCTTCACACCAGCCGCCCAAATGGACCGTCAGTGAAGGAAGTGGGGCTCAGGCGGCGGGGGATGCTTCCCCTTACCAGAGAAGGAGGAGGTGAGGGCTGCCGGGCAGTGCCGCCATGAGCAACGGAGCCGCCGCTGCAAGGGCAGGAGCAAGGTTGTGATGGAAAGAATGGACCATTGGCGAGGGAAGTGGGGCTCCATTGGCGGGGGATGCTTCCCCTATGGGAGAAGGCGGAGGCAAGGGCTGCCGGCCAGCAACAGAGCCGACGCTGCAAGGGCGGGAGCGAGGCTTCAACGGGAGGCCCCAGAAGGTGAGCCGCACTCAGGGGCGGTGGCAGTGGGGAAGCCGCCTTCCCGGAACCTCCAAGGCTCCACATACAAGCAGCAGCACCCTGTGCAGCCCGGCCCGGCCCACCATTCCTGTTCAGCAGGAGTCAGCCAGGCAGGAAGCAGCAGGATCGCACTCCTGCTCCCGCCTGCCTGCTCACCCTGGGTGGGGTGGCGCTGGGCCATCAGCACTTCCCGGGCGGGCTGCCACGCAGCAGCTTCACCGCAGGGAAGGGGTGCTGCTCTCCTGGAAGGGGCACTGGGGGAATGGTTAGCACATTGTTACACTGACTATTAGCACGAGCAAGCGCGACACGCCCCCCCCATGCGTACGAGGGGGGGGAAGATCCATGTCCGTGGCCCAGTTCCGGCAAGCCCACAGACCGGCACTGGGCCGCGGACCAGGGGTTGATGACCCCTGTTATATGGTAACCGCGGACTAGGGGAACTGAAAGGAAGGTTGAGGAGGCAGAGTTCATACCCTGAAAGGGGGGGGGGGGACCTAACTGTTTCTCTTTTCCAAAAGGTCTAGAATCTCTGAACATCCCATTTGTGTGCATTCACAGAGGCCACTACAAAGAAGCTTTTCAGACAGAATTAAGTTAACCCATCAAGGCATTATTCCAACTTTTGGAAACCAGTGGTTTACACTAAGAAATAAATAAAATATTTTCAGAGGATTTAGAGATTCAGAATCATTTGGGCAATCTCTCACTAAAGTTTCTGCATTCATTCCCCAAATACTATGATTTTGGGAAGACTGACAAACTCTTTGGTTCCTTGAAAGAAAAGATCAGGATATAAAATTAAATATAGTAAAACAAATAATAATAGATCTTTATGCTTTTGGTGAGACTATATCATTACTATCAGTACTTTAGGTGGCACCAACTATTTTCCTCACGCTGTTATCAGAGAAGGACACTATCAGCATCAGTAATTTTTATTTTGTGGAGAGTTTTTATATTCCATTGAGTTATGGAACTCAAGTTTGTTTGTTGTATTCGCGAAGGCTTTCACGGTCGGGATCTAATGGTTGTTGTGGGTTTTTCGGGCTCTTTGGCCGTGTTCTGAAGGTTATTCTTCCTGACATTTCGCCAGTCTCTGTGGCCGGTCTACTCCAGTCCTCTGAAGATGCCGGCCACAGAGACTGGCGAAATGTCAGGAAGAACAACCTTCAGAACATGGCCAAAGAGCCTGAAAAACCCACAACAACCATCAAGTTTGTTTGTTTGTTTGTTTGCTTGTTTATTTAAATTATATGCTGCCCACTCTACCCAAAAGTCTCTGGGCGGCTTACAACAATTAATAAGGTTCTTAAAGAAAATAACTGGCAACAATGCAATACAGCCATTATGTGAGGCCTCCCTCTTATGTGATACTGCATGCAACTGCTCAGTGTTCACAATGACCCTGCCTGTGCAGTTTTGGCAGAATGAGTGGAAATGGAACTTTATTAAATCCCAGATGTTTATGCTACATCAAAGTACAAATGCTGGAATTCCAAGCAGACTGAATGCCATCTGATTGGTATAATACTTGTAATGAGTTCAAGCATATATGAATCACAGTCACACCATAGATGGTTTACATAGCAATTTTTATAAAATATTTGAATAGTCACTACCACCACATCTAACAGGAACCTGAAATAAATGCAATAGTAAGGCTAAAATCCAGCAGTAACTCACAACTAGAGCAAGCTCATGGACTCAGTAGAGGTTTGATGAGTCAACATAAATGTACATTCCACTGCTCCGCTTACTACTGGATTTCAGCCTAAGAATACAACAATCCTTCCAAACTATAGAAATCCAAAGTGTTGCTGTTTTCAATGCCAAACAGAAAAGTGCTAAAAGAAATCACCGTTCAGATACTTCAGTGAAGATATAGAGAAAACGTTTCAATAAATCAGTACCAACTTCAGCCATTCTATTTTTCAACTATTAAATATTTTATTTCCATATAATGATCTCTCTGCTAGTCCGTTGTAGCAAAAACAATAAAGAGGTTTTTCCCCCTCTGAAAAATTAACTAGTTTATGTGACATAAGCTTCTATGGATGGCAGCACACGTCATAAGATGCATGCACAACCCATAAAAAACTTATGCCAAGCAAAACTTATTACCCTTTAGTTATCACAAGACTCTTTTTTGCCTTTATTTTATTAAAATATTTTAACAATATGAACAATAGGAATTTAAGAGAACATGAGATTTTGGCTAGAGTAGGCTATAGAGCCTTTCACAATGAACAGTTTTTAAAAATATTTTTAATTTCTTGAATTGTTTTGTATGTCTCAAGCTGTTTAAATATGTTTGAAACTGTTTTAAATTGTTTTAAGTTGCTTTTGTGGCACACAAACCAGAAATCTCACGTGTCTATTACAATGTAGCCAGGGAGTTTAACTATCATGAAAACATCTCTCTTTCTCCCATTTGATGTCTTCCTTCCTAACCCAAAGAAGAGGCCTTCTCCCAATCTCGCTGCTCTGCTGTCATTTTGAGGCTAGAAATACAGGCTTCTTTTTCAAGCACAGAACTTGTATGTCACAAATAATAGCATCCCTTTTGACACACTAACTTTGGGGGGTAACAAGGGTATAACAAGATTTGTTTTGCAAAACAATGTAATGATCAGTGGAACAAAAAAGGTTATATTGAACCATTATGAAGATGTTTTTCAAATTTCAGGCCACTTTCTTACTTTAGTTTTTTTTTCTACTTACTTTGCGTGGCATCTTCTCTCACTGTCACAGCATTGTGGAAAACCTGACTATGCTTCTTGGTATTCTTGAGGGTAGTAGTAGTAGGCATCCTTCAGTCTCGAAAGACTATGGTATCGTGCTCTGTATGGAGGACTTGGAACAGCGTCTAGTGTGGCTGAGGAGGCCAATTCGAGAGTGACAATCCCTTCCACACTGGAGACAAATCCAATCTGTCCCCTGTCCAGCTACCTGGTTTTGCTTCCTTTGTGACTTCCTCTTTGCCTCAGCCTGCTGGACAAGGGTCTCTTCAAATTGGGAGAGGCCGTGATGTACTGCCTGCCTCCAGGCTGAACGATCAGATGTCAGAGTTTCCCATCTGTTGAGGTCTATTCCTAAGGCCTTCAGATCCCGCTTGCAGATATCCTTGTATCGCAGCTGTGGTCTCCCTCTGGGGCGATTTCCCTGCACTAATTCTCCATATAGGAGATCCTTTGGAATCCGACCATCAGCCATTCTCACAACGTGCCCAAGCCAGCGTAGACGTCGCTGTTTCAGTAATGTATGCATGCTGAAAATTCCAGCTCATTCTAGGACTACTCTATTTGGAACTCTGTCCTGCCAGGTGATACCAAAAATCCGTCGTAGGCAACGCATATGGAAGGTGTTCAGCTTCCTCTCCTGCCGGGCACAAAGGGTCCAGGACTCGCTGCAGTACAGGAGTGTGCTCAGGACACAGGCTCTATAGACCTGGATCTTGGTATGTGTTGTCAGTTTCTTATTGAGCCATACTCTCTTTGTGAGTCTAGAGAACATGGTGGCTGCTTTCCCAATGCGTTTATCCAGCTCGACATCTAGAGAGAGGGTGTCAGAGATGGTTGAGCCAAGGTACACAAAGTCATGAACAACCTCCAATTCTTGTGTGGAGATGGTAATAGAGGGAGGTGAGTCCACACCCTGGCCCATGACTTGTGTTTTCTTCAGGCTGATTGTTAGTCCAAAGTCTTGGCAGGCCTTGCTGAAACGGTTCATGAGTTGTTGGAGGTCTTCAGCAGAGTGGGCAACAATGGCTGCATCGTCTGCAAAGAGGAAGTCCCTCATGCATTTCAGTTGGACTTTGGTCTTCGCTCTCAATCTAGAGAGATTAAAGAGCTTTCCATCTGATCTAGTCCGGAGATAGACACCTTCTGTTGCAGTTCCAAAGGCATGCTTCAGCATGACAGCAAAAAAGATCCCAAAAAGTGTTGGTGCGAGGACACAGCCCTGTTTCACTCCGCTTTGGATGTCAAAGGGATCTGATGTTGAGCCGTCAAAAACTACAGTGCCTTTCATTCCATCGTGGAAGGACCTGATGATGTTAAGGAAACGAGGTGGACATCCAATCTTGGGAAGTATTTTGAAAAGGCCATCCCTGCTAACCAAGTCAAATGCTTTTGTAAGGTCTATGAAGGCCACTAAGAGTGGCTGTTGTTGTTCCCTGCATTTCTCCTGCAACTGTCGGAGGGAGAATACCATGTCAGTGGTGGATCTATTTGCTCGAAATCCACACTGTGATTCCGGATAGACTCTGTCTGCAAGCACCTGGAGCCTCTTCAGCACAACACGGGCAAGCAGCTTCCCTACAACGCTAAGAAGAGAGATACCACGGTAGTTATTGCAGTCACCCCTGTCACCTTTGTTCTTGTACAACGTGACAATGTTTGCATCCTTCATGTCCTGTGGTACTCCACCTTCCCTCCAGCAGAGACAAAAGATTTCATACAGTTCGGTGATGATGATCTCCTTACCGCATTTCAGCACTTCAACAGGGATGTTGTCCCTTCCAGGTGCCTTGCCAGAGGTGAGGGAATCCAAGGCCGCATTTATTTCTGCTAGGGTTGGTTCGCTGTCCAGCTCTTCCAAGACAGGCAGGCACTCAATGTTATTTAATGCTTCTTCGGTTACTACATTCTTTCTGGAATATAGCTCGGAGTAGTGCTGCACCCAGCGTTCCATCTGCTGTGCTCGGTCCTGGATGATCACACCTGTAGTAGACTTCAAGGGAGCAGATTTCTTCTGTAATGGACCTAAGGCCTGCTTGATACCATCATACATTCCTTTGATGTTACCTGTGTCCGCTGCTATCTGTATCTGAGAGCAAAGCTGAAGCCAATAGTCATTGGAGCATCTCCTGGCAGCCTGTTGGACTTGGCTACGAGCGGCTCGAAGAGCTTGCAGGTTGTACTCGCTAGGACAGGCTTTGTATGCTGCTAGAGCTCTTCTCTTATCCTCAATGGCTGGCATTAACTCCTCCGAATGGGCTTCGAACCAGTCAGCCATCTTTCTGGTCTTCTTGCCGAAGGTGGACAAGGCGGTGTTGTAGACAGTGTTCTTGAAGTGTTCCCATCGTTCAGGTGCATTTACATTAGCTGGACCTGGAAGGGTTTCCTCGAGTGCTTGGGCAAATTCCTTCACTTTTCTTTGATCGCGAGTCTTGTTGATGTCAATACGTGGTCTTCCTTCCTTTTTCATGTGATACAATTTCTTTGTTCGCAGTTTTACTCTGCTACACACCAGGGAGTGATCAGTATCGCAATCAGCACTCTGGTAGCTGCGTGTGATCGTAACACTAGGAAGGCTAGAACGTCTAGTGAGGATCAAATCGAGCTGATGCCAATGCTTGGATCTTGGATGTCTCCAGGAAACTCTGTGTTGCAGCTTCGTATTAAAGAATGTGTTGCTGACACAGAGACCATAGTAACAGCAAAACTCCAGTAAGCGTTGGCCATTTTCGTTCATCTTCCCAATGCCAAAACGGCCTAGACAAGTGGGCCAAGAATTGTGATCAGCACCAACTCTAGCATTAAAGTCTCCAAGAATGAACAGTGACTCTCTTTCAGGGACTTTTTTGATAGTAGCTGCCAGATCGTCGTAGAATTTGTCTTTCACTTCTGTAGTGGATGACAGTGTTGGTGCATATGCACTAATGAGGGTTACTGGTCCTGCTGATGAGTGGAGCTGCAGAGACAGGATTCTTTCACTCCCCACAGTGGGTGGAACAATGCATCTCAGGATAGTGTTTCTGACTGCAAAGCCAACACCATATTCCCTGGTCTCATTCGATGGTTTTCCCTGCCAGAAGAATGAGAAGTTTTTTTCTTTGACAGATCCTGAGTCTGGCAGTCTTGTCTCTTGCAGGGCAACAATGTCCATCTGCAGTCTACTCAGTTCCATGTCAATGACAGCTGTCTTGCGCACATCGTCTATTTCTTGCAGGTCGTTAGGAAAGCCGTAGTCAGGAAAGCCAGGGGTCATTGTCCGTACATTCCAGGTGCCCAGCTTTAGGGCAGAAGTTTTCTTATGATTGTTGCATGGTGCACGGTTGTCGATCTGCTTGTCGGGTTTCACCCTAAACCCCACGCACCCCGTGAGGTTAACAGACCGTGGCGAGGTAGCACCTTACTGGCTGGGGGCTGCCCAGCTTAAGGCGGGCGGTATCTACCTAGTGAGGTGCAATGACCTCTCCCACCGTCAGAAGTAGCCCCTGGCGTCCTGCTCTACGCCAATTGAGCAGAACTTATAACCGGTAACTGCTACTTCCCGTGTTGTTTTGACGCTGTATGCGAAGCTGGAGTGTCCTCTCCAGAGCACGAAGCCTGGGTAAAATAGTATGGAGGATAGGCTGTTACCCAAGCAGCAAATCCCCCCTCTCCACATCGCTGAAATGGTCCAGTGGAAAGGCAAGAGTTTAAACCACCACCCAGCACATTAATGAATTGGAAAAAATATTAGTAAGTTTTGCTTTTGGTCTAATTTCACACTGGGATAGCTGGCTATGTTTGTGTACAGACTGGGCTGTTGAATAGAGCAGGAAGAAATAGCAGTTTTTAAAGATGGTGAAATCATTTTGCATCTGGCACTTTATATAATTCATCAATGCACTGCAAGTATAAAAGTAATACATTGAAGGCTGGGTGATCCAGAGCAGCAAATGCTCCCCCTTGCTAGTGTGTATAGTACTCAGGAAAGACCAAGTTATTTTAGCACTTGATGCAGAAAAAACCCCAAAGCTTTTCTCTCCCTGGCAATAAAATAGATTACTAATAAACTGAACAATGATTTTTTACTTTTTCATGACACTTGGAATTAGTTGCATGAGGCAGCTACCTCTCTCTGATGAATACCAGGGGCATGTCCGACTGAAGGCAATAGCTGCTACAGTGGTGCCTCGACTTACAACCATAATCCGTTCCAGAAGATGGTCATAAGTTGAAATGGTTGTAAGTCAAATCAGCATTTCCCATTGAAATACACTGAAACCCATTTAATCCATTCTGGCTGTTTTTGGTTGTATGTAGAGGTGCTGGTTGCAAGTCGAAGCATTCGTTCCCATAGGAACAAATGCAAAAGTGGTTAATCCATCCTCTACCACTAGAGGGAGAATTTTTCTTATTTTAACCTAAGATGACTTACCTTTTAAAAAAGGGCAGAAAAGAAGGGAAGGAAACAATGGGGAAAAGAAGAAAGAAAGAAGGTCATCACTGAGCACAGATAAAGGTTTGTGCTGTTAAGCACAAAAAAAGAGAAGATAAGAGAGAGAGAAGACAATGGAGGGAGAGAGTTTGGAGTCTAAAAAAACCTTTTAAACTAAGCACCTTTTAAACCAAACCAAGCACCTTTTAAACAAAACACATTTTAAAACCAAACACCATTTAAAACCCACCCACCAACACCTTGTTTCAGCAAACAGACCCCCTCAGCATAAAAAGGTAACATAGAGAGAGACAGAAGACAATGGTGGGGGGAGACTTGAGTCTAAACCCCATTTTTACACCATTATTTTAAAACAAAAAGACTATGGAGTCAAAACCCCATTTTACACCATGCCAACCACTACAGCAGCCCCTCACAGAAAATGTTCTGATTTTAAAACAAAAAGACTTTGGAGTCTAAACTCCATTTTACACCTTGGCAGCCACCACAGCAGCCCCTCACAGAAAATGTTCTGATTTTAAAACAAAAAGTCTTTGGAGTCACATTTTAAACCCACACATTTTAAAACAAAACAGAGGTCACAGTACATAAACCCTAGGAGCCACAGAATGCAAAAATAAATAAATAATTTTTACATTTTCAAATTACAGTCTAATTTTCACATTTAATTTTAATTTAATATTACAGTCTATTTTTCACATTATAAATCCACACTGCAAGACCCATCAGAGCACAGAAACATAACCCCCCACCTAGCCCAAACCCAAGCTGCAAAAGCCCTGTACAGTAAATACAGTGTACTCACCCAGAACAGTCTCTCTGTTTTAAAAAAGAAAGTCAAAATCCAAAAAGCAAAAATAAAAAAGGCAAAAAACCACAAAACAGTAGGTATAGTACAGTACCAAGCAAGTACAGTACGTACCAGGCAGTAGCAGGCAGTCCAAAGCCTCTCTCTGTATCCACACACACCAATCACTGAGGCAAACAAGGCACAGACAAGCAGCCTCTTCACTGACCAACAGTTAACTGAAAGCAGTTCAAATTTCCCGCTTTCCCCGCCTACCCTGCATTTTTCCGGTCGTAAGTCGAAGCTCCAGTTGTAAGTTGAAGCAAGATTTTGCAACCAAAGCTGTTCATAAGTCGAAATGGGCGTAAGTAGGGGCATTCATAAGTTGAGGCACCACTGTACTTCCAATAGCAACAGAAGAGAAACTTGCTTCTTTTGAACCCTGATGTATTATGTATGTGCTGCTATGGTATAAAGAAATCTGTAGAAGTTTTACCTTATTCCTTCTTACGCAACTAAGATGAAATGACCAAACGGGTCAAAATGTTTCATCTCAGTATGAATGACAGTGGGGAATGAAATGCACCCTCTCCTGTAGAGGGAGAGGGAGAAGGATGAACAACACATTTATTTCTGACTAGTAATCTTTAGCCATAGGCCCTACTGGCAAAAGAAGGAATCCTATCCTTCAAATTAGTTCTATATGCTTGAACTGAGAAAGGTAAGGCCATGGTGCCTGGACATTCATTATTAATCTAAATCATATTTTCTTGTAACCCTTCAAAAGTTTCCTTCTGAAATGTTTCCTGTAAAAAGTCCAAATTAGAAAATTAATTTACTTTGTTTATCATTTATTTTCCTCCAGTAATTCTCAGCATTTCTATTTAACACACTGTTGAATTAGCTGCTATTTACAGGGAGAATGCTTTAATAAATGAGACATTCTAAGAGAAGATCAGCAAGCATACAACTTACGAATCAGCCACAGTTGCTAGCATAACTGATACACAGCTGGACTAACAAAGGAAATATTTTTGTTTAGTATAATAAGCAAACCTTCCCTGAAAAGCTTGGCTGTGTCGTCACAGTGTTGACTAAGACTGATGTCTAACAAAGAAATTTTAAACGAAAGTATTCTGGGAACTTAAAACTTTGTCTGGAGCATTTTGAAGATTTTATACTAAACCTTCTTTCTTTCTTTCTTTCTTTCTTTATTTATTTATTTATTTATTTATTTGCTGCCCACTCTACCCAGAGGTCTCTGGGCAGCTTACAACAATTAAAATTCAATTAAGATAAAAGATAAAATGATTAAAATACAATTAAAATTGCCATCAGGACCCACAGTTGATGTTATTTCAATTAGAAGCCTTCTGGAACAGGAAGGTTTTGACCTGGCACCGAAATGTCATCAACTTTAGCGCCAGACGAATTTCAGTCGGGAGGGCATTCCATAGTCTGGGGGCAGCTGCCAAAAAGCCCCTTTGTCTACAACCCATCCCTCTTACCTCCTTGAGGGATGGCTCTTTCAAAAGGGCTCCCTGGCTAGATCTTAACTGCCGGGTAGGCTCATATGGAAGGAGGCGGTCCTTTAAGTATCCAGGATTATAAAGCAAACTAAACCTGAAGAAAGGACAAAACCCTCCTTCTTGCAGTCATGGTCACATGCAGACTTTGAACCACAAACCTTTGGTTAAGATACTGTACTGGTACTGATTAGCATTTCATTTAATAGTTTAACCACACTGTGGTTTAAGAGAACTCAGCGTATTAACTAATAATGTTTTTCTACTTTCTTTCTTCTGAACAGCAGTATTTGTTTAATTATATTATGAAGATCACTAAGTAGCTACACTTTCACTGTAAGTTCTAAGAATAGTTTGCAAGACAAACAAAACAATTGTCAGTGGAATCAACACCAAAATATGTCGCCATTTTGTGGAGATGCAGGGACACCTCTATCTCAGAAGATCAAAAGCATATTTGGGGTTCTGAGGCAAGAACCACACATTACTGACATAAGGAGGGACTCCAAGTTCATAGTGGAATGAATCACTAAATCAAACCATTAAGGATGTTACTAGTCAAGATGGGCAAGCATAGACACAGAGAGATTTGAGCATCTTATCTACATTATCAGGACACAGTAACTGCAACTGACCCCATGAAGCTGGATCAAATGGTACTCTGGACACCATTCCATCTAGTTCTATAACTGTGGTATCAAGACCTGAGGGAAAACAAACAACTTTCTCCCTGAAGTTGCTAGCAAATGTACCAGAGCAGAGGACTCAATTCCTAAAGCTTAAAACCTTGAAGAACAATTTTAACTCAGAATTATCCAACTTCGCTTCAGCTCCCTTGCACTAAGGACTCTATTACTGTTCAAAAGCAAAATGGTGCAACCACATCAACATTGTTCAAAAAACATTTATCAGCTAGAAACCATACAACAAAACACAAACAGCAATGAAACGTATATAGACATTGCTGAGAATAAGGTGAAATCTAGAACCAATCAAGGTGGGCTAATTTCATACTTCCACAGCTTATTTATTTATTGTTACAAAATTTGAACAATATGTCTGAAGGAGAGGGTACTGAAAAAAGGAAAGTATCCAAAAAATACTATTTTGGATATATTCCTGAACCAATAAATGGCACGGAATTGTAGTTTTGCTAGATGTTATACATGAAATACATACCAACCTCTTAACCTGACTCTTCCTTAGATAAAAAAGTTAGCCTCTTCTATCCTGGTTATCACACAACCGAGACTCAGCTAACTATTGAGGTAGAAATAAAGGAAGCAGTTAAACTAAAACGCAACAAATGCCCTGGCATGGCCAACTTTATCACAGGTATTTTATAAGTACATCATCACAAAAAACTAATTATTGAAAAAAAAACAATTATTTTGGGCAATACAGCAACTGCAAGGTATACTTCCTGAAAACACACAGATCCAATAATATTTGGGAGAAAGGTGATGAGCAGTTTTGTCTTTCAAATTGGAGATCAGACTATGCACTGTTTACTAACATACATGTAGTTACAACATGGGATCACAGTTGTTAGAAGCAGCATTCTCTAGTGCCCACTAGGGATTTACTATTGTGTAGTAAGAGTCACTGAAAGAGCTCCATAGTCAAGCAGGAATCTGTGTTCTTCTGGGTCTCTAAATAAAATAACAAGTGTCCATTTTAATCATGTATTTTATTAGTTACATTTATGTCCCAGCATTTCTGACATCAGCTCTGAGCATTGCAAGGCTGAGAGGACAGAAACTCAAGAGTTGCCTCCTTCTCCTGTACACGTGCCATTATGAAGTGCAGTACTGCAGAGATAACCAAGTCATTGCTGTTAGCTGTGCAATAGGAGGCAGTGGGAAGGCCTATTCCTTTTCCAGTGTCTAGGCCTTAGTTTAACATTTTTCTTAAATATACAAAAACTACAAATATAAAATGATTGCCAAAAAATCTTTTACTCTAATCTGTTATATTCACAATACAGACAACAACAACAAGCTGTTCACTTAAGAGGCACAATGTTTTCAGCTACCCTGGTTAACACTGTTTATAGCTTTAGAGAGTGGATGCTGAACAGGCAGTTCAGCAATACAAGGTCAACACAAGCTAAACACAGACATAATTCTAACATAGACCAGCCAATGCACTTTCCATGCACAATACACTGCAAACAGAATTCAAAATATGAAGGGTATTGTAGAAAGCATATGTTCAATTCTACAAATAAGAAAGCTTGAGGGCTAGAAGACTATCCCAAGGCGCTGAGTGAATCCATCACCAAAGCACAAATAGAATTACAATCATATAATTCAACAACAAATGCTTATAACCACATGCTGTTATATGAAATGAATGTCGTAACAAAACTGTTAAGCAATAAAGCACAGGTATGCTTTTGTGTATATAAATGAGGAGATATAGTGTGATAAACCTAGCAAAATATGAGAAGTTGTATACAAAAAGCACTAAACATATTTTGAGAAAATTCATGACAAAGAACAAAAGCATTCAGATCCATAGCTATTCAGAAATACCACCATTGTCAGTTTCTTATTTTACTGCTGGAGAACTGTAAGGCTGATTTGACCAAGTCAACCCAGTACTGTACATCTATTACAGAGACTTCTTAAGCAGTAAACATTGTACTACTTCTTCCCATTTTTAGAGATGCAGGTTTCAGAACAGACACACAGAGATAAGAACAGACACGGAACAAAGAGATGATTTTGTGTGGTCGCAGAAGACCAACTGTTCATAAACACTGTAAACATCACATTTATAATCAAAGCAGATAAATTATTTAAATCACAGCAGAAAAGCATAGAAAACAGCATAAAACATCCTTCAGTGTTAAATACATGGCAAAATCTGACAGATGCATGTTCTGCATGTTTACTCAGAAATGAACCTACTGCAAAGTGTAATAGCACTGATGCTTGTTGTAGGTTTTTTGGCCTGTTTCGCTGTGTTCTTAAGGTTTTTCTTCCAAAGGCTTCACCAGTCTCTATGGCCAGCATCTTCAGAGGACAGGAGTAAGAACTCTGTCTGTGCTCTGATGCAGTTTGTGGGATAGTGGAGTATTTATAGCTGTGGTGATCAAGGTGGTTTTTGTTGTGGATGTACTGTTGTGATAAGGGGGAGAGATATATCACTGTGATTTATGGGTGTCGTTAGCTGGTCTTTTGTGTGCAGTAATCACTGGTCCTTATGGCTGGGTAGAGTTTGTTGACCTTTTGCAGGCTGTATTTTTCAGTGCTGAGAGCCAGGGTTTGTTGAGTTTTAGACTTTCTTCTTTTTTGTTGAAGCTCTGCTGGTATTTGTGGATTTCAATGGCTTCCCTGTGCAGTCTAACGTAACGATTGCTAGTGTTGTCCAGTACTTCAGTATTCTGAAGTAGAATTTCACGTCCAGTTTGTTTCATGTTAATCTACTGCCGATTTTTCCGGTTGTCTTAGTCTGCAGTGTCTCTCATGTCCTTTGATTCTGGTGTGGATGCTGTGTTCTGTGATTCCAATATATACCTGGCCACAACTGCAAGGTATCCGGTATACTCCTGCAGTGGTGAGGGGGTCCCTTTTGTCCTTTGCTAACTGTAACTTTTGTTGTATTTTTGTGGTGGGCTTGAATACAGTGGTGCCTCGTTTAGCGAGCGCTTCGTTTAAAGAAAGGTTACTTACCTGTAACGATGGTTCTTCAAGTGGTCATTCTGTGAATTCACACAAAGGGGTTAATACCAGCGCCAGCGTTGGGCCTCTCGGAACGTTTTCTAGCTGCAAGAGAAAAGTAACAATGTTTAGGACTACCCCTACTGCGCACGCCCAGCCTAACCGTCCCTCAGTTCCATTTGTCCGCCATAGGCCCTCGAGTCATAGAGATGCCAGTGACAGACAGACAGAGGGGAGGCCGGGCGGGATTGTGTGAATTCACAGAATGACCACTTGAAGAACCATCGTTACAGGTAAGTAACCTTTCTTTCTTCATCGTGGTCTTCTGTGAATGCACACAAAGGGTGATTAGCACGCTTACTAACCGGATGGTGGGCTGTCACTGAAGAGCCGATGCTAGCACTGCCCTCCCGAATCTGGTCTCCTCTTTTGCCCTCACGTCCAACCTGTAGTGGGTTATGAAGGTAGAGGCATTGGACCATGTAGCGGACCGGCAGATGTCGGGCAGGTCAACGCCGCGGAGTAAGGCAGTCGACGAGGCTACAGCCCGGGTAGAATGGGCTTTAAGTCCTTGTGGAGGATCTCTGTGGTTGAGCTCGTAGGCGAGGGCGATGGTCGATACGAGCCACCGAGAGAGCGTGGACGGCGAGGCCGGGCAGCCCTTCTTTGGGCCAAAGTAACAGAGAAAGAGTCTGTTGGCCAGGCGAAAGTCTTTGGTCCTGGACACATAGAAGGCTAAGGACCGTCGAACATCAAGCATGTGGAGCATGCGTTCAACGTCAGTAGTCGGAGACGGAAACAAAGTTGGCAGGATAAGCGGTTGATTGACGTGGAAGTCGGAGACCACCTTCGGAAGAAAGGAGACGTCCAGGTAAAGCATAACCTTGTCCTTAAAGAATTGGAGAAAAGGTTGGTCATGACGGAGAGCTGCCAGCTCGCTAGCTCGACGGGCAGAGGTAATAGCTACCAGGAATAGCGTTTTTAAAGAAAGCATCTTGACGTCACAGGTAGCCATGGGTTCAAATGGGGGTCTGGATAGGGCATGCAGAACCAAATGTAGGGACCACTGAGGGAGTGGAGGACGAACGGGAGGTCGGAGGTTAGAGAGACCCTTCAAAAACATCCTGACAGTGGGATGGGAGAAAAAGCGGGAAGAGGGAGAAGCCCTGGGCTGGAAGAAGACAACCGCAGCCAGGTACACCTTGATAGTAGAGATAGACAGGTGGAAATCGAAGAGGTAACGGAGATACTGCAGAAGCGTAGACAGAGACACAGGGGAAGAGGCGAGATCCCTCTGCTGGGTAAATTTCAGAAAGCTTTTCCACTTGTAGGCATACAAGCGAGACGTGGAGGGCTTGATGGCGTTGGTCAAGACCTCCTGAATTTCTGGACGATCCTCCACGCCGTCAGATGGAGCGTGTCGAGGTCGGGGTGAAGGACTTCGCCTGCTTCCTGGGTCAGTAGGTCCGGCCACATCGGAAGGGTTACTGAGTCCACGGCCATGCTGACTAGAGTGGGGAACCACACTTGGCGAGGCCAAAAAGGTGCAATGAAAATGGCCGGAGTCATTGAACGTCGGAGTTTGATCAAGGATCTCTGTATCAACGGGATCGGTGGAAATATGTACAAGAGACCCTGGTTCCATGGAATCATGAATGCGTCGCCGAGCGAGTGGTGACCGAGACCTGCCCGGGACGCATACCGGGAGCATTTTGCGTTGTGAGGGGATGCGAACACGTCCAGCACTGGGGTCCCCCATTGGCGGCAAAGGTCCTGGAAGACCAGAGGGTTCAGCTCCCATTCGTGAGTCTGATAATGAAGCCTGCTCAGAGTGTCCGCAAGTGTGTTGTCCTCCGTGGCTACATGGATGGCCACTGGATAGATATGATGACGGTAACACCATTCCCAAAGGAGGATGGAGAGATACAGGAGTGAATGAGAGCGGGTTCCTCCCTGCTTGTTGACATAATGCATTGTGGTAGTGTTGTCCGTCACCAGCTGAACTCCGCGGCCGTGCAGGAGAGGAAGGAAGGACTTGAAAGCCTTGATAACCGCCAGCAGTTCCAGGTGATTGATGTGGAACATGGCTTCCTGTGGCGTCCAGAGGGAGTGAATGGTGCGACGCCCGCAGTGCGCCCCCCAGCCGGACGGACTGGCGTCCGTTGTAACTTGAACGGTGAGACGGAGTGGACGAAAGGGCCGGCCAACCGTGAGATGGGGTGTGTACATCCACCACTGGAGCTGCCTGGTGAGCTCCGGGGTGACACGAAGTCGTTTCCTTTGACTGTCCATCATGGGGTCGAAAAGGGTGAGAAACCAAGATTGGAGCGACCGGAGTTTGAGGCGAGCGTGCGCGAGCGCCGGCGTCGTAGAAGACATCAGGCCGAGGAGGTGTTGGGCGTGGTGGGCTGTCACCCGAGCACCGGGAAGAAATTTCCTGATGGCTCGTCGAATCTTGTGTATTCTTTCTGGGGGAAGAAAGACTCGACCCTTTACAGCGTCCAAACAGACCCCTATGTATTGAACTGTTTTGGAGGGAATGAGCTGAGACTTCTGTTTGTTGACAGTGAGACCGAGATTGGAGAGAAGATACAGGATGAATTTTGTGTCTTTCAGGGATTGCCTTCGCGAGGTGGAGACTACGAGCCAATCGTCCAGGTAAGGGTAAACGTGAATGCCCCTGAGACGAAGGTAAGCTGCCACCGGAGCCATGACCTTGGTGAAGGTCCGGGGAGCTGTGGACAGACCAAATGGTAGGGCCTGGAATTCGTAGACCGTGTCCTGAAAGATGAACCGAAGGAACTTGCGGTGGTCGGGGTGAATAGTGACGTGAAAGTATGCGTCCTTTAGATCTATAAGGACGAACCAGTTGTTCTTTTTCAGCAAGTGCATGATGGACTCTAAGGTGAGCATCCGAAACCGCCTGGGTCGCAGGTAAGTGTTTAGGAGTCTTAGATCGAGGATGGGCCTTATGCCTCCTCCGCTTTTTGAGACAGCGAAGTAGCGGGAGTAAAACCCGCATTGTATGTCGCGAGGTGGTACTGTAGAGATGGCATCTTTTTCCAAGAGAGATGATATTTCTTCCTCTAGTGAGGAGTCGAAGGGAGAATGAGTTATGAGACCTAGCGGAGGAGATCTTATAAACTCCAGCTGGTAACCGTGCTGAATAATTTGTAGAGCCCAAGTGTCGTTTGTGATGACAGACCAGTTGTGAAGAAACGGTTGAAGACGGGTGGTAGGTGGTGAATGGGTGAAAACGGGGGGCCGAAAGTCAAAGATACTGTTTTTGTTTCCTGCCAGGTGGCTTAAAGGGTTGGCGGCGATGGGGAGGACGAGGGCGGTATCCCTGATAACCCTGGACAGAAGAAGAGGACTGGCCAGAGCGCTGCTGAGGTAGGTGCTTGTAAGGACGGTATTGCTGGGAAGATTGATACTGTCCATAAGATTTACGCCATTGAGGGCGTCGCTGTCTAGATTGAGTCTGAACAGAATAGGACTTAGCAGTTCTCTTAGCCTTGTGAAGGTCTTCCAAATGGGAGTCGGTCTTTTCGTTGAACAGCCCGGTAGCGTCGAAGGCGAGGCTCTCAACCTTTGACTTGACGTCCTCCATTATGTCAGCAGAACGGAGCCAAGCATGGCGCCGGATAGAGATGGCCGACATGAGGACTCTGGCAGAGATTTCTGCTGCATGTCTGATGGAAAGACGTTCATACTTGGATACCGTCTTAGCTTCCTCATAGGAATTAAGAAAAGCTTGCCGGGTGTCTTCAGGTATCATTTTCAACCCCGGTAACAGCTTGAGCCACAACTGTTTGTGATAAGCTCCCAACACAGTTTGATAATTTATGACTCGAAGTAGCAGGGTGACAAGGGAGTAGATTTTCCTGCCGATGAGTTCCAGCTTTTTACCCTCTTTGTCAACTGGGGTAACATGGGCTTTGGCCGAAGGCCTTGAACAGCTTGTCTCAACAATGAGTGAGTTTGGAATGGGATGCTTGAGCAGAAAATGAGTGTCAGCCCCATGAATCTTGTAGAAGTGCTCTGTGCGACGAGGGACATTAGGTGTAGTCGCAGGCTGAGCCCAGAACTCCTTGATGGCCTCCATAACCACAGGCACAAAGGCTATACTGGGGGGAGCGGTACTGTCCCTCTTGATGTCCCCAAAGAACAAGTCCTCTCCCGGAGGGGAAGGGAGATTCAAGTCCAATTTGAGCGTCTTGGCAAGCCTGGACATCATCTGAGAATAAGAAGAAAAATCCTCAGATGGAGAAGGAGCGTGAGTATCGCCAGTATCGGAAAGCACCAGATCACCAGGAGGTAAATCATGTGGTGGCAAGGGTGGGGGTTGCTCCTGATCGGAGTCAGAAGACCGCTCCGTGGACACCTCATCTGGATCAGAGGAGAAGACATCCCTCTTCTTCTTTGGAGGGGGCTTCTCGATGCCGACCTGCGTTGTCGGGGGTCGAACTGGGACCACGGATGGCGCCGAGGTGGAAGGGGCCGGTTGCGGTGGAGGGGCAACCGGTACCGTAGGAGGGTGGTCTTTGGCTCGAATAGCCCGGCGTCGGCGTCGAGGGCGGGTCGACTCCGAAGAAGAAGACACATATATGTACCGGATCTTTTTGCGGTACCGGTCTCGGGATGCGGATGTCGACGACGAAGAAGGAGACCGCGAACGGTCGCGCCGACGTCGATGGTGTTTACGACGCTTAGGGCGGTCGGAATCCGCTGAACGGGAAGAAGAGGACCGACGTCGATGCTTGCTACGACGTCGATGAGAACGGTGCTTCTTCTTAGAGCGTTTACGCTTAGAGGATTTCGAGTCCGAGCGATCGCCAGAGTCGGACTGAGTGGAAACTCGATGCCTCTTCTTCAATCGTTTCCGTCGAGGAGACTTCGACCTCGAGCGGCCGGAGGAAGGGGACCGACTCGGGGAGCCATGCTTCTCCGTGCGAGAACGTTTGCCTCGAGGAGATTTCGACCTCGAACGCACAGGTGATCGAGGTATCTTCTCTCGAGGGGATCTCGAGTCCGAGTGTACGGACGAGATCGACACGGGAGGCGACCCCTGGCCCGCAGGAAAAGGGCTATGTGGGGCAGAAGCGAGGCCAGTAGTGACAGCGACTAACTGGCTCGGTGTCGGGGAAGACCTTCCCGAAGGCGGTAACACTTCAGTACGTCGAGCAGGAGGAGGCGCGGGTGCCTCGGACGAGGCCCCGAAGCGCCTCGACAACTCCTCAAGAATCGGCGATGGGATGGAACCCGAGCTCGGAGAAAGTGGAATGGATGTCATCTTAAGCTGGGCGGCCGCCTTAGCTTTGGACGATTTCGACGGCTTAGCTTTCGGAGCCGGAGGCTCGGGGTTCGGAGCAGGAGCGGCCGATTTCGACGACGCGGATTTTTTCGACATTTTGGAAACTTTAGAGACGACTGACTGAACAGGAGCTGCTCGAGAAGTGGAAGCCATTTCCCCCTCCGAGGGCGCCGTGGAAGACAACGTTGACTCCCACAGATGAAGTTTAAGGCGCTGTTGGCGAGCCTTGAGAGCGGCCTTAGTGAAGGCTTTGCAGTGTGGGCAAGCTTTAGGATTGTGCGACTCCCCCAGACAATACAGGCAAGTATCGTGGCCGTCCTGATGGGGAATTTTGCGGTCGCACACCACACACCTGCTGAACGGCCCGGAAGGGGACATAGGGCAGTAAGGAAACCGAAACGACAAGTCCAAGGATAAGGCAGAGCAGTCCGAAAACAGTCCGAGTAAAGCCAGAAAATACACTGGGTCGTCAAGTTGAAGGGAAAAAGCGCTAGGGTAGTCCGTAAGCGAAGCTGAGGTCAAAAGCCAAAAATCAGATAGATAGATCGCAATAAACGCAGCTAAGACGAGAGGCTCCAAACCGCTAGGCGGAAAAATGGAACTGAGGGACGGTTAGGCTGGGCGTGCGCAGTAGGGGTAGTCCTAAACATTGTTACTTTTCTCTTGCAGCTAGAAAACGTTCCGAGAGGCCCAACGCTGGCGCTGGTATTAACCCCTTTGTGTGCATTCACAGAAGACCACGATGAAGAACGATGAATTCGCTTAGCGATGACTTTTTCGGAGCATATTTGCGCTCCATTTAACAATGTTTCCTATGGGTGATTTTCGCTTAGCGATTTTGGGACCATGCTTCACGTAACGATTACACATAAGACATAAGAAATTTATTTGTCATTGCACTCACAAGTGGGTGCAACGAAATGAGGTGCTCTTCCCCAAGGTAAAACTGGACAACATCACTACAAAAAAGTTAAAATATACACAACACTCAACATACAAATATAAATACCCCGTTTCTCCCAGCAATTAAAAATTCCACCAAAAACTTATGACCCCGCATTTAAACTCAATACTGCACTTGGGTAGAAGCTGTTCCTGAATCTACTTGTCCTTGCTTTCAATACCCTGAATCTCCTTCTCGATGGTAATAGTTTAAAGAGCTGATGTCCCGAATGAGAGGAGTCTTTCAGTATGTTAGATATCTTCCTCTTACATCTGTTCTGATACAATTCTTCCAAAGAGAGAAGTGAACAGCCAATGATGTTTTGGGCCATCTTAATCACCCTTTGAATTGCCTTTTTCTCTGCCACTGTGCAGCTCGTGAACCATACACAAAGACAGTAGGATAATATGCTCTCAATAGAACTCCGATAAAAGGTGGTTAACAAACTCTCAGTCAATTGTTGTTTTCTAAGAATCCTTAGAAAATACAACCGTTGTTGCGCCTTCCTGATTAACGCAGCGGTGTTTGCCCTCCAAGTCAGGTCATTTGTTATGATGGTCCCAAGAAACTTACATTCAGCCACCTGTTCCACACAAACTCCATCTATATACAGTGGCTGAATGTCTGCTCTTTTTTTCCTATAGTCCACTATAAATTCCTTAGTTTTTTGGATGTTAAATAGAAGATTGGGTTTTTTTGCACCAACGGGATAGCTGTAATACCTCATCCCGATACGCAGATCATCCCCGGAAATAAGTCCTACTAGTGTAGTGTCGTCAGCAAATTTGATAATCCTATTACTGGGATGGTTATTGGTGCAATCCGATGAATAAATGGAGAACAGTAGTGGACTGAGGACACAGCCTTATGGAGTGCCAGTGCTGAGTATCTTGTCAGTAGAGATGTAGTCATTCAGTTTAACCCTTTGTGGACGATTTGTTAAAAAATCCAAAATCCACAGACAGATAGAATCTGGAAAATCTAGATCTTTAAGTTTGACTATTAATCTGTGGGGTATAATGGTATTAAAAGCAGAACTAAAGTCCGCAAACAGCATTCTTACATAATTCCCTTGTGTTTCCAGGTGGGATAAAACCATATAAAGCACTGTATTAATAGCATCCTCAGTTGATCTATTTTCTTTATAAGCAAACTGAAGCCCATCAAAGGAATCAGGAAGGCAGGAGATAATATATTTCCGAACTAACTGCTCAAAGCACTTCATTAAGATTGAAGTTAGTGCCACCGGCCTATAGTCATTTGGACTGTTTGTAGGCAACTTTTTAGGCAGTGGAACGATGATGGAAGCCTTGAGACAGACAGGAACTGCACATAGTGTCAGGGTTCGATTAAAAATTACAGTCCATATCCCGGCTAGCTGATCAGCACAGCCTTTTACCACCCTACCAGGAATTAAGTCGGGTCCAGCTGCTTTTCTGGAATTAACCACCTTCATAGTCTGTCTCACATCCTGCTCATTCACAATGAAGGGGGGACTCTGCTGAGTAAATGATGGCAAACGAACAGTTTCAGTTTGATCGATCTTGAATAGAGCGAAAAAGTTGTTCAACTCCTCAGCCACCTCCACGCCTCCGCCCGAGGAAACCTTTTTTGCTTTATAGTTTGTTAGTTGTTGAACCCCCTGCCAAACTTGCCTCATGTTATTGCTGAGAAAGCAGTCTTCAATTCTCCTCTTGTATTCGGCCTTAGCTTGCTTAATGCCTCTCCTCAAATTCGTTCTTGCTGCACTGTAGTCTAGATCATCCCCAGACTTAAAAGCCTTATTTCTAGCATACAACAGGCGTCTAACCTTCCCGGTCATCCAGGGTTTTTGATTGGGATAAACCCGGATACGTTTATCCACTATGACAGTGTCAATACAGTGTGCCATATACCCTTAGGTTTTTGGTTACTGTGTAAAATGTTTGAAATCACAAAGTACACTTAATAAACCCTTTGTTAACCAAATTTAACTTTGTTCTGACTCTTTTTTAATTTGTTGTTGAATTTCTTTTCCCCCATTGAGATGCATTGAATGGGTTTCAATGCATTTCAATTGGGGAATCGCGTTTCGCTTAGCGATGTTTCCTATGGCAATTTTCGCTTAAGGACGGCAATCCGTTCCTATTGGAATGGATTATCCGGTTTTCAATGCATTTCAATGGGAAACCGTGTTTCGCTTAGCAATGTTTTCCCATAGAAATGATTTTTTTGGAACCAATTCAAATCGTTAAGCGAGGCACCACTGTACTGTTTGTAGGTTGTGTTTTTTCAAAAGTTTCCCCATGCGGCCTGCAACCACTTCGATGTATGGCAGAAATACTTTATTTGTGGGTGGCTGTTTTTCCTCTTCAGTTTGGTGCTGTTTTCTTGATTTGATAGCTCTTGTGGTTTCATTCTTGGTTGAACTCAGTGCTGATAAATTGAGCTTCACAGTTCCGATTTGCACGATCTACCAGTGTTTTGATTGTGCTTCTTTTTTGTCATGGGTGGTGGTTGGAGTTTTTTGTGCAGGTACCGGTCTGTTTGGATGGGTTTTCTGTAGACCTTGTGTCCAAACAGGTGGTCAGGTTTGCGTTTGACCATGACATCTAAGAAAGGGAGCTGGCCCTCTATTTCTTTTTCCATGGTGAATTATATATTTGGGTGGATGCTACTGAGATGGTTTAGAATTCTTCCAGTTTTTCTTCACTGTGGTTCCAAATTGTGAAGGTGTCATCCACATATCGGAACCAGTCTGTGGGTGCGAAGGGTGCTGAAGCCAGGACCTGTTTTTCTCCTTAAAACGATAAAAAGCTGATCGCACAGCTATAAATACTTAACTATCCCACAAAGTGCACCAGAGCACAGACAGAGTTCTGACTCCTGTCCTCTGAAGATGCCAGCCACAGACTGGTGAAACGTTAGGAAGAAAAACCTCAAGAACACAGCCAAACAGCCTGAAAAACCTACAACAACCATTGGGTACTGGTCTTGAAAGCCTTCGAGAATACATTGTAATAGAACTGCTTCTAAGAAATACATAGAAATACATACTAAGATTCAGCCCTGCAGCATACTGTGTCACTGAAAATGTTTAACTGTCTTTTTCTTCATCATCACTATACTTCCTAAGTTTGTTTCAAGAGTCACGGGCTGGTATGTTAAGCATTGTTGTTCTTATGATGTTACATCAAGAAATTTCAGATTCATGGCAACCCTATGATTTAGTGACCTCCAGAAGGAGGTAAGAACAAAACAAGATGCCAGAACTTGAAACTAATATGAACAATTCAATGTTCCTTCAGTATTTGTGTAATCTACCTCTGTTATAAGAAGTGATGAAAACTGAGCAGAGGCATATAGTATTCACTGCCTTTAAAAATTACTGCTATAAACCTGCCGAAGATGTCAAAATGGAACTTTTAAACTGATCATCAAAGATATCTTTAGATATCAGAAGCTATATAAAAATTAATATAATACAATCTAATACCATATAGAACCCTAACTAACAGCATGTCCTGCAATTAGGACAGCTATTTCTGGATGCCTACCATCATAAATTTTAACTAATTTCAACAGCTGAACCTGTATGAAATATGTTTGTTCATAAGTCCCATGGACATCAGTAGAGCAAATTTGCTAGGGGTAATGTTGAGGAAAGCTGAATAGTTCATATTTGTTTCAAGACGTGGGTAATACATCAAACCAGAGCCTGAGGAGGGGGACATTTTCAGTGTCCATTCATGTAGCACCCAGTTGCAAAACTTACTGCCATTCTGTACAACACATGAAATATGTGGGGGTTTTTCCAAGCCTTGTGCTGCTGCTGGGTCTTGTGAAATGTTCACCACTGACATATGGGGAGGTTTTTCCCAGCCCTGCACAACTACAGAGCATGAGCAACAACAAGGCTCTTGAGTCAGAACACTGATATTCTACTCCCTGTCTTTCTTCAAATGGCACAATGAGTTCTTACTCTTACACACACCAACTCCCTCCTCAGCCTTCTCTCCTGGCTGTTTGGTATGCTGACATTTCACAAGTGCTACACATATATAACACCTTCCTGCTAATGCAGTAAGCACCTGACCAGCTGTGAATAAACACCTTCCTGCTAATGCAGTGAGCACCTGACCAGCTGGGAATATGTGGAGACAGGTGTTCAAGCTTCAAAGTTAAACACTTGTATTCCCTCAGAATCCAATTGGCACTCAGACACCTGACAGTAAACAAGCAGCATGATGGCAGCAGATATATTGTAATCTGCTCATTTGACATTTTCTTCATTAAAATATCTATATAATACACTGAACATATATTGTCAAACTTCAGCAATTTTGAGAGAATTCTGTATGGAAAAGGTGGCTGGCACTAATTTTCTTCAAATTAGATATCTTTTAATTTTACTAGACCTTATTTTATCATTATAATGGATAAGCTTAACAACTCTGAAGCAGAGTGAGGAGCAATGCTGTCAAGAATGCAATGAAAAAAAATGAAAACCAGAGGTCTTGGTTTCGCTTTAAAATTCTGAGCACAAATAACAATGGCAACTCTATTTCCTGCTCTCCCACCTCAGGTTTCAATGGGCTAGCTCTATTTTATCACATTAAAAAACAACACATACCTCATAGGGAATGGTCCACAATAGGCAGTAGAGAGAGCAGGGGTGGTGGAATGAAGAAGGGAAAAATGTAAACCTTCATGCCATAAGAATTCCCATCAGTGCATTTTTGGCTTCCAGTGATCTTCCTGAGTAATAATTTGATAAAATCCTGTCTTCTTCTATTATTCTTCTGCATCTGCAAATATGCAGATGTCAATGTTTTGTAAACTTCTTAGAAAGATTATTTGTGTTTTCCAATTAACTTCAGTCCTCTTTTTCAAGAAGGTAAGAGGGTGAGAATAAAGAGGGCATCAAGCTACTCCGGTATCTGGCTGCAGAGCCTGAGGCTGAGAGTTCCTCCGTGACAGGGAGCTGGATTCAATGATCCATGGAGCCCCTTCCAGCTCTGTAGTTCTAAGATATTATACCAAATGAAAGTGCACTACTGATACAAGCACCTCCCTACACGATTCCCATATGCTTTGTGAGCCTCCCTCTGCATTTGTTCCAGGCCTATGACACTGCAATTTATTTTTAACATTCTAAAATGCTAATTGCTATGCCTCCAGAACTTTCACATAGACAGCAAATGTTACATTATAACAATTTTAAAAAAAATCCTTTTCTACTAGCTATATTGAGGAGAGTGTTCCCTGGGAAAACACAATGTTTGCTATCAAAATTAGAATTTATTTATTTTTTACTTTCATCTAAGCTGTTCAGAATTTGTTCTAAGACAGAAAAATCTATATGACCACAAATGTATGGAAGTATTTCATGCAAATATCCCCACCACAAGAATGCAATTATCATGTAATACCTTTGCTTATAAGTGTACTCAGCAATCAAGATTTCAGAAAACAGCTGAAAATAGATCCTCCCCAACTCTTCAGATAAAAGTCTTGTCTGCCTGCATTGTGCTCCTTTTGTGCACAGCCTACATGAGGTTGCCAAGCAACTAGTCCAAGTTCAGAAGCAGCCAGGCAGTGAACTGCAGCTAAATAAAGATTTAATGGAATTCTCACATCTGCAGCAGCCTGCAGTCCCTCCAAATACTGAAGAAGTGAACTGATGAACAGAAGTCAAGGCACATATCAGGTTAAGTCAGGGAGATGAAATGCTTTTTGCAACAATGTAAGCTGCTGTAAACTATACCACAAAGCACACACATGTCAAAATCTGCACAGAATTTAATGTGGAAAACTGGTATTTTGCTATTAAAATCTGTAACTACAGTATTTGAAATCTTCATGGAAGGTAATAAGAAACAACACTTCAACCCACACAACATTAATTATCTGTATCTGTCTTTCTAGTCCTCTCTACAGAGTGCTACTGCTTAACGAGATAACTGCGGAATACTGAATGCCCCCCCCCTCTCTCTCTCTCTCGTGTGTGTGTGTGTGTGTGTGTGTGTGTGTGTGTGTGAAAGAGAGAAAGAGAGAGAGAGAGAGAGAGAGCGCAAAGTCAAGTAGATACACTACAAATTCTTTCTATCTGCAGCAAGAGCAAGCAAGGCTTCATCAAAGAAGAAGAGCAGGGACGCTGATCGGGTTACTGTACCAAAATAAGATTGTAGCTTCCTCCTTGCATTTTGTGCACCACAGTCATAGCAAAAGGTGGCTGAAAATACTTTAGAGTAGATGAAGTGTGCAAGAGTTGAGATTCCTATCCTATGGTCTATATCAGTGCAACCACAGTAGTTCTTAAAGGTGTATCATTACTGTTGTACTTAAGAGTACCAATAATATTATCATCACTTTTTCAAAAAGTGAACTCAGCTGATGAGTACTTGTAGCTCCAAAGACAAAGCCAGAACAGGTCCTCTGAGAAACCAGGGGAAGATGTCATGCTCAGGAAAACCCTAAAGCATGACATATATATTTATAAATAAAATCTAAACGAGGAAAGTAACTCCTAAATTCCAAACTGTACTCCCAGTACACAACTCCAAAAAGCTGTGTTAATAATGGGGTTACCCAATTATTCATGACAGCATTTTTTTCCTTTTGCATCAAGTTCTATTCTGAATATCACATTCACTCTATTAAAGTACTTGTTTCTGAACAACAAGTTCCCTGTAGGCTATATTGAGATTTTTTGGGGATGCCTAGCTATTTGAGTTTTTCTGCTCCTCTAAGCAATGAATAAACTGTTCGTTAGTGAGCTCACAGTTACTGCCCTTTGAGAATTTGCCTCTTTTCATGTAGATAACAGCACAATACCACAACCCATTTTGATATTTGAATGTAAAGACTCAATGATGTTTAAGAGATTGTTCAATTTATCAGGAGAGCTTGCAAGCAACTTAATACAGTCCACATACATTAAGTGTGAAACATCATGACAATGTATCAGATAATCAGGCTTGTATCCTTAGCACTACTGCTGAGATGTCTACACAATAAAGCCAGGCAGAACTACAAAAAACGAAAAGAATCACCCTGAAAAATTTAATCTTCTGACAAGGCTATTGTTAGAGAGGAGCACTTTATACCTTAATTTTCTTGTAAGTTTAGATAGTAAAGTAATGATTCTATTATTCATTTTGTAGAACTGCAAAATTTCAAGCAATGAGTGCAGCACAAAATCAAATTCCTTTTGATGACCAATATAAGCAAATATCAAATTTCTGGAGTTCCTTCAAGCTCGGTTCAATATGAAGGAATAAATACAGAGCAATTCCTTACAGTCATAGAATTTCTTAATGCAGTCTGTTGGTCTGTTAGTATGCAGCTGCATTGAAGAAAACTGTAAATGTTTTGGGAAATAATTGATGTAAACAGATTGTAAACTGTGCATAAATGGGTGATAGGCTAGTAGTTTTGGGGATCAGAATAATAGTCAGATCTATACAGGGATGAGTTATTCCTTGTTGTTTTGCTGCAGAGGAAAAGCTGATCTCTGTGTTTGGATCTCAGCTTTTCCTACACAACATACTAAAAAAAATTTCAAATACGAAGTTAAAGAATATGCCCTTTTTCTCTGAAAACTTTGGATTCAGTGATGGGATTAACAGAATTTATCTATCTTAGAATCAGAAATAAGTGTCTTAAACAGTCAGATCTGCCTTAGACAGACCACGTTCCAAAGTCAACAATACAATGACATATTCTATCTTCACAAAGGGAGCATACAGTGGTATAGTCACATAAAATAAATGTGGGAAATGTTAAGCAGACCAGTTTTCCCGGGGCGTATTTCATGAAATGTTCTTTTTACATCATAAGGATCAATTTGAGAATTTATTTGTCAATGTGAATGTAATACATAGAAAATAAACTAAAAATCTTGGGAAAAACAAAAGTATACTGGAAGCTAAAATAGAATAGCAAAGAAAGTATGCAGGAAGAGGAGTACTCATATACGCAGCTGCATGACAGAAAAGCTGATAAAGTACGACAGAGATGTATAACATTACATATGTTGTAGAGAAATAGGAAGAAGCCAATCTCAGAAGCCAATCCCTCTCAGAAGCCAATCCTACTGAATGATGGGAGATTCAGCAAAGATAAAATCATATTTGTTCACGCAGCACAAACTCTTAAACCACAGAATTTATTATATGATGTAGTGATGACCAGCAACTTGGACAGCTTTAAACAGGTATTGAACAAATGGAACTTGGTGTTCCTAGTAGACGGATTTAGAGTGTATGCCCTCTAGTGTCAAAGAAAGTAGTGTATCACAAATGGGTGCCCAAATGGGAAAGGATTTGTTGTAGAAAACTGGCTGATGGAAAGCAAGAACAGAATGCTGGATTAGATAGCCATTTAGTCTGATTCAGTATTGCTCTTCTCAAGCTGTTAAGGGGTCACTGCAATAATCACTAGCACATAAGACTCTGTAGAAGTTTGCAGCAATACATATCAATGCCTTGAATTTTCCATATACTCAGTTACTGGCCCAGCAAAGATACGCTGTCACCTGTGTAATAAATACTATTTTGTAAAATTTAGCTCTTCAACATCTCAACTGAGTTAGCACCTATCTGCCAAAATTAAAGACTGCCAGATCTGACAAGCACACAACACATACTATAAATGAAGGGAGGACCAGTATTGCGAGGCCGGCTCGAAGAAGTGTGTGCTGAAAAATAAATGACTCCCAAAGACAGAAGACTTCGCTTTGTTTAGCTCTTTCAGTTTGCTGGGGAGAGACTGTTCTTTCTCTTAGCTGGGGAGAAAACTGAACTGCCTCACAGCTTCTCTCTGCCTTGTTCTTCTATTTTCTCTTTCGGTTTCTCCCTCAGCTTTATCAGCTCAGCTCTCTCCAGCCACTGTCAGAGTGATTTATTGCCTATAAGAACGCCTACTTTCAGCAGTTTCAGCCTATCAAACAGCTTATACAGCAAAACCTATCCTATTACAATGCAATAGGAAATGAGGAAATATGCTTCTTCCTGTTGCCTATAGATATATGGAGAGTACATAGATTTATAGATATAGCTACATACAATAATAAACTCTCTTTTCTGCTGCTGCAGAACCATTTCCCAACATTCCCTCCGTTGTTTATTTAAGCAAAGGATTATAGTCATCTAGCCTGATACAATCGCTTAGGGCTAAGAGAATCTGATGGGATGGTTCAACGACAGTAGGATAGCAGTGTAGATACAAGAGCAGGCAAACATTGAATAACGCAACATTAAAAAATTACAATTATAATAATGATATACATAACAAGGGTATGCAACCAGGTCCGCTAACATGACATCTAAAGCTTGGCGATTCTGCAAAGCAACTGAACGTAGTTCGCTGAGCTCTGAATTTACAAGCTTTGAAGCACGGATGGTATCATTAAACATGGCTTCAGTGAAATTAGATAACTTTAGTAAACTGCGATAATTCCAGGTAGCGCCAATAAAAGGAGCAAATAGCGTGATAAACCCTCTGGTAGCAACAGGAAAGGAATTCAGGTCGAGGTTGCGCCAATTATGAACACGACCCAAAACAACAAGTGAAGCATGTTTGGTAACAGCAGGAACCAAGAAACCCACAGTGCAAGTTCCACACCAGTAAGCAGGAATAAACTTAGGGATAGAATCATCAAATGCACGTTGAATACAAAATGTAAGGAATGTGTTCCAGAGTAGACCAAGCTTCCCACTCTTAGCAGTGGTAACTGTACCACCGCAAGATAACAAGGAAGTGGTACCATTAATTTGCAGAGTTAAATTACAGCCTATGTAGTCATAGCCAGACAGCAGTGATTCTTGAATCATGAAGGTACGGTTGCACAAAGGGAACGTACCAACCTTCACAGTGGCATTGGAGGAGGAAAGGTTACCTGCACGAAAACACCAAGATGCAGCAATACTAGCTCCTAGACCTAAAGGTATAGTGTGGGACATATTAAGGGTGTGACGAGGATACTAACATTATTGGCATTGGAACGCCTATATATAAACCACAGAAAAAGCATTGCTAGGAATGTGAGCACAAATATAACAGTTAGTCCAATTCAGAATTTCAGACACCTTACTTATCTCTTTAAAATAATAATTGTCCTGCCATGGTCCTAAAGAAATACTCTGACCGCAGGAAAAGATCAATAATAACACTAAGCACATTATGAGTCCACAATGTCCTTTGGAAGCGCAGTGCGCCATGGTCGAACACATCGTGCAGGAATCCACACAGCTCCTTTGTCCAAAGCAATCGCCGCATATCCACGTCCCCAGGTGATCAGCTCGGCCGGGCCCTTCCAGGTAGGGTCCGGTGGCTGACGATATGACACCAAGGGTCGCGGCAGCTGCTCCTGGGACCTAAAATGAAGCTCAACAGGAGTGTGGTTCCTATTGTGAGGAAACAGCAAAAAGTTTAATGTGTACAATACATGAGCAACAGCTATAGGGATGTCAACTACAGGAACATTCTTCCCAGAGGTCTGTTTCTGAAGAAGGGATTTAAAGGTTAAATGAGCACGCTCTACAATTGCTTGACCTGTAGAGTTGAAAGGAATCCCATGTTTAAGCCTAATTCCCCATTGTTTACAAAATTGAGAAAAGGCATCTGAAACATAAGCCGGCCCATTGTCAGTTTTGATCAAGTCTGGTCGGCCCATGACAGCAAATGTGCGAACACAATGCTGGATGACGTGTCTAGTAGTTTCTCCTTTCATTGGTGTCGCCCAAATAAAACCTGAATAAGTGTCAACAGTGAGATGAAGCTTAGAGAATGGGGACAACAATGGAGTATGAGTTACGTCCATTTGCCAAATCTCATTAGAATGTTCTCCACGGGGGTTAACAGCATCAAAAGGCAGATTCAAAGGAGAGGTAGTACAGGATGAACAGGCTGAGATGATGTCCCGAGCTTGAGCCATGGGAATATTAAACTGTTTATGAAGAGTCTTGGCAGATTGATGAAACATCCCATGCGAAGAAATAGGATCATCAAAAAGGTGAAAGGTCTCCAGGATGTCATGTAAAAATGAATCCGCCACCGCATTTCCCTGGACAAGGAACCCAGGCAAATTAGAATGGGAGCGAATGTGAAAAACAAAACACTGATTGATGCGTGACTGAAGCAGAGACTGCAAAGTGGAAAACAAGTCATACAGTTCCTTGTCCATCGAGGGAGCAAGATAGGAGAAAGGCAAATGCAACAGTAGTCGAAATACGTACTGAGTGTCCACAATTAGGTTAAAGTCCTGGTGAGCAAATATTTGAAAGGCAAGAATAACAGCAGCAAGTTCCGATCGTTGAGCAGAAGTATGAGAAGATGTAAATTGAGGAACCCAGTTACCACTTTCGTCCTGCCAGGTGACAATGCCCTTGCTTGGTGAGCCATCCGTGAACACGGTAGTCGCTGTAGGCAATGGATGATCTGGAAAGCAAGTGGTTAAAGTATAGGGAACAAGAGACAGCAAAGTTATACGTTTGTCCTTTGGAGGATTAGGAATGATTTTGCCGAGAAAGTCGGCGTATGCAATTTGAAAATCAACTGAATTTTGTAGAAGATGTTCAGCATCCCCTTGCCTGAAAGGAAAATAAACACAGTCAATATCAGAACCAATCAACTGAACACAACGAGAACGGGCCTTAGAAAACAGGTCTGCCACAGCTGTGACAAATGGATAGAGTTTGCGAGAAGGTGTGTGAGGAAGATGCAACCATTCAATTATGGCAATCCTTTCAGATGTGACAGGAGCATACAGGATGGCTGTAGGGAGTGAAGGAGTAGATAAAATAGCACATGAAAGACGAGAAGAGTCTGGAGGTAGTCGATCAACGGCTTGAAGTTTAAGGCGGTGAGAAACAAGTTGAAACGCTTGCTTCATTGGCTCCGTGATAGGAATGACATCCGCCGGCGATGTGTGACCAGAGAGAGCGTCGAATAATGGAGAAAGTTCTTTTGTGGTAAGAGCCAGGAAAGGTCTAGCCCAATTAATATTTCCTAGTAGGCTTTGTAATTGTACTAAGGTCAGAGTAGATGGAATCTTCAGTTGAGGAAGCTTTGGTATAGATGCTTGTTGTGCTGCAGCATACATAGCTGCCTTATGAGAAATAGACCCCACATTTTGACAGACTCTTAACATATCCTGAATAGTGGTTTCTGGGTTGCTATAAATGGGAGTCAGTGCCTTTCTGCAGTCATCATTAGCATTTTCAAAGGCCAGCTGTTTTTGAAGCATAGAACGTGCCTTATGGTTATCAATTTGCCTTTCTATTGCTGTAATCAGGTGACTAACAAAGTCAGAGAATGATTCTGTAGGGCCTTGTCGAATGGTTGTAAACCCAGGTGATGGCCCCTCAGTAGACACTGGCAACTTGGCCCATGCTTTTTTCATAATTTTGGCAAGCTGGTCAATGGCAAGGTCTGAAAGGCCAAGTTGTTGGGCTGTTGTTTGAAACTGCCCATCACCAATAAGTTGATCCCTGGTAACCCTGTTTATGACTGCTTGGTTTGACTGGGCATTTTGTTCAGCTTGCTCCGTTGCCAAGTGTCGCATTTCATCCAAAATTAACAGCGACTGAGCTGGAGGCAATAATGAACGAACAACCAGTTTCCAATCATTAGGTGTCAGCTTCTGTTCTGACAAATTTTCCAGTAAGGCTTTGGTGTAGGGTGCATGAGGGCCATATTCTTTAACAGCCTGCAACAAGTCCTTGATCAGTTTCATTGGGATGGGTTCATATCGGTCCGGGACCGCGGCTGCACCAGGGATCGCAGCATTCCCGCCCGCAGCAGGAATTGCAGCGACAGCAGGGGTCCCCCGGATGATGGGAAATGCAGAAATCATTGGGTGTGCTGTATCCCCAGAGTCAATTAGCGCAGCGGACAGAGAAGCTGCAATCGGGGTTACCACAGGGGTTGTTCTTAAAGGTGCATTGTGGTCATTTTGTAGAAATAGGTCAGGAGTGCTAAAGTCATCATTGTCCAGTCTATCAGGAGGCTTCTTCCTACTGTGGTAGGAATCATACTGAGAAGGCAATGGAGGTGCAGAAGGCAATAGGGATGCACTAGGTGCTGGAGGTAGTATCTGTGGCAAAGGAGGGTACATGGACATGGCCCCACATTCCATTTGTTGATTGAAAAGGATGTTCCTTGGGGAAAGATACTTAAGAGAAGCCCTCACTTTGCACCAACGAAAAAGAATGCGTGAAGTAATTTTTGGGTCGTTTTGAAATGTGCTCCCAATCTTCATCCATTGTTCTAAGTCAAGGGTGCCACTCTCAGGGACCCATGGACAACATGAATATATGGCCAAAACTAAGTCTTCCAGCTCTTTCTTTGTGGCTGGGTGGCCATGGCTTGTAATTAGAAAGAACAGTTCATCTACGAAAGCCTTTTGGTCTTGGGATAATCCTGAGCCCATTGTATGTATCTGAATTTGACCAACCTACTCACCCTTTGGGATCCTTTAAAAGGATGATTAGCGCGCTAAGCTCGTGCAGAGCGAGGTGATAGGGCAGAACACAAGTACCGTCGTTCTGTGGTCGTAACTGAAGATTGATGGCCCTTTTCTTACGTTCGATCACACGGGAGCACCACTTATTGCGAGGCCGGCTCGAAGAAGTGTGTGCTGAAAAATAAATGACTCCCAAAGACAGAAGACTTCGCTTTGTTTAGCTCTTTCAGTTTGCTGGGGAGAGACTGTTCTTTCTCTTAGCTGGGGAGAAAACTGAACTGCCTCACAGCTTCTCTCTGCCTTGTTCTTCTATTTTCTCTTTCGGTTTCTCCCTCAGCTTTATCAGCTCAGCTCTCTCCAGCCACTGTCAGAGTGATTTATTGCCTATAAGAACGCCTACTTTCAGCAGTTTCAGCCTATCAAACAGCTTATACAGCAAAACCTATCCTATTACAATGCAATAGGAAATGAGGAAATATGCTTCTTCCTGTTGCCTATAGATATATGGAGAGTACATAGATTTATAGATATAGCTACATACAATAATAAACTCTCTTTTCTGCTGCTGCAGAACCATTTCCCAACAGACCAGTGAGCCCTCCTAGTTAAAGGGATATGAGATATTGCTGGGCTAAAGCAGGCCAGCTTTCCCTCTTTGAATGGGGTGGGGCTCTGCATGCATGCTTACCAGGGCAGTAGGCATCAAGGTCCAGTTTGGGTGCTGAAGTAAGAGTTGGTGAGCCAAGCTCAGATTCTGGGATTCGAGGGCTCTCAACAAATTTTGCCTTCCTTAGTGGAGCTTAAGAAGAGGGAAACAGAAAGAAAAGTAATAAGAAAGAGAACAATGAATAACAAATGGAAGCACTTAAGTAAACAAGTTTATGTCAGGATCAGATCAAGTTCCATTTTTAATGCCAGAAGAGGAAATGCTGCATTCTTCAGAAAAGAGATGTATCACATTAAAAAGGTAAAATGAGTATAGATAGTTGATCTTTCACACAACATTTTCACTACTGCTTTCTGCAAATTACTGGATGAAAGACATCTTCTGCTGAGAAAAAAAAATACTTAATACCCCTCCCCCTAATAACAATGTTCACACTATCTCTGAAGACACAAAGAGATGTGATTGTGCAACCAACAGTACTAATAATTTCTGCCAAACTTCTGCCATAAGTTCTGTCAAAGGTTGCATTCCCTTGGGCATAATCTGTTGGAGGCTACATGCCAGAGTTGGGCAGTGCCAAGGCCAAAACTGGACAAGGCCATAACATAATCTTTCTTTCTCCTAAAATGTATCAAATATTTTATGTCATTTCTCAATAACTTGAGACATGTCTCTTGCATGAGTGGGTTCTGTTCGGATTTTCTGTTTTGTTGGTTTGTTTTTATTTTTGTTTTGTTTGTGTGTGTGTTTCCTACCTTGCTTTAGACCATTAGTCCCCACCCCCTACCCCAAGAAAATTGAAGGGAATACGATTAATCCGCATTAACCATATAGGAAAGCAGTTTTCTTTTCTTTTCTTTTCTTATGAAATAGGCTTCACAGAAATGTGCAAAGTCTACTTGCCCAAAGACCCTAGAGCAGGGCTGGACAAATTCTAGGAGGCAATACCCAATGCACTGAGATTGGGACAGGGCACCTCAACCCTCTGGTGTCCCTAACCTGAGATAGCTCATTGCACTCACTTCCAGACTTTTTAAAAGCATACAGAACCCAAACTAAGGCTTCGTGGAGATTACCTGAAAGAGCCGACTGCATCTCTTATACAGCAGTGGGTCCCAACCTTTTTGACACCAGGGACTGGTTTAGTTGAAGACCATAATCCCAAGGACCGGTGTATGTGTGTGTGTGAATGCGTGCTTGCGGGAGGTGTGCATGCATTTGTGCATGTGGGTGTATGTGCGTGCATGTGGGAGAGGCATGTGGGCATGTGGGGTGCATCTGTGCAGGCAGGTGTATGTGCGTGCATGCGTGTGGGAGTCCTTCAGCCCTCGTAGATCTGTCTTGTCAGCCTGGTCCTTCCAAGGCCACAGACTGGTCCACAGCCCAGGAGTTAGGCACCCCTGCCTTACAGGAAACAATCATTCATTTCAGGCCAATTTTTTTAAAATTCAGCAGTTGGAGGATTGAGGCCACATGGGGGCTACTGTGCAGGCAGCTACACTGGCTGCACTGTCCACTTCTGCCCTAGAGAGATTATATTGACCAATATACACCAATCAACATCAGTACTAATAAGTCCATGAAATTCCTTCAAGTATTTGAAAATAATAAATTTCTACAGCACCTCACTGTTCTATCAGGGTGACAATGCCCTTCTGGGGATATAACTACACAAATGTTCATTTGTGGAGAATGTTAAAACTTAAAGTATGCTACAAAAATATTTGCTCCAATTAATTCATCATAGTAAAATCTGTGCCTTAGAAACAAGATAATTGTGTTGTTTGTTCATTTGAACCGTGTGAAAAGACTTGGTTCTTACCGTAGCTTTGGTTCTTCAGGCAGTGATCCATGTATCCACACAAAAAGGGTCTGTGCATGCATGAATACCAGTTTGGAAAGTTCCAGAGCCTCAAAAATGAAAGTGTCTCTTTGCCTATACCAGAGGTCCTCAACTACGGCCCGAGGGCCACATGTGGCCTGCTGAGGATATTTATATGGCCTGCCAGGTGTTTATGCCGCTGCTGCCTGTCTGTCATTTTTTTTACATAAGGACGGTCATTGGTGGAAGAGGGAGAGGGGGCGGTGGCGGCGGCCGATTGGCTGGCTGAAGCGCTGGATCATGAGAATTGTTGTCCGGCTGCAATCTAGCTTCAGGTGGTGAGAGGAACCGAACAGCACAGCCGGACTACAACTCTCATCTCCCATGATTCAGAGGAAGCCATGGCATTTGGGAGGGCCACCTGAGCGGTGACTTGTGGGCAGTGAAGGTCGGAAGCGGGAGTGCAAAGAGCGGGAGAGTGAGTGCAAGAAATGGAGGCATCACAGTGCAGAGGCAGCTTGAAGGAAGCTGGGAGCATTATTACCTCAGTGTGAGCCTGAGATAAAAGCGGAGTTTCACCAATCAGATTGCAATGATAGGCATTGCAGTCTGTATGTCTCTGTGTGGGCAAAGTTATTGCTGGTATATTGTTTTTCTAGCGTTGTACAGTCCCAGGCTTCCAGCGCTATCAGGGCAGCCCTTCGGGAGAAGCCGGGCGGCGGTGGAGCAAGGCGGGAGCCGATCCGGCGTTTCCGCCCCACCGCGTGGCTTCTCTGCTGCCGGAACCACCATCGGGGCAGCCTTTTCGGAGAAGCCGGGCGAGGGGGATGGCCACAAGAGAAGTTGGTATTTGAGTCATAGAGAAAGAGGCTAGCAGTTTGAAGACTGGAATGTGTAATGACTTCACAATTCATTCTGTCATTATAAGATGAGAGGTCCTCTGAAAGAGAGAGGAGCAGGATCCTGTATGTCAGAAACAGGTGACGATTCCAGGACAGCAACAGAGTCCCTCCCTCCCCCTCTTCTGAATCAGAGTCAAACAAGTTGTCATCAGGCTGTCTTTCTCTTGCAGGAGCTGCAGGTGTTGCCAGCAGCTGATGAAGATCATGAGGAGGCTGCACAGCAAGTAGAAAGTCCGGATTGCAGGATGGGCTGGGGGAGGCAAAAGCACTTCAGGAGAAGCAAGACGAAGAGCCACAGCGTAGGTAGCTAGTTGGGGAGAGCTAATCTGGCAACACTGCCCCTGCTGGAGGCATAGTACAGGAGATTGCTGGGGCTGGTATTCATGCCTTGGTGAAGCTCAAGATCAAGAGTGGTTTCAGGACCCATGATGATTGAAGGAGTCACAATACTGGGTCACGGTAATTGGTCTTGAGGGCTGGTAGCATGGTGATGATGAATGTGTGTATGAGATCAAGATCTGCTATGGTCCCAAAATTGGTGATGGCTCCTGCGTGATGGAGATGGCCATCCCATATTGCCTTACACAAAGCAGTGCGGGAAGAAGAAAGGCATATACCGTGTTTCCCTGAAAATAACACAGGGTCTTATATTAATTTTTGCTCCAAAAAACCATTAGGGCTTATTTTCAGGGGAGATTTTATATTTTTTTTCATGTACAACAATCTACATTTATTCAAATACAGCCACATCTTCTTCTTCTGACTGCTGCACAATGGTAGAGGCCAAGGTTTCACTTAAATGGGGCTTATTTGGGGGGAAACAGGGTAGTGCACATCTTCATGGTATCAAGAATCCAGTGAAAGAGACTGCAAAAAGTGTGGACAATACTGGTGTGCCACAGATCATGAAGCTGAGTGCAATCTTGATCTCCCGTCACCTCTCTTATGGTGTCTTGCCTGGTGTGATCGTTGGGTCAGGGACAGAGATCTGGATTTTGATCTGTGCCTATCCACTGACATGGGAGGAAGCAAGGACTGCTCCTGGATAGAGATTGAAGGTCACTCTCAGGGAAGCGGCAACACTCTGCACAGAGGGGCTAAGGCACTCACCCTCCATAATGAAGACCATATATTGGGTGTCGGTGATATGGGCAGAGGTTGGCTCTCTGATAGGCAATCAAGGATCCAAGGAAGTTCCAGCATGTTCAGCATCATGAGGTTGCCATTTCTTCCTCTGCTTAATCATCTTGATATCATAGGTTGCTGGATGCTTTTTGCTTCTGTACTCCAATTTTTTTTTTCAATTTCGATGTGGTTTTGAAGTCGAAGGGGCATCTGGTTCCAAATCCAGAGCTGCTCCCAACAAAGCTATTTGGTCCATCTACTTGGAAATGGTGGTTTGGCGGCTCCAATGTGCTCTAGGAGTTGGATCTGAGGCCTGGAGGGATTGTTCCCAAAAGAAGGAACAGAGTTGAAACTGGTGGTTAAGAGTAAGGGTGGAAAAGCTCTGACAGATTTTGCAGGACTGGATGAAGTGACCTTCTCCCAAACAAAAAAGGAGTGGCATATTTCTTCATCAAGGCCAAGGTCATAAATTGTCAAAAAAGGGAATGGCTAGAAAGGGGGGGAAGGGATGGGAAGGAAAGGTAGCTGAAAACTAACACTCCCCCCTCCCCTCTTTTCAGCTGTTTACGAGAAGAAAGGATAATGAGAAAAAAGGTAAGAAGGGAAGGAAGGGAACTTACCGTATTTTTTTGCTCCATAAGATGCACTCCCCCCCCCAAATAGTGGGAGAGAAAGTATGTGCATCTTATGGACTGAATACAGTAAAAAAGAGGTTCAACCACCACCACCCAGAAGCCCCCCAATGCCATGCTGGGAGGCCTCTGAACTACCACCAGAGATTGCTTGCTGTTTGGACCTCACCATACCGCACTGCTGGCTTTCTAGGATCTGCTTCGTGGAGCCCACCTGGAAAACCAGCAAGGCCAACAGGCCTATGGCAGCAGGCAGTGAAAACAGCCAAGGACCAAAGGGGAAAGAGTAATTCTAGAAAAACCAGGGGAAACCACAAACACAATCCCCCACTTAGGCAGTTGATTTTCCCATATTTGGGGAAATCACAGGGGTCAGCACATCCAAAGTGCAATAGACGAGCCTCACCCTGGGAAAACCACTTTGATGATCATGGTATCTCCCCTGCCAGGTATGAGTTGGAATGGCCCCTGAACCTCCTGCCCCTTTCTGTGCCCTGTCCCCCAAAGGCACGGTGACCTCCGGCTGCACCTCCTGATCAGAACAGGGCTGCACAGCCCCAGTCCCGAAAGAGGCCAAGAGAGCTACTCAGTGTTTTGGGGTGCCCCACAGGACCCCCATCAGGGGCTGGATGTTCCTCCCACAATCCTCCAGTGCACAGATATTAGCATATATGCGGGGAAGGCAGGGAAAGCGGGGAAATTCAAACTTTCAGTTAGTGAAGAGGCTGCTTGTCTGCTACCTTGCTAGTCCAAGCAGTTAGAGAGCTGGGAGAGAGACCTGGGACTGCCTGGTATTGTCATTCTAAAATGCAAAATTTAGTTTAAAAGCTGTTTGTTTGGGGTTAGTGCTTGGGTGAAAAGGTGCTCGGTTTGAGTTGAAACCTGCTTGTGTAGAAACGTGCATACCAGTACTTGCTTTAAAAGTTGCCTAGGAAGTGTTCAGACCAGTGCCGATCAGCTGTTAGGTGGGGAGAGGGGAGGGGAAAGGAGCAGGAGCGGAGAAGAGCACAAAATGGCTGCCGTCTGCCAGCTGCCTGCTGGCTTTTAGCTGTTTGAGGCTCTTTTTTGGCTGTTCTGGGGTCTACCAAGGCACTGTGAAGAGCAAGGCTCAGTCTACAGTACCTGGTAAGTACCTTTCTTTTAAGTTTTTTAAAGTTTCTGACCTCCCCACCCCCCATAAAAATGCATTAATTAATTTTCAATGCATTTCTATCGGAAATTTGGATTCAACTTGCAAACTTTTCAACTAGTTCTGGGCATCTAATAGAGAATGTATTTCCAAAGGGTGTTGCAGCAAGGAAACTAACTGTGCCTCGTGACTTCTAACTGGATTACAGTACCTGCTTCCTGATTTCAGCTACTATTTATTTATTTTATTTATTTATTGGACTTATATACCGCCCCATAGCGCTACAAGCACTCTCCGGGCGGTTTACAATTTTAATTATACAGGCTACACATTGACCCCCCCAGCAAGCTGGGTACTCATTTTACCGACCTCGGAAGAATGGAAGGCTGAGTCAACCTTGAGCCGGCTATCTGGGATTTGAACCCCAGGTCGTGAGCAGTTTTAGCTGCAGTACAGCGTTTTAACCACTGCGCCACGAGGCTCGTATAGTTTGTATTCAGTTTTTTTGGCTCATCAAGAACATTGTTCATGGCTTTGTGTGGCCTAACCTGTTGTGCCTTGCATGCCATAAACGTTCAATTATGTCAGAAAATGGAGATTTGGTCTTATGCTGAGCATGTGCTACTGCTGGTGAATGGGATCAGGTTAAGCTTTGTGTTGCTGTTCTTTTGCATAACCTAAAGTAAATAAGGAAAACCAGCTGTTAAATAGTTTAATTCCACTATTTATCATCCACACAACTAAAAGGGACCTCTCAATGCAGTGCCAAATCAGAGAAACCATTTCTAACTTAATATAGGCTTGAGCTGTAGCTGGGCAGAGTTGCACAACAATCTCATCTGTCGTTGAGACATTTCTATAAGCATGGGGAGGAGGTGGATAAAAGGAAATGTAAAATATAGGTAGAGTGGTATAGATCTTATCACTGGCTGATAATAGTCTATATTAATCCCATTGTTGACTGCTTTTCAGTTTACATGGTTCAAATGTTATTCTGTTATAGTTTATTGAATATTTTATTACACTATTTGTTTCAGAATATATTTTCCCTGTTTTCCTCCTCTAAAAATTATGTGCATCTTAAGGTCAGGTGCGTCTTATGGAGCAAAAAATATGGGTATGTACAAAAATACAGGTAAGTAAGCAGAGGCTCTGGAGCAGTCTTTTGTGTGCTATCACAGTGGTGGACAAAAATGGGGAGAAAAGTGGGACCATGCTTGCATGGTATAGACAGAGAGATACTTTCATTTTGTGGCTCTGGAACTATCCAAACCAGTGTTTGCACAGGCACAAGCCCCTTTTCATGTGCATACTTGGACACCGCAAAGAAGTAGTAATAAACCATATGTGGCATACATGGATTGCCTACTACTGTTCAAATAAATAAATGAATGGATTCTTTTGTTTCTAAGGTTACTGAAGTATCTTGATGAACAGATTCAACTACACTGCAAGCTAAAAATATAGGACAAGCTGATGCACAGCTTTGTAAAGATAATGAAAACCGTTCTGAACAACTCATTAAGAGTTCTAGAAGGGATATTTTAGTTGTATCAGAAAATGGAAAAACAAAATGGCACTTTGCCGGGCATAAATGAAACCCACTGGCTGAAATCCAATAGCAACTCATAATTACAGTGGTGTCTCCACTTACGACCATAATCCTTTCCAGAAGATGTACGTAACTCAAAATGGTCATAAGTCGAAGCACCATTTCCTATATTAGCTTAGGCATCCTTCAGTCTCAAGAGACTATGGTAAGGTGCTCTGTATGGAGGATTTGGAACAGCGTCTAGTATGGCTGAGAAGGCCAATTTGAGAGTGACAATCCCTTCCACACTGAAGACAAATATAATCTGTCTCCTGTTCAGTTCCCTGATTTTGCTGCTTTCGTGACTGCCTCTTTGCCTCGGCCTGCTGGACAAGGGTCTCTTCAAATTGGGAGAGGCCGTGATGCAATGCCTGCCTCCATGCTGAACACTCAGATGTCAGAGTTTCCCATCTGCTGAGGTCCATTCCTAAGGCCTTCAGATCCCGCTTGCAGATATCCTTGTATCGCAGCTGTGGTCTCCCTCTGGGGCGATTTCCCTGCACTAATTCTCCATACAGGAGGAGATCTTTTGGAATCCAACCATCAGCCATTCTCACAACATGCCCAAGCCAATGTAGATGTTGCTGACGTTGCTGTTTCAGTAACGTATACATGCTAAAAATTCCAGCTCATTCTAGGACTACTCTATTTGGAAATTTGTCCTGCCAGGTGATACCAAAAATGCGTCGGAGACAACGCATATGGAAGGTGTTCAGCTTCCTCTCCTGACGTGCACAAAGGGTCCAGGACTCACTGCAGTACAGGAGTGTGCTCAGGACACAGGCTCTATAGACCTGGATCTTGGTATATGTCATCAGCTTCTTATTGAGCCATACTCTCTTTGTGAGTCTAGAGAACATCGTAGCTGCATTGCCAATGTGTTTATCCAGCTCGACATCTAGGGAGAGAGTGTCAGAGATCGTTGAGCCAAGGTACACAAAGCCATGAATAACCTCCAATTCATGCGTGGAGATGGTAAAAGAGGGAAGTGAGTCCACGCCCTGGCCCATGACTTGTGTTTTCTTCAGGATGATTGTTAGTCCAAAGTCTTGGCAGGCCTTGCTAAAACGATTCATGAGTTGTTGGAGGTCTTCAGCAGAGTGGGCAACAAGAGGAAGTCCCGCATGCATTTCAGCTGGACTTTGGTCTTTGCTCTCAATCTAGAGAGAATAAAGAGCTTTCTGTCTGATCTAGTCCGGAGATAGACACCTTCTGTTGCAGTTCCAAAGGCATGCTTCAGCATGACAGCAAAAACAAAAACAAAAAACCCACACCACTGACAATGACATCCTTCCCACTGCACAGGTAGAGCTGCACGACAGATTGTGGTAATTGCTTTTAAAAGTACTGTACAGTGGATGAAAAATAATTTTTTACTAAAAAAAATAAAATAAAAATGTCCTCTCGCAGAAACAACCCAAGCTTACCTTGACCAGAATATTAACCTGGTGGGCCCAGTAGTGTAATTTACAACATGCAAAGTTTACATTAATTGAGAGGAAAACCTGAGAAAAGGAACAACTCACACTGTTGATATGGATTCAGCTATCTTTCCCTGCCTCTCTACAAGATTATAAGTAATAGGGTCATGAATGCAGATCCCATTCCTGAGAAGAATTCTCCTCCCCTTTTTCCAACAGCTTTAAGTGCTTAGCTGTTATGTCTCCACCAACACTAACAGCAGTTAATACTAGCCATTCCATTAACCAGAATCCACTGAGTAGCTTCACAACCTGGTTTCAAATCCAAATCTGAATGTACATGTTAAATTAGTTTCATGTCAATGGTGACTTAATTTTAATTGAGACAGGCACATGGAATGCAATCAAGCAGAGAAGCATCCAATATGCTAACTAAAGTATTTTTACAGCATTGTGTCTGTACTTGTCAGTGAAAGTGACAAAGATCTTTCAAGAAAGTCTCTAAATACTGAAGTTGAAAAGCAGTGTAAGCAACCAGATAAGTGACCCAACCTGGTATGAAATCCCAAGACTCAGAGACCCAAAGTTGTCAGAGGTGAAGAAGGGTGGGGAGGCAGATATGATTTAGAGTACTTGATTAGGGCTATGTACTGTTTTACTCCTTCTCAATTTTCTCCATTGGACCTCTTTCCACCTGGATAAAGCAGTACGGATTTTCAGTGCTTAAAAAACAAAAAGAGAAACAAAAAAATCCACCCATTCACTGCAAGATAGACAGTGTTCCCTCCACTTTCACTTAAATAGCAAAAAGCTTCCTTTTAGAAGCTGATTTTTGTTCTGGGCATTAATAATTACTATCTAATACTACAATGGGCAGCCTCTAACCCTCTCCAGGAAGTTCCTCATTCTTAAAATGTTTTATGTGTTGCAGTTCTATTGGACCAAACAGTTCCTAGGACATGTAACAGTCCATTTTTAAGTATCAGTTTCAACTTAAGTTCATGTTACAGCACACTCCTTACACTGCAGTTCTCAACAGATTTTAATCCAATGTCAAGAAATACTACAATTATGGAAAAGTAGTGGCAACTGCTATAGAATTACTATAGTTTTAATGTCCCCCTTTAATTTAAAAAGCAGCATTATCTAGAGAAATCAAGGGCAGGAAGTGATCTTTGAAGGTTCTGTAATATGCATCCTAAAGAAGTTACAAACATCAGAAGTCCCTTATTTTTCTCCAAGATGAAAATCTAATCCAGAAATTATTTTCAAATTGATGGCCCACATCTAAAGACTATTCTGACATGAAAGGGAACATCCCATCCCATGTACGGCATCCTTTGCATTAAGGGCCACCTGTAAAAGTGGCACATTACTTTCCAGCCTAGGGCATTTTTGGAGGGAAAAATATTACCAGGTATCTTGATTGTCATTGAAACAGCACATGGAAGCTTCTTTACCATGTATAAACCCTAGCAAATGGGTTAAGACGTAAGTGATTAAAACTATAAACATATTAGGAGGTCAATATATAGCCTTGCAAACACATTTGCACAAGTTACCTAAAATAGGTTAAAAAAAACTATATGAAAACAGTGAATCTGAAACATTTGAATTTTGAAATTGTAGAAAGATGGCATAGAGGTACAGATAATTCATAAATTTATGAATACCTAATAGGACTGTCGCCTTGTTAACAGCTTTTGTTCCTATATCATTAACAGTAGCTGTGAAACCTGAAATCCTCAATACATAAAAAAAATCCTTATGGCTCCTTAAAGACTGATTTATTGCCCAATAAATCTGTCACTATTTAAGATCCCCAAAGATTTTTTTGTCTTTGCTATTAACAGATTATGTGGCTACCCCTACAGAATTAGCACACACAAAATCTGTAAATGCAATTTCCTTTTTATTCCATTACGTACTATAAAAATGTTTAGAAGTCCAATGGTTTTTAAGTTGGAGTGAATAGTATGGTTGACTAAACTGTTACATGTAATATAACTTTCTATGTAAAATATACACTTTATAATCGAAAATGAGATATGAGCAGCTGTGTATAGTCACTGTAAAATACTCACTACTATGTTTTCCCAAAAATAAGACAAGAGTCTTATAATAATTTTTGCTCCAAAAATGCATTAGGGCTTATCTTCAGGGAATGTTTTTTTTCATGTACAACAATCTATATTTATTTAAATACAGTCATGTCATCTTCTTCTGGTTGTTGCACAATTGTGGAGGGCGGGGTTTCACTTCACTGGGGCTTATTTTTGGGGTACGGCTTAAATTACGAGCATCCTGAAAAATCATACTAGGGCTTATTTTCAGGTTAGGTCTTCTTTTTGGGGAAACAGGGTAGATTCTCTATCCAAGTCATCCAAGGGAAAACAAGGTCAATGGAAAATAACATTGCCTTGAAAAGAATTTCTTTCACAGCTAGCTGACATCTGAATGAGTAAACAACTGATAAAGAAAATGAAAACAATGGGGGGAAATGTTAATTTTAAAATGCCACTTATGCTGTGTTTTATTTATAATGTTAATTAACGATGAGATATTGCTGGACAGATGTGGTAACCTATATTAAGGAAATGAGAACAACAATATATTATACAAAAGAAGCTTTTACACAATATTGTAGAAGAAGAAAAAGATAAATGTTATTTTGAGCTGTTTGTTTAATGATAAACAAGAATAAGAGAAAAATAAAAATAAGAGAAAAATATATATAATTTGTTTAATGAGACCTCAGTGACGAACCTGTAGTAAAGAAATAATTGTTATGAGAAAGGGTATATATAATTACATGTTATCCTATAGTTCCATCTAACAACAGTAAAATAAATTGCAAGGGGATGCTACCCTAGCGGACTGTTGGGTTACCAATAAACTATACTTGCCCTTGACAGGAGAACCAGTACACTCTAACACCACATCACTTTTGTAGCAATGTCCTATACCAACAATGTCCTCATCTTCTTACGCAGGATGTTTTGGTTTTGTTAGAGTATAAATACAGGATATATCACACAGAGTGTTATGAGACACAATCAGAGACACACGCTAACATTAAATTGAGAGACATCATATCCAAGGAAGAACAGGGAGAGTGAGAAAGAGAAGGTAACTAATGCCAGATGGTTAGAAAGATAACAGTGTGGCACTGACAACCAGCAATGGATTTTACATAATATTATGCAAGATCTCCTGTATGGAGAATTAGTGCAGGGAAAACACCCCAGAGGGAGACCACAGCTGTGATACAACAATATCTGCAAGAGGCATCGAATGGACCTCAACAGATGGGAAACCTTGACATCTGAGCATTCATCCTGGAGGCAGGTGGTGCATCATGGCCTCTCCCATTTTGAAGAGACACTTGTTCAGCAGGCCAAGGCAAAGAGGCAGTCCCGAAACCAGTAAAATCAGGGAGCAGGGCAAGGGACAGATTGTATTTGTCTGCAGTGTGGAAGGGATTGTCACTCTCGAATTGGCCTTCTCAGCCACACTAGACGCTGTTCTAAGGAATCTATTCAGAGCACATTACCATAGTCTCTCAAGACTGAAGGACGCCTAATCTAAAGACAAGAAAATATTTTTCTGTGTATGTTAACAACATGCTTAGGAGACTGAGAAATCTTTTTCTTGCTATATTTTCTTATTATAAGAACTCCAATATACTTTCATGCATTTTTAAGGAAGCTTTAAAAGCTTTTACCGTTATATTGGTTTTTATTTTAAATGATGTATTAAAAATGTATTCTCTGCCTATCAGCTAAAAGCTCCTGTATTTTATATTCTAGTGCAACTTTAGTTCAGTTTTCATCATTTTCACCTACACCTTTGATACTGTGTTCCCCTGAAAATAAGACAGGGTCTTATATTAATTTTTGCTCCAAAAATGCATTAGGGCTCATTTTCGGGGACTGTTTTATTTTTTTATGTACAACAATCTACATTTCTTTGAATACAGTCATGTCATCTTCTTCTGGTTGCTGCACAATGCTGCACAATGGTGGAGGGCAGGGTTTCACTTAATTGGGGCTTATTTTTGGGGTAGAGCTTATGAGTATCCTGAAAAATCATACTAGGGCTTATTTTCAGGTTAGGTCTTATTTTTGGGGAAACAGGCTGGTATCTGTAAAGATGGTTTTAAAGCAACATACCTGTGACTTTTCAGAAGTTACAGGTTTTTAATTACTTTTGACTGTTATGTTGTTCATATGGGACCTAGCAGATGTCGAAATACAACTTGTAGATAATCAGTAAGTTTTGGCAGTACCTAGACGTACTGTAAGAATAAAAATACAGATACACAGATGAGTTTGGAAATGCTTCTCACTCATTGTCTGGTTTCATTCTGGGATTAATCTTTTACTGGGATGTCAGCTATGAAGAATCATACACTTCTATTCTTTGCCTGGGACATCTATAAATCTCTGTATGATTCCTAAATACAGTGGTGCCTCGCTTAACGAGCGCCTCATTTAACGGCGAATCCGCATAGCGACGGATTTTTTGCAATTATTTTTGTGATCGCATAATAATGTTTTTAATGGTAAAAATCGCTTTGTGACGATCGATAAGCTGTTTTGCTTACTGATTTTCACATAGCGATGTTTTAAAAACAGCTGATAGGCAGTTCCAAAATGGCCATCGGAAAAACGACCGCCAGCAGTGTTTTCGCACCATTTCCTTGTATACCAGGCAGCGAAAATGGCAGCCGTATGGAGGATTTTCGCAGAACTGTGAGTTTTAAGCCCATAGGAGTTTAATGCATTCCTATGCGCTTTCTCTTTTCGCACAGCGACGAATCCGGATAGCGACGATTTTTCTGGAACGGATTATCGTCGCTATGCGGGGCATCACTGTATGTTCATCAGCACTTTGTGCTCTTGGCTTTTTGCTCGCAGAGCAAAACCATATCCAATTAAAATACTATGTATCAGTTTGCTACTACAACAGGTGCAAGGGAAATGTAAACAACTCAGAGAAATAAAAATACAAGGAAGCAAGAGACACATACCCACCAGATACCAACAACACAGATACCAGGCATGAGACTCCAAGAAGCAAGCAAGAGACTACACACAGACATCATGGATTTTCTTCCACAGATGAAAACTGGCAAATGCAATGGCTTGGTTGAGAAAAACTAATATTTTTCATGTGTCTAGATATGCTGGCAGACTAAGGATAGCTCAAAGCTATAATGCTTTTTACTTTTAATTATGTGTTTTAGACATATACTCTGTTTTTTATCATGCCTTTTAAAGTTACAAACCTCTGTATTTTTAGATTGAATTATGATTTAAGTTTTTGTCTGTAACTTTTATAACTAAAAGTTTATAACTGAAATGAAATTTTTGACTTAACTTGTGCTTACAACTTAAGTTTTGCTTTTGGATCATTTCTTTTTTGCAATTTCTCATAGTTGTATGAATTATATTTATATTTTATTATGTGTATGCCACCTCTTTTCTCATAGGGGACCCAAGGCAGCTGACAACAATTAAAATCATACAATAACAACAAGTTCAAAATGCTATCCAAAACTATATATTAAAATTTTTGGATTACAGTCATACCTGCAGCTTTTCACAAGCTGAAGAGGGGAGATAAGATGGCATTCTTCAAATATTTGAAAGGCTGTTATAGAGAGGAGGGGCAGGATCTGTTCTCAATCATTCCTGAGTGCAGGACACATAACAATGGGCTCAAGTTATAGGAAGCCAGATTTCGGTTCAATACCAGGAAAAAATTCCTAACTGCTAGAGCAGTATAGAAGTGGAACCAATTATCTCGAGAGGTGGTGAGTGCTCCAACACTGGAGGCATTCAAGAGAAATTCAGACAACTACCTGGCAGATCTAATTTGATTTGTATTCCTGCACTGAGCAAAGGGTGGGACTTGATGGCCTTATAGGCCTGGTCCATCTTCATGATTCTACGTCTAAGCATTTGTGCTTGCAGCTTTTTCTCACAGCTGTATAAATGACTACATGTTTGCAATACTTTAATTTTATCCTTATGGAACATAGAAGCACTGTGGATGAATAAAACCTCTAGAATTAAACAAGCTGATGTTGCCTGGAATCACCGTAACAATGAAGCAACTTTTACCTTGATATTCAGCTGAATTTTGGTCTGACTGGTTTATCTGGTTTCATAACGGAATTAGCGCTTTCAGGAATAAATGCAAGCTGTGTCAAACATAGGCTTTTGATTATTTCCTAGACTTTCATAAAGGTTTATAGGGCTTTTAGGAAGGCATCCAAGTGTCAGCGTTCCTAACATACATTTATCAAAGTTTTTTGACATAATAGCTTCTACCACATATACCAATTTAGCTACTGAATAATTAGAATATCCTTAATGCACAAGTGCATGTCATTTTCTCAATAGCGATTTATATCTTAAAAGCAGGATAACAAATTCTAGACTAAGCTTTAAAGTACTACATTGACATGGCTACAGTGATGCATGCATCAATTAGATTCTGTTTGGATTACTATAAAGGGATGAAGGGTGCTAAGAAATGCTATACATTTCCTAGTAGTTTCTTCATAGAATGGAGGGAAGCAGAGACAGCAGGAACAACAGCAAGAATCCACAAATCGGAGCTGGCTATAATGAGTGAGCATTGTCATGTAGGACAGAATTCCATTCATACCATGCTGCTGCAACAATTATCAGAACCCTACTGGATAGCATAACTGGTGCATGTGATCATTCTGGATGCATATTACATACTTGGATATACAGTGGTGCTTCGCAAGACAAAATCAATCCGTTCCACAGTTAATGCCGTCTAGCGAAAATTTCGCTAGGAATGCACTGATTCCTAGCATTCGCTAGGAATGCAATTTAATTAAATTTCAATGCATTCCTATGGGAAACGTGCCTCACAAGACGAAAAAATGTCTTGCGAGGCACCAAAAAATCTCTCAAGACCCTTTTTTCTTGTGAGTTTTTTGTACTGCGAGGCATTCTTCTTGCAAGGCGCCAATGTACCTACATCACGCATTTGGTTGTGCATCCAAGTGCATGATAGACAGAAAGAAAATTGCAAAAACTGCTTGTGCAAGTTTTAATTAAAATGGGTAGCAGATTAATCAGATTGAACAATATTATGTACTTACAGCTCATCCTTTATCCAGGTGAATTAACACCTCAGTTTGAAAAATTAATCTCCGATCTATTTCATGGCTTTTGACTGTTCTTTTCAAATGTTTAACGATGGGTTTCCCTCCTATTTTTCTTAAGATTGTACAACAAATCTATTTTCTGATTCTAGAAGCACAAGTATGCTACAACATGAAGTCTTTCTTTCATATGACTCATATAAGTCGAGTCCGTGTATTTTTTTTTTTAATTATCCATATGTACCATAAGCCATATAATCTTAGCACTACAGGTCTGGAAGGGACCCTGTGGATCACAGAATTCAACCCATGTCAAGGAGGCACAGTTGGGAATCAAAGTCTGCCTTTACAGCCAGATTAACTAAACCGCTGAGCTATCAAACAGTTCTGTACGTTTAGGTCTATAAAGGTATACCAATGAGAAATATACTGTCTTTGCTGAACTGTACCATATGACAGGGTAAGAAACCTGGCACACACACCCCATACATTTTCACTACAATTCTCATAAAACCCAGCCAATATAAGGAGAACAGTCAGAGATTAAAGGAATCCAAAACATCAGAGAGGGCATCAGGTTATTTACCCCTTCTTCTTAAAAGTCTTCCTGACCCTGGCAGACAACTGCAGAAAAGTGCATTATACTGAACACAATCATTCCACACATTCACCATGCCTATTATTATAGCTAGCAGAATTCTTCACTTCTAAAGGAACAAAAGGAGGAGACACTTTCACTCCTACAGGAATTACAGCCTAAAATAATTGTAAAAATATGCAGTTAATATGGCATATCACAAGATAGAAGTCAGGCGTATGGACAGCTTTCGTAAATTACTCCATTAAGACTCAAGCCAAAAATAAACCTGCCCCTGCATACTATATTTATCCAATTTTTAATGTTGAAATTAACTCTGATGTTATGGGATTCAGCCTTCAAATAGCTGTACTCACAGGAAAACCATATTTGATCAGTTTCATTAAAGAGCTCTCACATTGACCTGGACTTATTTCTTGTTTTGGTTTTTTAGAAACTGATTGTCCTTCAAAAATGTGTTTTCCAAATGAGAAAATTACACATAAATAAAAGTAGTAATTAGTATGCACTGTCATATCCATTCTGAATTTTAGCAACTATTCCAGAGCTTCCCACGAATAGAGTACTCAGAGGTATTCAGAAGTAGTTTACCAACCCCTCTTTCTGCTGGCACTCTGGGACTTTGCAGCATGCCTCCAGATGCACAGATGACAGGTAATGTAACTCCATCTGCAAAATGCACTCATCTGCTTGTCTATGACAAGTGAAAAATGCTGCTCGATGAGTCACAGCTCCCTCCCTGCCTGTCTCCCTCCCCTCTGCCCCCCTCTCTAATCCTGCAGTCCTCCCCTCCCACTGCAAAAGGAAAACTGCCCTCTTCTCGCGAGAAGAGAGTTCCAGCAGTACATAGAGATATAACTCTGCATGAGAATGTAGAGTAGTCCTATGCTGGAGAATATGGAGATTCCCTGCTCCCAATTTCAACTGAACGAGGTAACATCCTGGGGTGGGAGGGAACCGTGGTTCCTTAAGAGGCTGGGCGTTTTTGCTTTCAGTTTTATTTTTGCTGCAGACATTCAAAGGAAAGGCATTCAAAATACAAGCTTCATATTACCAGGCACGCAGGTAATAAAACAAACCAAGTCTGAGGGTATAAACCAGTGATTCCCAATCTAAGGTCACCCCAGGTGTTCTTGGACTGCAATTCCCAGAAATCTTCACCAGCAGTTGACCAGCACAAGCAATAGTCCATTGGCACAGCTGGTGTGAAAGCTTCTGGAAATTCCAGTCCAAAAAACACCTGGGGGAACCCTAGATTGGGAATCAGCACCCCTGGTGGTGAAGGCTTCTGGGAATTGCAGTCCAAGCCCAATTTATTTTGGGTTTGTATGCATTGTTACATAGAAATAAAAGTGAACAAATGCCTAGTTTAAATTTGTTAACATAAATTTCAAGTCTATAGTATGATCATGATGACTGGTGAAATTTTTGACCAACTGGTGGGACATTCTAAAAAATTTCAAGCCCTGTCCATCTGCCACATGTACTTTGGGTGATTGCTGATGGCCTCTCTCCCAGAAGGCACAGTGGAGAGTCAATCTCCTAGACCAGTCGTTCCCAACCTTTTTCAAGCCATGACCCCCTTTTATCATAGCCAAGTAACCTGCAATCCCCTCATCATATTTGCATAAGTAGGCCATCACTGTCATTCCCCAACACAGCTGCACTATCAGTGCTGCTCCTGTTCACTCTCCTACTGCCAACTCCACCACCACTTCAAAACTGTGGAGGAAACAGGATGGGGAAGAGGTTAAAGGCAGGGAGATGAGAAGGGAAAGGGCTTCAAAGATGGGTCAGAGGACAGTGCGGCATCCAGGGAGGGGAGCAAAAGAGAAGATCCCCACAGAAAATGGCACAAAGTTTTCCTTGCACCTGCTGCAGAAGAGGCAGATCACTTGTTTTTGTTTCTTCCTCCTGTTATGTATGGGATTTTTTCCCTTTTTCCTCCCTACCACCCGCTTCTTTAGGCTCTCCAGAAGTGATGCATAATAGCCAAAATTCCTTTCTTTTTGAAACAGCAGCTGCAGCTATTACATCTTTATGCAGGCATTATTTTTTTCTTTTTTTTCTTTTTTGTAAAAAATAGTTCCTTTCTCAGTCTTCCACCCATAGCATCATTTCAAAATAATTTTCTTTTTGAAATGAAGAAAATTGGTCTTTTCTTCTTCAATTTAAAAGGTCACAGAAGGGCACATATTTTGTCTGAAATGTAGCAATATCCCTTCCATAAACTTTATTGCTATACTCATTTGAATCCAGGGTTTAAACAACATTTACAAGAAACTAAGTCTCAGCCCAGAAAAGGGCAAACCAGAAAAACAGTTGGCAAAACAGTAAGTCAAAGTCAAGTCTTACCAGTCAGTTGGTCAATACAGAGCAGGGAATTCAACAACAAAGTCAAAGAGTCAAAATTCACTAAATCAGTTGAGCAGAACAAAAATGAGACAGGGAAAATCCCATAGCAAAGCAACAAACATTCTAAGTTCATACACAAAATAGTTACATTAGGGATAAAAGGACTAGTTGACACAGTACAAGTAAAGTTACACCCTGACCTCAACACAATTTGCCTGGGCTACACCCCATATATAGGTATAGCTGCTGCTGCATAAGATGTTCCTGGAAGATGCTCTTTGCACCTGAGCAGATCTCTGAAGAGCCATTCACTGGAACATTCCTCCTGATAGCCTCTTGTTGTTTCTTTGGCATGGTTCCTATGGGAGAGGGCACAGCCTTCTCCTCAGATTCTGGGCCAAGCTATTTCCAATCAGGGATACAGTCTCCTGTACCTGTGAGGGTTCTGCTTCAACACAGGCAGCTAGCTGTTTGCCATTCTCAGGCTCTAGGGGCTTTAATATCGCCTTACTGAAGGGGGCATGACTAATAAACTCATTTGTATTGGCCTCCTGGGAGTTCCTTCGTATCACAAATAACAAAAAGAACAACTATAAGATGTGTGTGTGTGTGGCATAATTAAACACAAATGTTTGAATCACTAGCATAGCCCACTTGAGCAGGTAACCCAAGCCTCCTGAACAAATGCACTGTCCTATGTAAGAAAGCTGTCCCACCAAGAATTAATTAGTATGACAGGAATGCAAGAGAATGTACTCCTCAGGCAGCTCCATATACAGACTTCAGATCCAACAAAAACATTCATTTTATTCTGCTCTTTATTTGCACAATTTCAATGCTTTCTGAGATGCTCACCTGCAACTTGTTAGATGTCTCATCTTAATACTACAATCGGTAAGCCCTGTACAGCTTAATCTCAGAACTCTCTCTCTTTCTCTCTCTCTCTAGTCTCTCTTAAGGCGAGGGATGAATGCTACTGCAATGTTATTGAGAAAAGTAACAACACTATATAGGAGCACACTACATGGACATATTCTGTTCAATGGATGTAGTCACTTTGACCATTTCTCTTGAAGGTGTTACTACAAACCATTTAAAAGCCAGAATAAAAGGACTTTTCTTAAATGAAGTATGCACCACTTCCTCTTCCTGATCACAAATGGCAAAATTGAAGGGCCAACTTAAAGACTCCATTTAGACTGATCTGAAGTCCTACAAGACCAAAAGACTCTTTTTTTAAAGAGTAGTGAAATAGCTTTGAAGATTCAAAGCTGAAAGCCTCAAAATAATAAGAAGGAACATTGGCATCTGGCACCTAGAATATTCATTGGAAAAGTGACTTTAATCTGTTTTTTTTTTTTAAAGCAATGGGACACCAATTCTGGAAGATTTCCTCAATGCTCCCATCCCAACAGTGCCAGTAAACTAACAGGTTTATGGCAGCAATAACACATATAGCACACGGAAAAGGAAGTACTGCAGCAGCCAACTATACCCACACATGCACAATTTTTATTTGTGAAAATAGCAGTGACCAAAAACAGACAACAGCTTTGAAGGCACTGGAGCCAAGAGGGACATGCCTCTTACTGTTCTTAGAACACTAACTACTCTGTTTTTCTGAAAATAAAATCTAACTTGAAAATAAGCCCTAGTATGATTTTTCAGGATGCTCATAATATAAGCCCTACCCCAAAAATAAGCCCCAGTTAAGTGAAACCTTGCCCTCCACCACTATGCAGCAACCAGAAGAAGATGACATGACTATATTTGAATATACTGTAGAATGGTTGTACATGAAAAAAAAATCCCTTGAAAATAAGCCCTAATGCATTTTTGGAGTAAAAATTAATACAAGACCCTGTCTTTTGGAGGAAAAAACACAGTAGATGAGTGCTACACACAAAAAAGCCAGTTTCTGGTTTACCTCTCTATTACACTCACAGTTGGAAAAGTACTTTACAGTCAATGCAGAAATGGAATAGAAATGATGGTGGTGCTGTCCCATTGTCACATCATTACTAGGTTTTTAAAGGAAAAAAACAGGCACAATGTGAAAGGCAGAAGGCATGTCTTAAAGTCAGTAGCCTCCTCAAGAGTCTCCTCAAACCTAGTAGAACCTCTTAGTGCAAACGAAATTTCTGGTGGTGCTATCCAAGAGATTTCACCGCTATTGATTTAGGATGGGATATCTGAACAAAAGTCCTAATCGGATTATGTGGATATATTAGAGCTGATTAAAGGTCATGTTTGTGGTCATCTCTTTATTGCAATTTTTAAAGAGAACAGGTATATGTATAGATAATTTATAATTTATACTTTGGCAATTGATACACAGGGACACACAGTGAAAATGTGAGTTGTTCTACTAGCAGACACAGACATATGTACAACTGGATAGGTCACTTGGCATAAAACCTTACGTTTTTTGCTTGGGGAAACAGTCCTGATATTATTCCTTAACTGGACAAAAACAAAGTGGAGATCATGTCAAGGTTGTCCATAATATTCTTCTCATTCACAGTCAGAACTATCACTGTTACGGTACTCAAATATACAAATGATATCTGCAATCTCAGGCAGATTAATGAGAATAGTCTAAACACTGTGCAGAAAGAAAGTAGAGGACCTGCCACAATAGTACAGGTCCTAGAAATCAATATAGTGGCCTGACAAGTTGAGCCACTATTGTGAGGCTCTAAATCAGGAGTGTGGAATGTGTACCCCTTCAGATATTCTTAAACAGCAACAGCTCTAGCCAGTATAGCAAATCAAGATGCTGTACTTGACTGAAGTTGCAGTTCAACAACACTTGGAGAGCTTTTTGTTTTTCATCCCTACTCTAAAGTGAAGTTGATTACTTTTCCATCAAAAGGTTAAATTAGCCTCACCAGCTTGATCCAGTTGGCTTTGTTGGAGGAGGGGCTGAAATGAGGATCCTCTGCCACAAAGCCCTTTTGAAAGTACATTCTCCTAACAAGGAAGGGGTGGACAGAAAGTAAGCTAGCCATGACTCAGTCACCTTTGCAACTTCCACACTTACCCCAATTAGGGAAGGAAGTGGGAATGATGCTAAGTTGGGACTCAACTGTGGCCCTGAAGAGCACTTTTTAATACCATATACTGTGCTTCAATCTTCCTATACACTACCTAATCAAGAAAAGTGCCATAAAAACCACCTGGCACCTGGATTTCTACCTCCTAAAAATGAAAGTCAAGTCCTGTATCTGCTGCTTGCTGTCTCGATTAAGTTGACGAGAAGTGGATGATGCTGGCTTGACCAATGCTTGGAGGAGCCACTACTTCAAGCACCAGACAAGTCGTTCTGTTTACACAAAAAGCTGCAGAGTGCTCTCCCTCAGTCTGCATGGAGAAGGCAAAAATGAAAAGTGGTTATGATACCAAATAAAGATTACTTAAGGGAATTCTCACCCTGATGTAATCTAACCCATCGTACTGGTCCCAGTGTGCCCCACTCCCTTCTTTTACTGTATTCTGTATCATATAAGTATTTAGAAATTGCAGGGAGAACCTGCATTCTTGTCCTGAAATTGAGATGTTACTGAGAACACAAAGGTGGATGGGACAGCTGAGACAGCTGTAATTAGTCTGTTACTGAAGAAGGCAAGATAATTGATATACTGGACAAATGTAAGGACACAAAGAGTGGATGGGCAAAACAAGTAGACTATACAGGAGCTGACAAGATCAAAGCCGTAGACCAAGGTGGGCAACTTGTAGACCTCTAGATATTGCTGAGCTCTAACTCCTGTCACTCCTCACTATTCACTGTGTCACTCAGCAGCGATGGGAGATGCAACTCAATGACATCTTGAGAGCCACAATTTGCCCAGCCCTGCCAAATACTCAGATGAAAACATCTCATTTGAAAAACCCACATAAAAGTGTGCAAAGCACCTTAAGTGAGTCTGTTTGATGACTTTCTAGCAATAAAGGCAAACATTTATAGCATTTTTTGCTCTTTTATCTGGTGTGGAATAAAGTAGGCCTAGCTTGCTTGCAATACAAAATGCCAAAGTAAGGTATGGGATCTGCCCCTGAGTCTGTGTCTTAGAGTCAGGAAGAATGCTATAACCAAAATCTGCAGTGATAGTAATACTTCTCAGCTTTCCCACTCCCTTCTGATGCCTAGAAAGTTATTACTGCAGCATTCTAGATATAAAGAGTTTTCTGTAGCTCTTAAATCCAGAATATGATAGAAAGAAGAGGGAGAAGGATGTATTTTACTGCTACTACTACCTCAGAGTCAGGTATGTTTATGTCTAACTCACAGGTGTATTGATAATGAGTTAACCAAAGCATGGGTCCAGTGCTACAGTCAAAAATAATAGGTCTACCATGCATTTCAGTCAGGCATTTTATATTGAGAGAATATGTATTCTACATTTTTGCAATTCAAATTGTATTTCCATCACAAGTAATACAAAGTAGAACTTTCTTAGTTTTTAAGGGTAAAATGACCACAGATTACTTCAAAATGTTACAATGTGTGAGATTTAGGAGTTTCCAAAGAGGAAAAAATACTGAATTTGTAGCAAAAAATAATTAAAGATTCATTGATTTCAAAATAATTTATCTTTATGTCAGCTAGCTCTAACTGTAATCTGATCGGTATTTTCTCAAGTCCACAGCATAAATAGCTACTACATTTGTTTATGATAACATCCAGATAAAAGGTTCCCATATCTTTAGAAAACTGATTCATGCATCTAAATATTATTTCTAGAAGACTTATCAAATTAGAGTTGGAAGAAGAATGTTGTACAAATTTTAAAATCTGACTAAACCTTTTAAAAAAATATGTGAACACAATGTATCTGTTTCAAAAACACAGGGAGGTTGGTTGGGAGGGGGAGTTATTCCAATTCCTGAAATCAAAAGCCATCTAATTGCATTGTCAAGTAAGCAGAGGACATTTATATTAAAATGCAAATATTAGCATTCATGTTTTTCAATATGTACAGAGTATCTATTTTATTCTAGTAGTGGAATGTGCAAAATGGACAACCTTATCTGCAGTTCCTGACATTGCTATAGACCTGTCTTTCCCATGCCATCCAGATGCACTGGCTACAATTCCTGCCACCTGAGGAGATCTGGAGGGCACCAGGTCATGAAGGCTTCTATAAGCTGTTATTCGATAAACAACATTTGCAAGTGCTCCATCTATTTTCCCCCTTTGTAGGTGGTAACAATTTTGGGAGACTTAAACCTTTCATAATTCAAACATATGTAAAATATAAACTGAAAAACATCTTCCAGTGGAACACAATACATTGGATATCGTGTTCCAAAGAAATAAGTAGAACTATTAATATATAACTAGAAAACAAAGACAGTATTATTATACCAGTATATTACTTTTAGATAAAAGTGGGCATGCCATTTTAAAAAGGAAAGCTGAATAAATTATATAAAAGCTGTAAACAAGCAATTAAAAATCTATACACAAAACCTCTGATTAACAACATATCTATATTAACAGATATGTTGTTGTGTTAACACCAGAAAACATCCTTTTCATTGCTTTATTTTTTATAAGATTTCAATCAGGCCTGAAAAGATAAATAAATATGTTCAGCTAGACTCAAGTGCATGCAAGATGAATATTTTCCTCCTCGTATACTTACAGGGTTCAGTTTTTCTTTCTCATTAGTTGATAGAATGCAATCCTTCTGCCAATAAGACAAGAAAATCCTTCTCTTTCACAGGCAATGTTGCCAGCTATCCACCCTCTTGGTTTCCTTGACGCTAGATCCATATCATTGCTGACAGCATTAGAGTAATATTACATGTCTTGCTAGGTTTAATCCCCAAAAGCCAATCTCCCTATGGCGCTTGCATCTTCTGAGTGAGCAAGAAAACCCTGTTCAAGGTCAATGTCAGGAGAGCTCACAGAAATACCAAGCTTCTGTCTCTATTAAGTAATTCAGCACTGAATAAATCTTCTTCCAAGACTAGAGCACAAAACTACATTCTATAGCTCCCTGAGGGTTAAATTAAGTATTTTCACAGTTTCCCTCTAAAGAGCACTTTCATTTGTCCCACTCGTTGTCAAAATAAATTAGAAAAGGGGCAGATAGGTAATGGCGCAGTATACCCAAGTGAATGATTCACTGATATGCTCCTTAACATTCAGGAGTAACACGGAAGGCTAGCAATGCAACCCAGTCCAGAGCTGATGAATGGTGCAATGCTGCTGTTGTCATGACAACGCAGGAAAAAAAGCACTACCATATATGGAGCTGTGACATGGATTTCGGGAACGGTTTATATTAAAAAGCACTAACCTTCTAACACTTAAATTCTCTCTATCACATGTCTGTATAGCCTTCATTTTCAGTCATAAAAAATACATGCATAACCACTTCAAATAGAAAAGCTATTTGTATTGTGAATGCTGCAATAGCAGCAACACTAAAAAATACAAAGTTGATCTCACAACAGTTGGGCAATAATAAGGGGGAAATGTTTCACTGTGATCTAAGATTTTGCTAAACTGAAAACAAGACCAAGTGAATCTGGGCACATCAGAAAGGAAGCAATATGACTCTGTGGGAAAGGAGTTGGGTGAACCAAAGTACTGAGACAAAACCACATCACAATTAGTTGAAAGCTCAGTGACTTTAGAGTAGCCCCAATCCAGGAAAGAAATCTGTACACAAGAGCCTCTTTGAGAATCTTTGCTAGATTCCTCTTCAGCCCTGACAGCAAACGCAGAGTACAGCATAAGAAACATGGTAAACCACAGCTGGAGTCAGAATTCAACAAGTTATTTCAGTGATAGCAACTGACCAGGGTGGACTGATTTAAAGCAAGACAATTTTCTTGAATCAAATTTCTTGCATCAGTAGTGGGTTGAATGAGTCTAACTTTGAATAGTTTCCAACTCTATCATTCTATGAAGTTATGTAATTGATCTACATCATTGTTTTGGCAAAAATTGTATCTCTAACAGGGGCCTAGTAGAACCCACACATGACACTAGCTGTAGGATATGGCATTTTTTCTGTAATATCAAAAGACACTTACTCTGAATTGATAAATACCAACAACAACTTGGGAAAGCAGAGAACTAGAAGGCAAAAGGTGTTTTACAGCCTATTTCACAAGGGAGTGAATGAGAATGATAGTAATTCACATAATCTGGTTTTGGTTTTTGACTAAACACTTGCTTAGAAAACTTTTCCTGCCTTTTCTCAATCGTTACAAAAGGTCTGGGAGCCAGAAAAAACCTGCAAAATGTTCCCCTCAACACAGTGTGTTGCTCCAAGAACTAAACATATGGTTTCCCTACAGTAGGCTGGCCCCTACCTAGGTTACTGTCCAAAAGGCCACTTCCCACTTTAGGCTCTCTCTTCTGCCTCCCTGTACAGTTGTTGGCCATTACAGTACTGTCCATTTTACCTCTTTTATGTCTCTGCATCCCATGCTAGTCTTTGACCAATAATCATGCTCTCTGCTGATGAAGTGCACAGAGACTTTTTTAAAAATTTATTTATTTCTAAAGAATGAAAAGACAATCGACCATATTACAAATAGTAAATACAAAGCTATTCCCCACAATTCTCCAAATCACATACATACATTTTACTTGATTATTCTTTGATCTTTCTACATTGCTTTAAAGTCTATTAAGCAACTTCATTATGATCTGTCCAGAATCTTACCATGGTGGAAAACATTCTTTGGCATTCACCCATTTAGCAAGGTGTTGTTTTTGTTCTTCATAGGTTTAGCTTACCCTCTTCTGGATTAATTTTTTAAAAATTTTTAGAGCTTGAGATGTGTGTAGAAAATTTTTCCACTTTTGTAGCCCTCATCTAGGGGGTGGTGTCTATGAAGTGGATGGGTCTGGTGCTGTATTACCTCGTTTGGTGCACTATTTGCTAGCACCTCTCAATGTACTTCCAGAGGTTCAATGCCAGCCAAATAATAAGACTTTTTCAATTGGGGTAGATTTCAGGCAGTCAGTAATAATCCTGCATGATTTATTAAGAGCTTCATCTACTTGTTCAGTATGCACTTCTTCAGTACAAGAAGTCTTAAAAGCTCAACATCTTAGTGGATCTGAAGTATTATATTATTTACTTTTTATACATATATTCATTGTAATACTGAGTTCTAACCCATTACAAACTATAAAACAGATTGAAATTCACCAAATATATAATTGAATTTGGAAATCAAGAGTGTATTTTATTCCCAGAACTTTTTAAAATTGCTGACGTCTTCTAATTCTGGAATATTCTTTAGGTTTCCATCATTTAAAAACAACACAGTCTCAAACTGGGTTATATGCTCCAAGCCAGGTCTCAACTATAAGAAATCTGCTACTTTAAAGAGTTAATAATAAAGGCAGATGTGCTTTATTTTAAACCACAGCTTATTCATAAACCAAATTACTTAACACCAAGGTAACCATGTATTCTGCAGCTCATGCTTTGGATCACAACTTTAATAATCCATCAACACTGACAATGTGGGATAAGGAACCTGGTAGTTGTAAACCATATGTGCTTGATGATCTTTCTCTCTCTGGAAAGTCAGCTGTCCATCCCTGATACAGTTAAAATTAATGACATCGCATGGGAACAATTACAGATAAAACATCCTCAAAGAAAAGCTTGCAAACAATCCTAGATACAGGTTTGGCAAACACAGGGCAAAGCACTGGAAGATATATGACTGAATCTTGTGGGCATAATATCCATGGATTTTTCACTTGGAAGGAATCACAAGAAACAACATGCTATCTTAATAGTTCAGCTTAAAGGTTTAACCCTCCCTCCGTACAATTTTCTCAATGTAGACTGCTACCTTCTTCTCTCCTGAAGCAATTATTTGCCTGACCAAGGAAAACCTGGATTGAACTCTGCACACGAAATGCCACTTTTAAAATTATACTTATTTTTATTTAGTTAAGTACAACCCTCTCACATTTAGTCTAAGCATTTTCTGTTTACCACAAATATTTTCCCTTCATATAAAGTTAAAATGCTTCTGCAAAGAAAAAGGCATCACCGCACTTGTTTACAAAACATTGTTCATAAAATAGCAGTGCCATTTCCCCAGTACTACCTTTCCTTCTCAGATCTGCATGCCAGTTGCATTTTCCCAAAATATTTTCATATGGTACATTCCCATTTAAAAAGGCATATTTAAAGTCCTTTTATAAAGGGGATGCACAAGACTTACATGTATCACAAAGGTGAAGGCAAGTGGCAGCTACAAATTACAGATTTATTCCTGTATCTTTGTACCATGATGCAATCTCTTTCACAGCTCCTTCATAAAATCAGACACCTTATATATTCATCTAACATTACTCCACCCACAGTAGACTATTTTTGTGTTTTATGCCTCTTCCACTTCCACCCCCAACTACTCTCTGAGGACTCAGAGTTGCTTGGCAGAGAAATTGGCTGCATTCCAGGTTTGTCAGGGACAGCTAAGAAACCCTGCAGTCCTTTTATTCAAGATGCATTATGGGTTCATCTTTCCTGTAAAGCACAGAAAGTACCCAACCTGTTTTCATTTATGACATCCTGACTCAACCTGCCAAAGCAAACTGCTAAGACTCTGGCCTATTAAATTTTTCAGTTGTCGAAAGAACTACTTCTTTATGTTGGGATCTTTACCAAGAACCAATCCCTCAATCTATCTGCAGGTTCCTCTGTTCCCTAATTCTGGAATGAGAATCCTAGGCCTTAGGAATAAAATGTTTTTTTTAATGTTATTGTTAATCTGCTGAATTTTTTAAATAGGGGTGAAAAAATGCTGTACATTATAAAGCAAGGAGGGCATACTCATTAGAGGTTTTAGCTAACTAGTTTTGACTGACTAATGATCTAACCATTAAGCAGGTGTGGCCTCACAAAAAAGGTGGCGGGGGAGGAATACTATCACACAGTTCAACAAGTGCTGGCTTATGTTGTGCCAGCACTTGTTGTATATCAGGGCGAGAGGACCAGGAAGGAAAGAACTGGGGAACTCATTTATTGGTGGGGGTGGAGTAATTTCTCCACCCTGGGAATTCCCTGGGGAAGGGAGAGAGAAGATGGCCATACTGCACAGCCTGTGCCTGCAAAGACTCATTACCTGCTTCATGCAGTACAAAACTGTACCACAAAGCAAACTTCCCAAATTATGAAGGGTTAAACATGGAGTGAGCTCCCATCGCTTGTCCCAGCTCCTGCCAACCTAGCAGTTCAAAAGCATGTAAAAATGTGAGTAAATAAATAGGTACCACCATGGTGGGAAGGCATTGACGTTCTATGTCTAGTCGTGCTGGCCACGTGACCACGGAAACTGTCTACAGACAAACACTAGCTCTATGGCTTGGAAATGGGAATGAGCACCGCCCCCAAGAGTCGGATAGGACTGGACAATTGTCAAGGGGAACCTTTAGCTTTACCTAAACATACGATTCATGATTTTAAAAAATCCCAGGGCAGAATATTATATGCATGCAACATGATTTCTACACATAGGAGTGAATGTTCCAGAATTTGAATGGTTTGCTGCCCTTAAGATTACCAGTCTTTTTTAAAATCTATTTTCATTTCTTTCCCATTCTACTACTCATTTATTGCCTCAGTTGGTATGGTGCACCTTCCTGCAACTTAGCCCTGACCAATTTACTGAGCAATGTAGTTAACATTATGCATAATTAACACATTTCAGAAGGTCACAATTAATGAGACAAATCAAAAATAGTTACTACTGATTTTAACAATAAAAATTATTTTGTAAACTGTTATGTGCTTTCAAGTAGGAACTGATTTATAGCAACCCTAACAGGGCCTTCAGGATAAGTGAGACACATATGCTCACACATGTAAAAATACAAATACAGGATTCAAGAGTCACAGCCAAAGTTCCCTCTAATTCGCCAGAGCTCAGCATGGAGATCCAGCCCCAAACAGAAGCAAATTGGTGGATGCATCTGCGTGGCTTAGAGGGAACATTGGTCACAGCCATATCTTTGTTGGTCACCAATCTACCCTGAACAATAATAGTTGGAAGACGTTTATCAGTCCTTTCATTTGATGATGTAGGGATTGTGTAGCTTGCCCATGGCTGAAAAAATATATATTATATTTGTAGTATTAAATAGTAACAAAAAGATTATATATTCTATATAATATTAAAAGATAATTTTATATATAAAGATTAAAACCAAGATGAAAAACAATTTTAAAACACTTAAAAGTCTGTTAAGAAAGAAGCATTCTTGATACACTTGCTGCTTAAAAACCTACCTGAAGAGCAGGTGGAATCAAATTAAGGTGGAATTTAAATCTAATCAATTTAAATCACAATTTAATTTTAATCATATTTTTAATTATTTAAATTAAACAATATTTTTACAAAAATATCAATCATAATTTAAATCATGATTTAAATTGATTTTTTAAAAATTGTTGATTTTTATCCAACCTGCTGAAGAGGAAGGACAAAAGGACAAGAGGGAGGGAGCCAACCTGGCTTCTCAAGGTAGTGCATTCCAAAGCCTGGGAGTAACCACCAAAAAGCCCCTCTTGCGTCCTCACAGCAAGCTTTGGAAGGTGGTGAAATCAAAAGAAGGGCCTCCCCAGAAGATCTTAACAGCCAAGAAGGCTCATAGGTGTGGTAAAGGTAAAGGCTCCCCTTGACATTTAGTCCAGTCGTGCCCGACTCTAGGGCACGGTGCTCATCCCCATCTCCAAGCCGTAGAGCCAGCATTTGTCCACAGACATTTTCCGTTGTCATGTGGCCAGCGCGACTAGACACAGAACACCGTTACCTTCCCACCGAGGTGGTACCTATTTATCTACTCGCATTTACATGCTTTCAAGCTGCTAGGTTGGCAGGAGCTGGGACAAGCGACAGGAGCTCAATCCATCACATGGATTTGATCTTATGACTGCTGGTCTTCTGACCTCGCAGCACAGAGGCTTCTACGGTTTAGTCCGCAGCGCCACCACGTCCCTTTTCATAGGGGTGGTACAATCCTTCAAATAGCCTGGGCCAAAGCTATATTCAGCTTTATAGGTAATAATAAACAACACTTTGAACTCAGCCCAGAAATAAACATATAACAAATTTCAAATAAATAACTTAATTTTCAATTTGAAAACAAGTTTATCCCACCTGAATTCCTTTGTTTCTCTGTCAAATCAACAAGAATAACACAATGTCCCAACTCATATCTGTTAAGACAGAAATCAATTAGTTCCCTATCCAAACGCTTTGGTTCTCTTCCAAACAACTACTTAACTAAATGTTTTGCACACAATGGGTAGAATGTTTACCCCTAATGGATAGAAGATCTGAAAGCAAGTTTCTTGTTACAGTAGATGTCTCCTTTTTTTTTTTAAAGGATGCTACTACTCCTATTACTGATTCATGTATCCTCCCAGTTCCATCTATAAGAGTAGAGAGAGTAGCCAAAGGAAAGGCCCACAATTCCAAATGTAATTTAAGTTGTGCTACATCAAAACAGTCAAGTGACCTTTTAAAAAAGCAACTGGGAGTCAATAAAGATGGAACAAAATCCAGAGAAGGGTAATTATAACTAACCATAAATGCACAAAATAACTGAGATTTTGAGCTCTGTAAACCTTTTAATCAAACTAGATAGCAAAAGATAGCAGTCAGAAGGCATTAAGGTCAAATACATGACTAGGTGATCCAAGCCATAGAAAACTGGAAGTAAAGTTTGGAAAATGTGGCTTGATAAGTCAGGCAGTTATTATGCATGCATCACATGATCTCTGGCAAAGCCCACTGGAGAAGGGACAAGACAGACAGTTTTCCTTTCTCTGCAAGAATAAAGACAATAACATCATCTATTTTCCGAACCACGGGTATGCACATTACTTTGTAGGCCTTAGTGGCGGGGCAAAGAGACCTGGAATTAAATTTTAGTTGTAAGATTAAGTAAAAAGAGTCAATCAACATCAGATGGAATGATTATTACCTAGTAATTGAATTCCTTGAAGTCTGGTGAAAGAATTTCCTTCTTTGTTAAAAGAGTAAATCCAAACAGCCAAATGTGTTATTTTCCAAAACAAGTTTTTTCAAAAAGATGCTGTATTGAGCCATAGGAATAAATAAAGACTTCCAAATCCACAGTGCATAAGTTACAATTTATTAGGATATATAGTGCATAAATACATAAAATATGTAAGATTTTAAGCTCTACAAAAGTCTCAGTCATCATCATCTGAGACCTATTAAATCATTAAAAAATTAGGATGGACGGAAAGTGTGGATAAGTGTTTCAAGCTGCTCACAAAGTTCCTGGGGGAAAGCGCAGCTTGATGGGTCAGACAATCATGCAAGTATCACGCGACTTCTGGCAATGTTCACTGGGGAAGAAAAAAGATTTGGAGGTAGGGGCTGAAATTTTGAATCTTAAGTCTCAAGCAACATAAAGCTCCATACTTAATACAATATAGACTGGTATGAGTATATGAAGCAGGACCTGATTTTTCCAGGAAAGGTTGCAACTGGTCAAACAGTTAAATGGCTGATGATGGTCCTGGATGCCTCTGAAGACCCAGAAATTTGGTTCAGAAGAACTTCTATTGCTACGATGAGTGCAGTATTTTCTCCAGCAAACTAAATGCCCCTTTCATCATTACTACCAATCAATACTATGTTACAAATATGGTTCAGTTTATTCACCCTCATCTACTTCAGAACAACTCCCAGACACCAGTTTAGAATTACAATAATATCCTTGGGATCAGATGATGGGCAGGGGAATATATCCACATTCATGTATGAAAAACTAGACTGGATAGTAATGATATCTTAAAATGTAAATGCCATGAGGTGAAAAAGATATCACACACACTACCAGATCCACTGTAGAACAATACTCTTTCTCCCCACAATTACTTGAGAGCCTAGAAACATACCAGCATACATTTTACAAATATGAAACACTATTAGCAGTCAAAGAAAAACAAGACATTCCCTGTCCATTTCCCTGTAGAGGTAATTCACCTTGGCAACTAGTTCCAGTTCCACAGCTAAGCTGATAAAACAAGCAGCCGGCATGAAAGGATACAGCAATCTGAATAAACAGGTATTAAAAAGATCCATGTAGATGTTGTGCTTTTATCCACCTGATTTTGGAAAATGTTCCTAAATCCAATACAGCACTACAGTACTGGAATAAAAATCCTATTTAGGGCCAATGTGGTGGACTACAAAATGAAGAGCGGTTGAGCAAGGTGTGTAAAGTACTAATCCTTGCACTAATCCAATAGGTCCTACACTAGCACCCTAATATCACCAGGTAAAGAACATAACATTTAAGAATCACAATTGCAATCCTTAGCAAAGCTCAGTATCAGATGTTCCATTCATTAGTTCATTTATCTCTTACCCTACACAAATAGTGGTGAGCCACTCTTCTGGGCAGCTACACAAAATTAAACATAAAGTAAAAATTATAATCATAAGGGAAAGAAACAAGCCAACAAAAACCCTATTATCTAACAAAGATTACCTTAATTAAACACGAAACAGTAAAGAATCAACATAGG